>NC_134701.1:253816316-254140691 GCF_043290135.1 Rhipicephalus microplus
TCCCTCGCTGCCACGGCCGCGTTTGCAAAAGGAGCGCGCTGCTCACACACGAAGTAAGAATCGCGATAGTTGTTTGTCCGTGCTCGTCCTGTGTATGCTCACTTCGTGCATGCATTCTGCTTGAGGTGTGCGCTGAAAGTTGCGAGCTGCTTGTCGTTCTCCGCGTGATATTGCAATTCGTTACTACAGCTTTCTTTCCCTCGCCCTTGTGGCGAAACAACGCACAACGAATGCTCAACCACATCTGCGAGGACGCGTTTTACTTTGATGTTGCACCAATTCCTACACAGAGAGATCAACTGTGTTCTTCCTTCCTTTCTTTCTTTCTTTCTTTCTTTCTTTCTTTCTTTCTTTCTTTCTTTCTTTCTTTCTTTCTTTCGAATAAAAGACAGACTGTGACCGTCAACTATATTATTTTGAAGAAAACATGTATAATCGACTCATTTCACACCAAACGCTTCAGTCCAAAATTCGATTATCTCTATTTTTTTTAATTGCCGACGTTTATCGCATCGTAAAAAAAAAGTATTCCCGGTATATTTCGTGTCCAGCTTTTTTTTCTTCGTCTAAGCAATCGCGTTAAAAAACAAACAAACAAAAACGCCATGCTCAATGAAGCGAAATATAATCCACAGTTAAAAAAAAAGGTCACTACCAAAATACGCGTCGTCACAGGATGCGTTATATATATAGTGCCGTAATTCGAACACCGAGGCGCCACATTGCTTTCACCCTCGTACTTTTTTTTTTCTTGACTTGTCAAGCCTTCGGTGGCCCCAGAAAAGACTGGCCTACTCGCAGAGGAGTAATCAATACCGATTAACTTTAATCTTTCGATTTAGTGTCACGTACACGGATACGGCACGGTGTGGAAGAGGCGCCGCTCAGCTCAGCCGCATCTGCTACGCAATGAATCTTAGCGGGCCGCCAGACACATGTACAATAATTACGCGGGACATCTCGGTCTCTCTACAACGACAACCACGGAGAGAGAGAGAGAGAGATCCACGAGAAAAAAGAGAGGGGGAAATAATAACGCTGGTGTCTTGATAGGCCGGCGAGTCTGCGAGCCGCCGCGCGTCCTGATGACCCCTTCTTCCCGTTTCCCAGCCCTTAGTTGACAGAACGTGCCCTATAGCGGCGCCTAGTTTATGGGCTGTGCATATTTAGCGGACAGTTATCCCCAAAAGCGCCTCCTTCCTTCCATCCCGCCTATTGAGGACGCAAGCTCCTTTCGCAGAGCCTTGACCACCGCATGCAGTCCAGTTCGCGCCGCTCTTCTCGTGATAAATTCACGCCTTTCTGGACAAGGTCTTCTCTCCTCCCCCCTTCCTCTTCCTTTCCTCGGCACGAACGGTCTGCTGCGCGTGTCACGAAAACGAGCTCTCAGAAAGTAGGCGGATCGAAAGATCTCCTCTGGTCCCTCCTAAACTGCTCCCCGGGGGGTCGCAGCAGTCGCGAAAGCGGACGCTGCGTAGTGGATGTACATTTGAAAGGCTCAGCGGATTTGAGTCAGTGCTTGCATAACGGGACCCCCCCCCCCCCCCCCACCACCACCACCAGTTTTACTTTTCACAGCAGCTTCTTATGTTTTTTATCTCCAGGAAAGGAAAAACTTCCCGCGGTACCCATAACTCATTCATGCACGTCCCCTCATTTTAGATTTAGGAGCCATTTTTCCTTGCCGGACCATTTCGTCTACACTCCTGCGGGCGGTGCACTTTTCGCGAAACCTTCGGAGACCGGTAAAACTTTTAGCTTAGTCTCTTATTTTCGGGAGGTCTTCATTACTTGTACAGTACGTGCGGGTGCAGTCTCGATTAAGAAATCTTTCGAAGAATATTTGAGCTCCAGGTCCCTCGGAGAGAATTCCACGCCGCGTGGCGCACATTGTTATGCCAGCGAGTCCTCGTCAAACGACCGTGCCTCTGAAAAAGGCAATCTGGGTCAAGGCCAGCCCGCCGTCTGCCCGACGCGAACATCTCAACGGCGTGAACACGCGCGGCGCCTCTCTCGCCCACGTGCATTGAGTCATCGGCGCACGTGACAGCGAGCCGGCGTTCTCGTGCCTGGTGGTCTGACGCATGGCGCGGCGACCCCCATTGGCGGAATCTGCCCGGACGACCGGCGGCGTTTCTGATTGGACATTTTGGGTGGACCCGGTGTAAATAAAAGAAGCCCTGCGGCGCGTCGCGATCGGCGGTCCTATGTGAGAGGCGTCCCCGTGTCGGAGTGCCGACATGTGTGTGAGTCAGCGGTCTTAGGCGAAAGGCTGAACTATGTGTTAGAGAGAAGAGCTCGGCTCTTCGAGTCTCTGTCGGCCCCAGTGCCGAAATTGTAACGCCTCTGTATATATGCTGTACATAAACCTTGTTTAACTCACCGTCGTCTCGTCCGCTCGTCTTATCAGCTCTGCGCAGAAGCAGTCGCGAGCTGATAAACATACGCTACCAAACGGCTGGTGACCTTCCCGGCGGAGTTGAAAGCAGTGGCGCCTCCGGGGCCGTGTTGGCGTCGCCGTCTTTCGCAACAGTGGTGGCAGCGGTGGGATAGGCCCGGCGCTACTCAACAGTGGTTGGCAGCTGCGGGATCGGCCGGCGTCAGCGACATCGATGCGGTGAGTGCCTGATGTTTTCCCCTCAGTTCACCAGACTACTCTAGCTCCGGTTGTAGTAGTTTAGAGAAGGGCTGTGTGAAGCATTAGAGTGAGCTTTGATCGTTTCAAGCAAAGTCGAAGTGCTTTGAAACCAAAGTTAATGCGGAGGAGGTAAACACGGGAGAGTGAAAAATTGCTTGCGCGTCTTGCTAGTTGACTTATAGTGGGTACGGCAAGTAAATTGTTAACAGGGGCAAACAGCAAGAGGCTAGTGTGAACGATGGAGAACCTTAAAGTGAAGGAACTCATCGAAATTTGTGAGGAACTCGGCATTACTTTGGGCCGTGCGAAACGAAAGCAAGCGATCCTTGAGATCATGAAGGATGAGGGAGTGTCGGCTGAGGAAGTCGATGAGGCCTGGGTGGATATTAAAGCACGCCGTGAGGAGGCTGAAAGGCGAGAAGTAGAAGCTCGCGAAGAAGCTGAAAGGCGCGAAGCTCGCGAAGAAGCTGAAAGGCGCGAAGCTCGCGAAGAAGCTGAAAGGCGCGAACGTCGCGAGGAGGCCGAGAGACAAGAGCGCCTAGAGTTGAAACGACTAGAATTGGCAATCCTACAGTGTTCGCAGGCGCCTAGCGTAGCTTCTCCGACGAGTCAGGTCAGCGGTTTTAGAATTCGGGACCAACTGCCACCGTTCGTAGTAGGCGAGGACATGGCGAAGTATCTCGTCAAGTTTGAACACGTCTGTGAGCGAAACGCTTTGGAGCGGTCTCTTTGGGCGCAGAACCTGTTAGCTCTTCTTCCCGGCGAAGTGTCCGACGCATTAACTTGCTTGTCTAGGGAAGCGTTTGAGAGCTATGACGAGGTTAAGGAAGTGCTCTTGAGACGTTACAAGTTGTCACCCGAGGCTTTCAGGCAAAGGTTCCGGTATGCTGAAAAGGGGAATGAGTCACACGTTGACTTCGCGTTTCGTCTTAAAGCCGATTTAATTGAATGGCTCAAGGGCGAAGGTGTTTATGACGACCGCGATAAAGTGGTGGAATGCGTTGCATTGGAGCAATTCTACCGCTGCATCGAGGAGGATGTTAAACTTTGGCTGCAGGACAGACTTGGGGAAGTACAGTTAAATAAGGCAGCTGAGTTAGCTGAGGAGTATTATACTCGCCGAAAGTTGCATAGCAGGGCAGTGCGCGTTGAAAAAGATGAGAGAAAAGAGGGCTTTTCAAGGAAACCTGATCAACGGAAACCCGTTCCGCACCGTAATTTCAAAAAGGACCCATCTCTTACTAAGGACAGTGTAGGGGAAGGGCAAGCAGAAGCGGAGAAATCGAGTGAGGTTTCTACCACACAGGCATTTGAATCGGAAAACAAACGGAAGCCGCTAATCTGCTACAACTGTAAAAAGGAAGGGCACATCGCGAGAAACTGTCAGGAAAAGTTTGCCTTCGCAACGATCCGAGAATCAGAAAAAAACATGCGGTTGCTGGAGCCGTATCTCCAAGAAATTAAGGTCAATGAGAAAACGTGCCGAGCACTTAGAGACTCAGCGGCAACCATGGACGTTGTCCATCCTTCATTGGTGTCTCCGGATGACTTCACAGGAGAATGCGCGTGGATCAGGCAAGTCGCCGAGGAGCAGAGTGTTCGCTTACCAATCGCCACCGTTGTCATTGAAGGCCCGTTCGGTAAGCTTTGCACCGAAGCGGCTGTGTCTGCCGCGCTGAATGGTCGTTTTTCTTATCTTTTCTCCAACAACTCGGAGCAGCTTCTCAAAGAGCAGGGCAAATCGTTCTTCCCCAACTTAGCGTGCATGGCTCCCACGCGATCGCAAGCGCGAAAGCTTTCGCGGAAGCTTGACTTGGTTCCATGCGGTGAACTCTCAAGTGACCTTGTCGGCGGGTCGACGGAACCCCAGAAAGGAAATTTTCCGCATGAGTCATGTGAGCAGTCACGCGAGCGGCCCGTCGCGGGAGCGGCCGGCGCGGTATGCGCTGGGGAAGACGACGTGGCGCCATTGAGTCAGAGCGAGAGGGTTGCAACGCTCTCGCCTGTAGCGGAAAGTTGGAGCGAGCTGCCGAGAGTTGATCGAGAGACGCTCATTCGAGGGCAGCGTGAGGATCTCTCGATTGAAGCGCTAGTGGAAAGCCAAATTGAAGCGCGAGTGGAAAGCCAGAAAAACGCGGCAAAAGTGCTGTCGAAGGAGCACTACGAGAAATCGGGGAAGAAGCGCGCTTTTGAAGTTGATAATCAGGTAATGCGGCGGCAGCCACCCAAAAGGAACAAGCTTGAGGTTGATTGGGAAGGGCCCGCCACAGTATTATCGAAGCCTTGCGATACAACTTATGAGGTGCAAGTAGGAAGGCGGCAGAACAAAATTTACAACTTGATGAAACCCAATGTTCAACATCAAGCGGTCGTAAATCAGCTGTTGAAGGCTTCAGAGGAAGAGGAAGCAGAAATTTTGAGTTCTAGTGAGGTAATTGAAGGGGGATCGAAAGTAATCCGGGAGCAGATAAACCTAGAGCCTAGCGTAAGTGAAGGAGGACCTGAGAAAGAGGACCTGAGAAAGATTGTTTCCGAGTTTGGGTATGTGTTGTCGGACCGTCCCGGAGACACGACGGTGATCGAACACGATATCGAGCTAAGCGGTGAGGAGTCAATCAGTAGCAAGTCGTATCGTTGTTCCCCTGTGCAACGTCGCAAGTGTGAGCCGCTCTTGGTGCCGCATAGGTATCGTCGCCTAAAAGTGGCCAGTTACTGAAGTGGGGCATGTTGCTCCACAGCGCAACTTTGACGTTCGCTAAAGGAAAAAAAAAAGAAAAGGTAAACGCTAATGCAGGTGCATTGAGCAGTGCGTTCCAGCTAGTAACTTCTCAACCTTTCGGTTTCTGGCTGGCGATTCGGGGCAAAATTTTGACCTCATCACGACCTGGGCTGAGCGCTCTCGTTCAGAGTGATCTCAAGGGGCCAACTTTATGTGGTATTCTAATCCGTTACGTTGTTGTACGTGGAAAAAAAAATTGAGTTGTCATTTTAGGGGTCTTTTGTCCCACATGTGCCTCTTGATGTAGAGGGAACAAAATTCCGATAGACACGTAGATAGGTATATGTTGTACTATACTTTGTCTGGTGTTCTGTCGGGTGACCGAGGGCACTTGCTTGTGTCGTGTGTTGTCTGTTGTCGAACCGTTCTTAGCAAGTTGCAGAACCATCGACAAGTGCTGAACCCGAAGATGGTCAGAAGAGACGAGTGAAGCTGGTCAGCAAGTTGTGGCGACAAGCCAGTGGAGCTGGGATCCGTCGTCAAAAATGGGATGTGTTCCCGGACCAGTCTGGAGCTGTATTCTCCCCATGGCCCTGGAGGCGGACCTGGAGGGACCAGGCGAACGAGCGCACCTGACATCCGAGCCCCGTGGAAGCAGCTCGTCTTTCCGGTGCATTGTCTGGCGGCGGGGGTGCTGTTATGCCAGCGAGTCCTCGTCAAACGACCGTGCCTCTGAAAAAGGCAATCTGGGTCAAGGCCAGCCCGCCGTCTGCCCGACGCGAACATCTCAACGGCGTGAACACGCGCGGCGCCTCTCTCGCCCACGTGCATTGAGTCATCGGCGCACGTGACAGCGAGCCGGCGTTCTCGTGCCTGGTGGTCTGACGCATGGCGCGGCGACCCCCATTGGCGGAATCTGCCCGGACGACCGGCGGCGTTTCTGATTGGACATTTTGGGTGGACCCGGTGTAAATAAAAGAAGCCCTGCGGCGCGTCGCGATCGGCGGTCCTATGTGAGAGGCGTCCCCGTGTCGGAGTGCCGACATGTGTGTGAGTCAGCGGTCTTAGGCGAAAGGCTGAACTATGTGTTAGAGAGAAGAGCTCGGCTCTTCGAGTCTCTGTCGGCCCCAGTGCCGAAATTGTAACGCCTCTGTATACCGGGTGTTCAAAATTAAGCTTTATGATTTTTTTAAAATTAGGCGCTCGAAGGCACGTGAGAACCACTTGTGCAAATAAGTTAAGCGGCCAGGGGGACAGAAAGTTAGATGATAATTATCGCTGTCAGCAGCCCAATTAACTAAAATTTAATAATTAACTTTTTACTGGCTGCGGTAAGTTGGCATGTTTATATTGAAAAAATGTAGGCAGTGGTGTTTGTACACAGTTTCAGTTGGAAGATTTTTTCTAGCACGCCTGTGTTCCGAGATATCCGGCTCCAAAGTTTAATTGTCTTTCGCACGATTACGCATGCAAGAGGGTGAGGGTCCGCGCAAAGCTCCTCCCTAAAGTGACGCATCTGTTGCGTGTGGTGTTTAGTGTGTGAAGAGGGTGGAAGCGTAGGCATAGGTGATAGCAATTACCCTTGCCCTCTTCGGCCGGCGAAATCAAAATGTGACAGCGCGGTGCGCCATGAGCCTTACGCATGATCCTGATGAACGCGATAACAGGAGACCATTTTTCGCGACGTTTTTTCGTGACTTTAGATCACACTGAGACATCTTCTTGTGAACGCGTTAGCAGGACCGTCCTGCACTAGGGTGCCTCCGGTTAGAGCACAGCGTCTCTGCATTGAAGGTCTACCAAGGAAATCCACGTGGAGTCCTTTCGAGCTAATATGGCTGCTTCTGGCGTGAGGTATTCTACCAAAGTAAAAGTAGACGTGGTGCTTGCAATGGCTGAAATGAATGGCAACGCTTCGTTAGCAATGGAGCTTTACGCGTCTCGCCACCCACACCGTCCCCTTCCAACAAGGCCCACTTTCACAAACCTGTTTCGACGCTTCTGCACAACAGGCTCTGTCCACCTTCCGAGACGGACCAGGAAGGCAATCGTCGATGAAGACTTTGAAATCGACGTTGTCGCGTGCGTAACCTCGATGCCAGAGCTCAGCATCCGACAGATTGCCGATCAGTGCGGTCGCAGCATCGGAACAGTCACAAATGTTTTAAGAAAGCACAAGTTCCATCCATATCACGTTTACCTTCATCAGGACCTAAATGAGGCGGACTTTGAAAGGCGAGTTGACTTCTGCAATTGGGGCCTCATCAAAACTGATCAAGAAAATGACTTTTTGCACAGAATAATTTGGACTGATGAAGCTCGGTTTTGCCGAAATGGAAGTGTTAATCTTCACAACGCCCATTATTGGGCACAAGAAAACCCACACTGGCTGAGGCAGCACAAGCATCAAGTTCGCTGGAGTGTGAATGTGTGGTGCGGCATACTCGGGGACAGGATCATCGGACCTCACTTTTTTGAGGACAACTTGAACGGAAAGATGTACACAGAAGAAATATTAGGTGTTGTCATTGATGATCTTGTCTGCAGTCTTTCCCTGAATGACCTGCGCCAAGTATGGTTTCAGCACGATGGAGCACCACCACATTTTTCTACCAGGGCGAAGAACTGGTTGGACAGACGTTTTCCACAACAGTGGATTGGGCGCGCAGGAGCGATGTTTTGGCCACCAAGATCACCTGACCTTTCTCCGCTCGACTTTTTCCTTTGGGGCTACGTTAAAGATCGAGTTTACGTAACAGAGCCCAGCGATGTTAATGACATGAAGGACAGGATAACATCTGCCTGTGCGAGTATTCCTGCAGAAGTACTGCGCCGAGTCATCGAGTCGACGCGACAGCGGTTCATGCTTTGCGTTGCTGCCGAAGGCAGGCATTTTGAACACTTTTTGGGGCATTGACGTCTTGAGAGGTGAAGAGTTTCGATGAGATTTGTGCATGACCGAAATATGCTTATGTAGCAGCAGGAAATATGCGTTAGCAAGGATAAAACTGTTTCAGTTATTATTGGTGGAGTTGTTGCTCTTGTTTCAATAAAAGTTACAGTACTCGGACATCAGCAGTCACGCTATTCGCGTAGCCCAGGCAACGACCACGCATGCTTCTCTAGTGATTATTACGCACGCGCACTGGCATCCAGATTCTCCGCTCGCACCATTATCTCGGCATGGTATCTGCCACTATCGTTAGAGGCTCTGCAGTTGCGTGTTACGACACTGGTTGCAAGCGTTCTTCGATTTTTGATTTCGCCGGCCGAAGAGGGCAAGGGTAATTGCTATCACCTATGCCTACGCTTCCACCCTCTTCACACACTAAACACCACACGCAACAGATGCGTCACTTTAGGGAGGAGCTTTGCGCGGACCCTCACCCTCTTGCATGCGTAATCGTGCGAAAGACAATTAAACTTTGGAGCCGGATATCTCGGAACACAGGCGTGCTAGAAAAAATCTTCCAACTGAAACTGTGTACAAACACCACTGCCTACATTTTTTCAATATAAACATGCCAACTTACCGCAGCCAGTAAAAAGTTAATTATTAAATTTTAGTTAATTGGGCTGCTGACAGCGATAATTATCATCTAACTTTCTGTCCCCCTGGCCGCTTAACTTATTTGCACAAGTGGTTCTCACGTGCCTTCGAGCGCCTAATTTTAAAAAAATCATAAAGCTTAATTTTGAACACCCGGTATATGCTGTACATAAACCTTGTTTAACTCACCGTCGTCTCGTCCGCTCGTCTTATCAGCTCTGCGCAGAAGCAGTCGCGAGCTGATAAACATACGCTACCAAACGGCTGGTGACCTTCCCGGCGGAGTTGAAAGCAGTGGCGCCTCCGGGGCCGTGTTGGCGTCGCCGTCTTTCGCAACAGTGGTGGCAGCGGTGGGATAGGCCCGGCGCTACTCAACAACATGCGGGTTACGCGGGCGTTATTGCGCAAGACATCTCTTTCGCGGGGAAGAAAAAAAAAGCCGTCCGCGTTTCTCACCGTTTGATTAGCGCGCCAAATGGTGCTGAAATGCTCACAGACGAGGGCTGCTTCGCGGGGACACGTCTGAGGGATAGATGACTCTGTGGAACGAGGCATGGAGGTACGTGGCACAGAAACAGTCATTATAACAACAACAACAAAAAAAAAAAAACTCGACGCGACAAAAATGATAAAGAAAGAAACAAAACTTTTCAGCCCATGTTCGTCCCTTTGGACCAGACTTGGCAGCAATAATAATTGTTGGACTTTTACTTCCCGAAACCAAGATATGGCTAAGCTGGATGCCGTAGTAGAGGGTTCCGGAAATTTCGCCCCCACTGGGTTCCTTAACGTGCCTCTATATTTAACCTCACGCGCCTCTGTCATCTCGCCTCCATAGAAACGCGGCCGCCTGGGGGCGGGATTAGAGACCCCGCCGAGTTAGCAGTCGATGATGATGATCAAAACTTTTATTACTCCCAAAAGAGGGGACCAGCCGAGAGGTCGGTTACGCTGCTTAAAGAAGGTCAGCGGGGATCCCTTGGGACACCGCGGCCTCCAATGCGAGTGAGATTACCCGGCGTTGCTGTGCCGAGTCAGTGCTATGCAGAAGGGACTCCCATGTATCTTCTGTGTGAGAAGCGTCAGCGTACTGTGGGCACGTCCATGCCATGTGTATGAGGGTGGCCGATTGTGAGCAGTATTTACAGTGTGGTGTCACGAGGTGTGGGTATACCTTGCTATAAAGTCAGGGGTTGGAAAAGACACCTGTCTGAAGCTTGCGCCACAGGATGGCATCACGTCGAGGGAAATCTTCATGAGCTGGAGGATAGCGGAGATGGCTTAGTCTGTAGTGCTGTAGAATGTCTGTGTAAGTGACCAAAGGAGTTAATTCTTCGTAGGCCTGAAAGGGCAAAGAATGAGAAGTGTAAGGCGTAAGGAACTCCGCTCGGCAGTTGAGATCTCGGGCGAGAGTGTGTGCGTGCGCATTTTTTACTAAGGGATTCATGAGCTGGGGCCCAGATAAGAAAACGAGGTGAGAGAGGCGGGGTGTGATGCTTAGTGCAGGGGATGCGAATTCCCCAAAGAGATCACATCCGCATGTTAGGATTGCACCTACAGGCCAATGGTGGCAACTCTACCACTCTTCAGCGAATCGACCAATCTGCCAACCAAATTGGTCGCCTTCTCAAGCGCGTTGCCAACAAGCACGCAGGCATGCGCGAATCCAACCTTCTTCGACTGGTTCAGGCATTTGTCTGCACACGCATCACCTGCGTGGCTCCCTACCTCCGCCTTACGCACACTGATCTCGATCGCCTCGATAATTCGCTTCGCAAGGCATACAAGACCGCCTTAAGACCCCCAATGTCCACTTCTACCTCCAAACTTATGGCCTTTGGGGTGTCGAACACGGTCAGTGAGCTTATAGAAGCTAGCCTTACGCCCCAGTACCAGCGGCTCTCACTCACGCATGTGGGACGTGCTGTATTGCGCCAAATTGGACTCATCCCCACGCGGGCGGCCACCACTTATACCAAGATGTACCGACAGATCAACGACTCAGTCTTCGTATTCCTCCGGTCCCCAAGCACATGCACCCTGAACATCATGCGGATCGTAGGGTTGACCGAGCGCGCCAACTACAGAAACGTCTCTCTAATCGTTCCGATGTCACGTATACACAGACGCCTCGCGACACCCACATCGATCAACAGTGGTGGCTGTCACCCTGGCCCCACATCGTGGGTGGAGCACGGCATGTAGTGTAATTCACTGCCCCGATATAACAGTTGCCCAAGAGGTTGACATTGCTTTGGCAATGACCGACCCAATAACCAAGGTCATCGTATGTGATTTCCAACTCGCCATCCGAAATTTCGACGTGGGTCGTATCTCTATACACAGACATACTCAGCAGTCGAGAATCACAACGACCAGCGCGCCGGCTGAAAACTTGGCATTGATAGCAATGAAATTACTGCAAATTTCTAACTGTAAGGAGGAATGTAATAAATTACTTTTGAAACATGGTGATTTAGTTATGCAATGATACAATTCAAGCAAGCATCTTAAAGAATACTATAAGCTCAGAACTTTTCCAAGTACTTTTCCCTTAACTATGTTTCCCCTCAAGTTCATCACACAGGTTCATCCGAAAGCCGGACGACAAGCGTGAATAGTTGAACAAAGGGAGACAAGATTTCAATGTATAAGCGGTGTAAATAAAGTGTACACGAGATATGTGTGAATAATGAACTTTTGTTGAAATAGTTTAAAGCAAGTTATTTAAATTAAAGAATTGACACTAATGTAAAGTCACTACTTTTGGTCAGTTGCAACTTGTAATGTTACTTATTTAACTTTTAAAACTCGCCAAATACAAAAAATAGTTTTGTTTTTGCCATTCATCTATTTAATTTTAAAACTAACTGCTGAGTGCTGACCCAATGGTCGGACATTCGATGCCGGCGATGGCATTTAGACGGAGGTGCAGTGCTAAAGGCTCGTGTACTTAGATGTAGGCGCACGTCAAAAAAACCCCGGGTTGTCGAAATTCACGGAGCCCTCCACTAAGACCTGCCTCAAGAACACCAGAAATATTATTTAAAACAAAGACCAGAAAGTCATTAATAACGTAACTTATTTACTTTCTAGGTGTAATTTTGACATCTCTGGTTCGGAGTATTCAGCGCTTGCGAAACTTAATAAAAAAGCAGCCTATCCACGGAGTGAAAGACAATGGGGCGAAGCGTCCGTCCGTTCGTTCTTGCTTCCGTTCGTGCGTCCGTCCGTCCATCCGTCTGTCTTCTTGCCTGTCTGTCCGTCCATGCGTCCGTCCGTCTGTACGTTCGTCCGTGCGCCCGTCAGTCCGTTCATCTAGTGACCACTCCAAGTACCGCCATATCGCATCTCTTCATATATTCATCATCGCCATCTAGCGGACATTCCAAGCACTAAACGAAAGGTACCTACCTACTACTACGACTACTTCTACTACTATACATACATCGCAGACGCACGACCTACGGCTTAAGAAGGTTCGCCTCTAAAAATTTCCTTTTGAAATAAAATTTGGCCTCAACTCGTGTACTACTGTATACGAGAAAACACGGATGCCTTGACACCGCCGCTCCAACGCTCCGTTACTGGTCACACATACAACTCGCAGATAATTAGCCGCAAGAGACTGGAAAATTCGCGAACTTTTCAAACTGCATCGCAATAGAAGAACGCGAACTGGCGGCACAGACCGCACAATAAGGAATGAATGAAAGCGGGCGCGGAGGTGCCTGTTCAGTTTATTGTTTCACTCGTTGCGTGATTATAAGTTCCAACTGCTTCATTATCCCGGCTTTTTTTAGATTTCCCGTAATAGTTTTGAGAGAAGTCAGTGGCATTCAGCAGTGTCTGAAAAAAAATTCAAGAGATTTGAATCTCCACGCATGCAGCTAACAGAAGCGAGATAGCGCCCCGTATAAAGTGTACAGACGCGTAAAAAAGGAAACAAAAAAACAAAAACAAATTAAACGAGCTTCGCAATAGTGGTGCCAAGCTTGAAGGAATGAGAAGCTGGGTGGCCTGCCTTGTTTCTTTCTATTTTTTCTTAGGGGCGAAGCTTTTTAAGGCGTGGGACGTGCGTCCTGTTGTAAGTGTTTCATTGATATGTGGGGTTTAACATCCCAAAACCACCACATGATTATGAGAGACGCCGTATTGGAGGGCTCCGGAAATTTAGACCACCTGGGGTTCTTTAACGTGCGCCCAAATCTGAGCACACGGGCCTGCAACATTTCCGCCTCCGTCGGAACCGTTGTAAGTGTATGTAGCCACCTCTGTTAGGTCTTAGAGGTCGTTAGAGGGCGGTACTTGTACATATAACGAATGCATATATGCTGAAAATGCAAGATACAAGATGGCGTTACTTAAACGATATGCGCAAGGCAGCGGCTGCTCGCGCTCGAAGACGGAACCACGATGTGCGAGCGTGCGAGAAAATGGGAATGACGTCACACGAAGACGTTGGCGATCGCGTGTTTGTCGGCGGCGCCGTACGCTAGGGGGCACGGTGTAGTAAAATAAAAGCCATTTTGAAGCGAGCGCGCGTTCAGAAGATCGGCGGATGGACAAGACTGCAGAGCGGCATGCGCGCAAGGCGGCTGCGGCTCGCGCTCGAAGACGGAACCCCGATGTGTGAGCGCGCGAGGCAGACGCGTGCCGTGAGGCTGCGCGGCGGCGCCGACAAGATCCTGCCGTACGAGAGCGGGAGGCCCAAGCGGCACGGCATACACACACAGCGTTTCTCACGTCTTTAAATGACGATCGACTGGGCGAACTACACGGAAGATTCACAGTTTACCGATGATTCCCTCCGGAGCTTCTCCCACTCATCATTCACCCCGTGGATATGCTGTGATTTTTTAGGGGCGAAGCTCCTTAAGGCGTGGGTCTGTCCATCCCTTGTATGTATGTATGTATGTATGTATGTATGTATGTATGTATGTATGTATGTATGTATGTATGTATGTATGTATGTATGTATGTATGTATGTATGTATGTATGTATGTATGTATGTATGTATGTATGTATGTATGTAGCCACCGGTGGCACATACCCACTCTACAGCGGGTATGTGCCACAAGGGATGCGAGATGGCGGTACTTAAGAGTGTTCACTAGAATTAATTAAGCACCGACGGACGGACAGACTAGCAGACGGACGGATGGAAGGATAGACGCGTGGATATACGGACGGGTGGACGCACGAACAGACAGACAGACAGGTGGAGGGACGGATTCACTAACCGACGCACGGACAGACGGAGGGACGCATGAATGGACGCACGGATGGTCACGCGGACGGACGGAAGCACGGACGCGCTGATGGACGCTTCGCCCCACTCATCATCATTCACTTCGTATATGCTGTGGATTTTTTTCATTTCTTCCTCTTTGTCCTTTTCTGTTATTTTGCCTTTTTATCTGTTTTTCTCACTCTATTTCTCTTTCTTGCTTTTTCTGTCTTCCTCTCTCTCTTCCTCTCTCTCTCTCTCTCTCTCTCTCTCTCTCTATATATATATATATATATATATATATATATATATATATATATATATATATATTGTTAAGACGTTTATTGGCGGACACTCGTTGATGAATCACGACAGCGACAGTCAAGCGGGGACCGACTCTCTGCACGAGTTGCTCTTATTCTTATGAAAAGGGCGACCCACTAGAAGGCACTCGAGAGGACGACCCACTGTTCTAAGGCTTTGCCACAACTACCACGGGTACGAAAAGGGAGCCGCCTGGCGACCTAACAGGTGGTTACAATGAGCGGGTCATGGTAGGCCTTGAGGCGCTCCACGTTAACAATGTCGCGTCCTCGACGGCGCATGTCCGAAGATGGTTCGATTGGTTCAATCAAGTAGTTGACAGGAGAAGTGCGTTTGACGACACGGTAGGGGCCTTCGTATTTGGGCAATAGTTTTGAAGATAGGCCAGTTGCAGTGGTAGGGATCGAGAGCCAAACGAGCGCTCCAGGGAGGAACGTGGGCGCACTAGTGCTGGCGTCAGCGCGAATGCTTTTTTGCCGCTCTTGATCGTGCGCAGTAAAGGTCTTTGCAAGCTCTCGACACTCTTCAGCAAGCTTGGCTGTAGCAGAAATAGGCGCCCACTCAGACGGATCTGGCCTGTACGGAAGTATCGTGTCGATGGTGTGCGACGGGTGCCTTCCATATAATAAAAAGAAAGGTGAAAAGCCAGTAGTGCTCTGAGGGGCGGTATTATATGCGTAGGTGACGAAGGGTAGAATGGAATCCCAATTTGTGTGATCGGCGGCGACGTACTTGGAGAGCATGTCGCCGAGCGTACGGTTGAAGCGTTCGGTGAGGCCATTTGTCTGCGGGTGGTAAGCAGCAGTTTTGCGGTGAAAAATGTTGCACTCTTTAAGAATGGCTTCAACGACTTCAGACAGGAAGACGCGGCCTCGGTCACTGAGCAGTTCCTGGGGTGGACCGTGTCGCAAAATGAATCGTTGGAGCAGAAAGGAGGCCACATCGCTCGCTGTAGCCGCGGGGAGAGCGGCCGTTTCGGCGTATCGTGTGAGGTGGTCCACAGCGACAATGGCCCAGCGGTTACCAGCCGACGTCAGTGGAAGTGGCCCATACAAATCAATTCCAACGCGCCCAAAGGGCCTGGCAGGGCAAGGTAGAGGTTGCAGACCTGTCGGTGATAGGTGCGTTGAAGCTTTTCGGCGCTGACAATCTATGTAGGAGCGCACAAATTTCTGCACGTAGCGGTACATGCCGCGCCAAAAGTACCGTTGGCGAATGCGGTGGTAAGTCTTTGATACCCCGGAGTGCGCACATTGCGGATCGGAATGAAAAAACTCGCATATGTCAGAGCGCATACTGCGAGGTATGACTAGTAGCCACTGGCGGCCATCACCGTTGTAATTGCGCCTGTGGAGGAGGTCGTCGCGAATGGCGAAATGGTGGGCTTGACGACGCAACGCGCGAGTGGATGGAGTGGATGGATCAGCCAGCAAGTCGATCAATGAGGCGATCCATTGATCCTTGCGCTGTTCAGTAGCAATGGTATGAATGCTAATGGAAGAAATGGCAAGGTGAGACGCGGAGTTGTGGGCGTTGTCGTCAGGCAAGGGAGAGCGTGACAGGGCGTCGGCGTCAGCATGTTGCCTTCCATTGCGGTACAGCACGCGGATATCATAGTCTTGCAGGCGAAGTGCCCACCGGGCGAGACGGCCTGAGGGATCTTTCAATGACGACAACCAGCATAGTGCGTGATGGTCGGTAACGACATCAAATGGGCGACCATACAAATAAGGTCGGAACTTCGTAAGGGCCCAGACGATTGCCAAACATTCCTTCTCGGTGACGGTGTAATTAGTCTCGGCCTTAGTAAGCGTACGGCTTGCATACGCCACGACATATTCCGGGAACCCTGGTTTGCGCTGCGCAAGGACAGCGCCAAGGCCGACACCACTGGCATCCGTGTGTACCTCTGTAGGGGCCGTAGGGTCGTAGTGGCGGAGTATGGGAGGCGACGTCAACAAACGACGGAGCGTTGTGAAAGCGTCGTCACACTGTGATGACCATGAATGGAGAGGCCCGTTACTTCCAAGGAGCTTCGTCAGCGGCGATATGATAGTCGCGAAGTTTCGAATGAAGCGCCGAAAGTAGGAACACAGCCCTACGAAACTGCGCAGTTCCTTGACGGATGTCGGCTTGGGGAACTCGGACACGGCCCGAAGCTTAGCTGGATCAGGGAGAATTCCGTCCTTGGACACAACGTAGCCGAGTATTGTCAGCTGCCGAGCTGCAAATCTGCACTTCTTTAGGTTCAGTTGCAGACTGGCGTCACTCAGACGCGTTAAAACATGCCGTAGGCGCTGAAGATGCGTCGAGAAGTCCGGAGCGAAAACGACGACGTCATCGAGGTAGCACAGGCACGTGTGCCATTTCAGGTCACGCAGAACAGTATCCATCATGCGCTCAAAGGTGGCGGGCGCGTTGCACAGCCCAAACGGCATGACGTTGAATTCGTACAAGCAGTCGGGGGTGACAAAAGCGGTCTTCGGTCGAGCGTCCTCAGCCATAGGTACTTGCCAGTACCCTGAGCGCAAATCGAGGGATGAAAATAATTCTGCTCCTTGCAGGCTGTCAATAGCGTCATCTACCCGCGGTAGTGGGTACACGTCCTTACGAGTGATCTTGTTGAGGCGTCGGTAGTCCACACAGAACCGCACAGAACCGTCCTTCTTCGTGACGAGAACGACAGGAGATGCCCAGGGGCTGCTAGAGGGGCGAATAACATCGCGGCGAAGCATGTCGTCGACTTGCTCGTTGATTACACGGCGTTCTGTGGGAGATACGCGATATGGACGCTGTCTCAGTGGTGGCTGTGTGCCTGTGTCGATGCGATGCGTAATGGTGGATGTGCGGCCGAGAGAAGGTTGGGCGACATCAAAAGAAGACCGGAATTCTTCCAACAGGCCCAGAAGCTGGGAACGCTGGCCTGGCGTAAGGTTGTCGGGAACGGAGGGACCGAATACATCATCGGATGATGAAGCAGATGTCGAAACAGCACTAAGCGTACTGGAACTTGAGCAGTGCATGTCATCGGGTTGATCCATAACTTGTTCCATAACTTGTTCGTCTTCGATGGGTTCCACGCTGCCGAGACATTCCCCTCGCACCAACGTAACGCTGTACGAGGATGAGTTCACTGCAAAAATAGTGGTGCTGCCGTGAGTGAGTTGCACGGTCGCGAAAGGAACCAGCAAGCCTTTTCTGATGAAAACACGATGAGATGGCGAGAGGAGTGCAGCGGTGTCAGAAAGGCCTGCGCAGTAGACCGACACCGTCGCGGACGAGTTTGCAGGCACTTGGGTGTCATCTCTGACGAGTAACTTGCTTGCGGCAGATGGACTGTCGGCCGGCGTCAAAGAAGAGAATTGGGTGAGTTCTATTTCTGCTGGTGCGCAATGAATGACGGCTTCATGGCGGGAGAGAAAATCCCATCCTAGGATGACGTCGTGAGAGCATGAAGGAATTATGATGAATTCGACCGCATACATCACGTCCTGAATCATAAGGCGGGCTGTGCACATCGCCGTAGGGTGAATGCTTTGGGCGCTGGCTGTACGGAGGGAGAGCCCGGAGAGTGGCGAGGTCACTTTGCGCAGTAATCGGCTAAGTTTTGCGTCCATGACGGATATGGCGGCTCCAGTATCTACAAGGGCAGATGCACGAACGCCATCCACAAGTACGTCTATCACGTTCGATGGGCTTTCCTGAGGGCTTCCGGAAGCCCTCAGTAGATCCTCCTGAGGGCTTCCGCAGTTCGACAGCGTCGCAGCCCTTGCCTCGTGGACTGCGACGACTAGTTTTCCTGGTCGCCCTCGAGTGGACGTGGCCGCATCGGCGACAGTGAGCGACGTCGCGGAGACGGTGAACGGCGGGTAGACGGAGCGGGGCGGGATGACGGTGACATAGGTGGCGGTTGGTCATAAGAGCGGCTTGATTGGCTGGGAAAGTTCGAGGCGACCTGCGGTTGCTGCACACGATTGCAATAACGTGCTACATGACCGACGCGACCGCAAGCAAAGCAGATGGGGCGATTGTCAGCAGTGCGCCATCTGTTCGCGGGTCCCATCCATGTCGCAGAACGCGTTGGGCGAGCCGGCTGCTGATATGAGTGCATGGTGGGCGGGACTCGGGGCACGTGGGTGACGTCGGCGTATGTAGGCGACACAGTTTCTCCGAAGGCGTGGGGCCTCGCGGTGGTTTCGGTGTAACTTACAGGGCAATCCACAGAAATCGGTGGGGGCGGCCTGGCTACAACTAGGGCGTAGCTGAGTGGCGCAGATACAGGAGGCGGCTGGTGGTATTCTGGAACGACCTGCGCGATTTCCTGCTGAATGGCTCGGCGGAGCGGAGGTACAAGTGTACTTGATGGCTGCTGAGCATGTTGCGGCGGAGCAAAAGCCAGTAAAGAGACCTGGCGGGCAACTTCCTCACGCACGAATGACTTGATTTCGGCGAGCAAGGTTGTGTGGTCAGGAACCGCTGACAAAGCCGAGAGACCAGCATCACGTGGTGGCGATCGACGGGTCATCAAGCGCTGCCGCCGCAGCTCGTCGTAACTTTGGCATAATGTAATGATTTCTGCCACAGTATGAGGGTTCTTGGCCAGAAGCATGGTGAAGGCATCGTCGGCGATGCCTTTTAGAACATTCGTGATTTTGTCAGCCTCTGACATGTTCAGGTCGACTTTCTTGCACAAGTCAAGGATGTCCTCGATGTAACTTGTGAAGGACTCACCAGTCTGCTGTGCTCGTTCACGTAAACGCTGTTCGGCTTGCAGTTTACGAACGGCAGGGCGGCCGAACACGTCAACGACAGCGGTCTTAAAAGCGGACCAAGTCGGGAAATCAGATGCGTGGTTATTGTACCACATTCCGGCCACACCCGCAAGGTAGAAGAACACGTTACCGAGTTTAGCTGCCTCATCCCAATGATTGGGGACGCTCACACGTTCGTACATGGCAAGCCAGTCCTCGACGTCGGTGCCATCCGCGCCGGTGAAGACAGGAGGGTCGCGGATGCGGGGGACACCGGGACATGGCGTCGGTGTAGGAGGGAGCGTTTGCTGAGCGGCGTCCTGGTGCATGGTAGAAGGCACGGTACGGGATCGAAGCTCGAAGGGCATCAAATGCGAACCAAAGATGTTTGAAGGGGACAGCACTCTCCACCAAATTGTTAAGACGTTTATTGGCGGACACTCGTTGATGAATCACGACAGCGACAGTCAAGCGGGGACCGACTCTCTGCACGAGTTGCTCTTATTCTTATGAAAAGGGCGACCCACTAGAAGGCACTCGAGAGGACGACCCACTGTTCTAAGGCTTTGCCACAATATATATATATATATATATATATATATATATATATATATATATATATATATATATATATATATATATATATATATATATATGTATAGTCCAGTAGATCCTCCATGAGCGGTCACAACGTGGTTTATTTCGACGTTTCGGCCTAGAGTCTGGCCTTCATGAAAATCCTGATGAAGGCCAGACTCTAGGCCGAAACGTCGAAATAAACCACGTTGTGACCGCTCACGGAGGATCTACTGGACTATATGCAACGCTACGGCCACTCAACCACCATGCCTGCCTATATATATATATATATATATATATATATATATATATATATATATATATATATATATATATATATATATATATATATATAGTCGCCGCAACTGCACTCGTTTACACTTATGATTGTTTTTTTTGTTTTCCCCTCCTTCATTCGGTGCTATTGTCAGACGACATTCATGTTGACAGCTTTTTGTGTCCATGCTTCAATCCTTACTGTGCGCTATTCCTAGTAGCTTATACATTCAACTGTATACACGCTGCAATGCAGTCAGCTAATTAGTTACCCACTGCAGGAGGTCTTCTGACATCATTTCATCCTGAAGCGACAATGCAAAGCGCTTGAATGGACGGCGACAACAGGGAACCACTTCACGAACACCTGTTGACAGATAGCGCTCGTGTTGTGTTACCCTCTGTTGTCTTTGTCTATTCAAGCGCTTCGCATTGTCAACGCGGCTCACCAACAAGGCCCGACCTTAGAACTGGTATACTCTTGGAGCTTGTGCGTATTTGTACTGCTCTATTTAATGCCGGTGTAACGTGGGCAGTTTTGTTCACGATTAGGGACGATCCCAATGAAGCTAGGTACAGGCCGGGTACTGCTATACGTACACTTTAATCGAGATCAAGCCCGATCAGGCCCAATCTGGATCGAGACGGTTACGATCTGCGCATCCCGATGTAGCTCCAAGATAGCGATATTTATTACAGACGTCTGTGCCAAACATGATCAGGATTAGTTCGTACCGTGTAGCAGCGACGATTGTAGTTTGCGATGAGGGAATTCGAGCGGTAAGAGTTCTATGATCACGGTTAAAGGTGTCTGTGTGACACCAGCATAGCATCAAACTTTTAACTTTGTGGCCCTAATAGAAATGTACCTGTATTGTTCCCATTCCGACATCTTTCACAGCTGCACAGGAAACTTGATTGGCGCCGGAGTGAGGAGAATAACAATCTTATAACAATAATAATTAATGGGGTTTTACGTGCAAAAATTACGATGTGATGTTGAGAGACCCTTCAATGGAGAACTTCGGAAATTTTGACCACCTGGGATTCTTTAAGGTGCACGTGAATCAAAGTACTCCGCCCTCAAGCCTCCGCCATGGCCCGGATTCGATCCCGCCAGCTATAAAGTCGCCCGCTATAAACCCCACCCACCGCCCACAATCACTATTTTGGCATGGCGTGTGTGACGTGATGTACCTTATGGAGAGGGGCCGTCTCGTTCTATCCCCATTTCAGCCGTTGCAAATCATTCAATTTCAATGCGAAGCTGAAGAAAGACGAAATAGCTCCATTGTGCACGCGGATGACGACCAAACAAGATCGTTGGCCGCAATACGGACGCTCGCGAAGCGAGCGGCTCGTTACGTCACGGCTCGTGACTGCGCCAGTGTTGTCAGACTCTCGGGCCGCTCATGTCAATTCAGTGCTCGGTCAAATGCGCTGAAATTTCACCAGCTTATCTGTTAGCAGGTAAGTATTTAACAAGCTTAACACAGCTTATGGGCGAAATTTGGGTGTCATGGCCCCTTTAACAGAGGTGTTCCTCAAGGTTCGCTTATGAGACCGCTATTACTTTCGATATATACATATGTGAATGACTTACCCTGCTGCCTTAACTTTTCTTCGTGTTTACTTTACGCTGATGACTCGACATTTTTTTTTTTTCTTATCACTCGGATTCTGCGACTCTCGTGTCCAGATTTCAAGCTCACCAACAATTCACTTTTTGAGTGGTGCAACATTAATAGATTATTGATAAATCCTTCCAAAACACGCTTTATCATTCACAAAAAAACTTCCTTTTTGCACACACACACACACACAAAAAAAAAACACGGCCAGACGCGTGGTCAGTTTGAGCCACGCCTATGGCCAGAATTTTTTTTTCGGGCAGAGGCAGTTGTTGCTGAAGACCTTGATTATTTCAGAAGAACACCTATATTCGTTAGTGACTTTCAGTAAAGCACCCCCTCCATCAGAATTTCGGGGGCAGGGGGAGAGGGCAACACCCTTCCCCTAGTTACGGGCCTGGTTATGGCAATGGGATCGTTATCAAGGCACAGGAAATACAGCCGAGGACGCTGGCGAGTCCAGTGGAGTGATGAAATTCGCACGCATAAAATTAGATTAGCTTTCATAATTACATACGGTAAATTGGAGATTATTGGCAGAGGCCTTCGTCCAGCAGTGGACGTAAAGATGGGCTGATGAGGGTGATGATTATGATTACTTGATTATAATATTTGCAATCTCCTTTACAGATCAGTGTTTTTTTAATGAGAATTTGGACCTTTGGCTATGGGTCCAAATGGCTCGTGGGAACGTGTTCTATATTGTCCTTTGCGACACCTATGCCCCCAAGGAATCAAATGCTGCGTCAGATCCTTGTTGTGTGTGTGTGTTTGTGTGTGTGTGTGTGTGCACGCGCGCGCGCCTGTGCGTGGTACAATCACTTTTCTGCATATTTGCAGATCACAGTGTAAATTGAATTGATTGATTGATTTTGTGCTACGGACAATGGTGCGTGCGCACCTACACATGTATCGAAACGCGTGACAACAATTACAAACTATGCGTTGTACGCCAGAAGGTGACAGTAAAAATATATATATATTTAGAGAAAACGAACGCCATGCAACTGTCTTCATTTACTAGTACTTAAAACGACAATCAACCGATACCAATGCAATGGTAATACTCTTTTTCCGCACACAAAACACAAAGAATCGGTTCACTTATATGCAAATGAATACAGATTGACTAGGCCGTAACTCGCTGCATAATTTAAAAAACTAATATGTCTTGCCCTATCAACACCCCCCCCCCCCAAAAAAAAAAACGCCTTAGTTCAGTGCTAGTTTTTGTCGAGCTTTTGTAGAACAAGAGTTGCCTATTAATTTATTTTATTGTCCCAATACAGAAGAATTCATGGTGCGGAGTACACATTATACAATCAGTTCCTTTTTTTTATATTTTTGCAGAGCCTAGAGTGTGGACCTGTGGCTGTCGCAAAATTATTCTTCTATATATAATTATTTCCCAATGCATGGTCATCATTCGATAGCGCACGAAATCAAGCTTCCCTGTGAGGACACAAGCCGATATATAAACAAACTATTTTAACATAGCTCACAAAGCTGTAGATGGCTTATCAATACCACGTGGTTCTCTCACGTTTGAGCACAAGGTGGCGTGTTCGATACCGGACAGCGTAGGTCACGTTCTAATGGTAGTGGAGCTGAGTGCGTTATAAAGTACCGCTAAACACTAAAGATGTTTAAGCTACAGGTACTACTGCAAATTTCAACACCACGACGTATGTCGCAGCACTCGCATCACCTTGAATATGTCAATTAGCGAGAGAAAACCTTGTTTTCTATGTGTAAAATACACACGCATACCACCCAAACACGCAAATTGTTATAGCAAGTCAACCGCCCCCCCCCCCCCTTCTCGGAACTTCCTGATAAAGACTGCCCTTGTCAAACATTTAACCTGAATACGGCAAAAAATAAAAACAAAGTTGTTACGTCACTGGAAAGAATACCAACAAACACTTAACAAATTTAGCCTGTTTTTTTGTGTTATCGTCCCCGTCTTGAAAAATCACAAAACGCTTGTACCCAGAGAAAAGAATTACGGGAAACTGGATCACCATATAGCTGCGCGATGATGACTAATGCTAGGGACACAGGCCCATAATACTACGATGCTGTGCAAGTAATCACAACTGTCAGTAGAAGCTCGAGAGCTGCAAATTTCTGAAGTAGACTGCTCCCCGTGTGCCGGCAGCCCGAAAATGAGTGGTGAATGCTGAGCGTTTTTCAGCTTTTCCGCGCGCGCGCGAATGACGCCTTTGCGCATGACACCAGAGCTATGTGGCGAAGAAAACTTCGTCGGCGATAAACGTGGTTACATTCGGTGAGAGCGCTTTCAAGGTTACGCAAGAAACAAAGACAAAGCGGAACCATACCTCGATGCGGCGAAAATCAATCGCGTTACTAGAGCGAAGCAGGCGTCGTTACGCGCGTGGAACGTTATCAGGCTCACCTTGCAAACCGTCGTGTTCACGGCGGTGTACTGGAACAACATTGACGTGGCGAAGCAGAATAGCAGCGTGAATAAGGGCAGCGCTACGGTAAGGTAGGCCAGGTTGAGAACCTTGACTCTCAACAGCACGTGCTCTATTGGTACCGAAGCATCCATCTCTGCGCACCGGTATAAGTGAGACTGTCCACTTCTCGGGATGACTTTAGGAAGCTGCTCTCCACCGGCGAGACACGGGGCCCTCTGCCATGGAATTCAGAGCCTGAACTTGGCACCGCGGGCCATCATGCGATTAAACGCTGTCCATGCAGGTCTTCCGGTAGACTCGGGTTCCCTGAGAAACGCATTCATTCAAAGGGAAACCTAACCGACGCCCTCGGACAAAAGCGGCTCTACCATCAGTAGCTATCGGCCATTACACCTCCGAGGAGAGCCGAAGAGGGGCGCCACTGGCGCTGCTCGTAGCCGCTGGGCCGTTGGCTTGGCTTGGCCAACTTTCACGCCGCTGAGCCCGTGGCGCAGCTGAAGCCGAAGCAAGCTGTGAGCCATGACCTACTACACTCCTGACCTGTTCAGATAGCGGGGTTCCTATGGGAGCGCGTGTCCCCGCTCTCGTTCAATCGCTCGCCGTAGGTGGCGCTACCTATAACCTGTTCGTCTGCTTCTTTACGGTTGTTTTGTAGGCGCTGGTATAAGAATGCCTGCTTTCTGTGGTGAACTGTCGGCATATATGTGACTATTTCTTCCCATACATTGCTGGTCAAGTAAGCTGTTCAGTGCGCTTAAGAATTTATAGCACACTGGTTGACAAACGTGGAAACCCGTGGATTTACATGATTTTGGACAGCCTATGCGTTGTCGCGTGCATTTTATTGCAAAAAAAATTCTGAATGTCTTTTAGTATTATTATTTCTGGATATTTCTAAATTGTGGATCATAAATTCGCACTACGAGTGCTTTGTTGGTTAAAATTTGACTACAAAGAGTGAAGGTGACGTCAGCGAACAGGTGCTGCCTAGCGCCACGCCGCTCGTAGGTGACGGCCCTAGCGGCAGAAGGTATGAACTAGAACGTGGGCGCTGGAAGAGGTGCTCTCTGGGCAGGTCAGGAGTGTAGTAGGTCATGCTGTGAGCTAGCTAGCTGAAGTGACTAAAGCTCCTAGGGCACGCGCAGGGCATGCGATAAGCCCGCGTGCTGCTATTTGCTTATCCTTAGCACGCGTTAAAATTTTCTAAGGTTGCTGAGTTAGATGACACAAAGTGAACCCCAAGACAGGTGGCCACTTCGTTTTGGCAGTCCTCTCATTGCCCTGTGATTACCGGCAAGTACCTCCGCATGGCTTGAAGTGCCCTTATAATTTTTTCATTAAAATAGCTAAATGAGATGTTTGTCACTGTCATGCAAATCTGTGCAGTACCGCATGAGCGACGACTTCTTTAAGTAACTTGACCTGATCCCCATGGCACAATTTGACGCTGCTCGCTCTTCCGTGGAGCATGGAATGGGGATGTTGAGAACGTGTAGGATCGGCGCTATAAAATGCTAGCCTCGTTTTGTAGCTTGCTAGTGGAAGTTAGCTACGATGAAGAGGAAATGTTGAGAGTCTCACTTTATCGCTTTTTATTGCTGTAATGTGTTGTTTCTCTTTCCAACATTATTTTTGTTGTATGTTGGTAAGCAATGTGCAGTTATCATCCATAGGCTACTGTACGTTTTATTGGCCGATCCGCCAGAGTGGGCATGTGCCAGTTTCTAGGCTACAAACGAGCAAGCAAACAAAAGCCACTGACGCACATGCCTTCGCCCATGCTCGCAAGTCAGTTTGCTTGGTCAACATTCACACGTGTCGTTGTCGTTTTCCTGTGCACTCGGGCTCAAATACAACAATCCGCCGTCTCTTCGGGCACTACGGATAAAGTTGTGCATCTATTAGCAAACTTCTAAACTTCTTTAAATAAGTAAATCCATCGTTACATTTCTGTGGCAAACAGCGCAGGACAAAATAATGACGAAGTAGTTCAGCATTTCATGTGAAGTTTGTATTGTGCTTTCAGCTCCCCCCCCCCCCCCCCTCCGCCTCGCACAAATAGATAGTCAACCAGCTTTAATTTGTCATTGTGAATTTCACTATATGTTGTGCAAACCGTGCATGAACTTATGAACTTTGATCGGGCTGATTTTGCGCATTGCCAAGTATTGTTCAGAAAGGTCACACTGGAATCCCTTGCAGCGATCATGTCGGATGTCAGCGACAGCAGTGATCGAAGTGACATAGATGAGGCCAGTGACGTCAGCGATGACAGTGGCAGCAGCGACGATGAACCGAAGCAGCCGAGCTCGGATCCGCAGATCGGTGCTGGTTGTGCTCCAGCCGACATACCGTTTGAAACTATTCTCACTGATGTCAGCTGCCATCCAACACGAGATGCAGTTGCCATTGGCACGGTAGATGGTGATGCATTTGTGCATTCGTACGCTTTGGACGGTCCTAGTCGCGAACTGCTGCACCTGACACATCATCGCTCATCCTGCCGCAAACTCCGGTTCTCGGCCGATGGCTCCATACTCTTCACGGGCTCCAAGGATCAGTCCCTGTGCATGGTTGATCTGAATTCAGGTGCAGTGTCTCAGCGCCTCCCAGAAGCCCACAGGTGTGTTGTGCAGTGCCGTCAATCGATAAGACAAGCTAATTCCATTTTTCATGATGCAGTGCATCCATCTATAGCCTTTGTGTTGTGGACGAGCACCTACTAGCATCAGGGGACGATGACGGTTGCGTCAAGGTACGTTGGGATAGATTGCCTACCGAACTTTAAACACATATTTTATCTTTCCTTCTCTCAGAATCTTGATTATAAAGGGTGTAATGAAGTTTACAATGTTAAAGAGACTCTGCCACTTTTCTTTTTAAAGTGTTCGAAGTTCTTTAAAACAAGTGTGTTCCATAAATATATATTCAAAATAAGGTTCCAGGTAACCATTGTACAAGCCAGTGTTAGTGTGATTGCAGTTCTTTTTCTTCCAAAGTCAAGTCTATGAAAGAGGGCAATCTGCCAGCATACATCAGTTGACAACCTCTGGCTGCTGTACCACTTCCTGTTTGAACACGGGTTTAAACTTCGCACTCCACTTGTGAAGAATGCACCCTGCAATACTAGAAAATTTGGCTGAGATAGTCGTAGCTTTGCTTTCTATCCACTGAATGTGTCTCTTTGTGAATTGCAGCAGTTAATTCAGTGCCGCTATTAATTGTGCAGGGATGTTGGGGTGTCGTAGCACAACCCATACATTCGTCATGTACACACCAATGTGTAATCCTATTACAATTTCAGCTCTTATGCTTAGTGCGAGCTTATAAGGAGCATTGCGAGATCATGCTGACAATCTAGGACTTTCGAAGCATGTTCTACATTTTGATCTCTCGCTAGCATTTTATTTGTACACGGCTGTTCACAAACTCGCAAGCAGTTGTCCTTTACTTGCAAGCCTTGCTTGAGCCACTCCAACTCTAGAGGGTGTCATGAACATGAATATGTGGACGACTTACTCGAGTACATTTAGTTGACATGCTTCACGCAGGCCTTGTGTACGCTGTTTTTACATATGTAAGTAAGCACGTGAAAGTGACGCGTGCATATGACCACATCTGCAGGTATGGGACCGCCGCAGCAATGCCGCTGTCATGGAATGCCGGGAAAGTGACGACTTTATCAGTGACTTGGCCACAGGGGACAACCACAGGGTACTACTGGCCACCAGGTCAGTTTGATCGGGGCACCTAAACCCTTAGTGAGCTACCTACGGAGGCTGACCTGTACCACAAATACATATGTGCTGTGCCATCTTTTTGTTATACTGTAAATATTCTGTATCAAAAAGTTTCTCATATATGGTTCTGCGTTCCATTGGTGTTCTCCCCTATCCCAAAAATGTTTAACTTGCGCATGCAACTTAGAAGTGTGGCAGTTTGGGCTAGTTGGTAAGACATAACGATACACGTGCAGATGCATGCATGACCACATAGGATGGTAGGTTGAGCCTCTTTCCCCTCTGGAAAATTTTGGTTAGAACACTGCTATGTTCAACGAAAAAAAAGAAATTGTTGGCCCATGCTAATGAAGACTATGAAATTTGAAGATTCAGTGCAAAAACAAACCCCAGGTGGTCGAAATTTCCGGAGCCCTCCACTACGGCGTCTCTCATAATCATATGGTGGTTTTGGGACGTTAAACCCCACATATCAGTGCAAAAACAGACACAGAAACCTTCTTTTACATTTCACTCATTTAGTAGTTGCCATGATCTAGTATGTGTAAAAGCAGGACAATTTTTTTTAATGTCTGCTGGAGGCTTTTGCAGGGTGATCCAGATAATGTAGACCAAGTATTATAAAAGATCTGTTATTTTATCTTAGCAGGCAAGTACACAATCCTCGCAGTTCACCTGAGACAGCACAAGAAATTGTTTATGACGGTTAATTAGGTAATTGCAGTTATTTGTACAATCGACGTCATAGGAGAGTTATCAAAAATGAGCAAAAGTGTTATAAGAAAGATCAGGCCTAAGATGATTTGAGCAAAATTTTTGCAGAAACAGAGGAAGACTAGGAAATGCGAGAAATACCACGAGGTTACACACCTACTCGGCAGGCCCCACACTAGAGTGCAGCATTCTAAAGCAAGTTCACCAAGAAAGGTGATAAGGATAGGAGCATAGGGGTGGGGACAATATAAAATATAGTGAGTATAAGAAATGGGAGAGTTACTACATTATCTGTTTCACTGTTTCTAAGATGACACATCGGCTTCGTATTGTTGCAAAACACATATCGACAGTGCTTGGGAGGCCATGGCCTAAGTGCATGCACAGTTATTGCAGTGAAATCTGTTATGAGACCCCAACAATCGCTGAAATTGGTGGCATAGTTATCTGCCACCACCGCCATTTTCCATAGCCACCAGTGCACACAAACGAGAGAAAAATAACCAGCATTGGGCAAGACTTTAATCCAAGCCCTCTGCATGGCATTAGTGGTCTACCATGGAGCCATGTTGGTGCTTGAAACTCTTTCACTACAAGACTCTCTACAGGTGTCATGTTGGATAAAACAAATATAATACAGCTTGCTATATGTGTAAAATAACAATCAAGTGCTACACAATGTGCATTGCATTATGAGTGGGTAGTTTAAAGTTTCCTGCCATTACAAAGAGATCTGCCATAATTCTTCATTGTCAGAGTTTATCTATCAGCATAGGCATCAACAGAGTGCATACACCACCTTGCAGTGGCTACCTCGTTTCACCGCAGAATGACGTATAATGGCATAGTTGGTGCTTCTCTGCTTTGCAGAAAATCATGATAAGATACGGTGCTTTTGGTACCTTTCAGTTGTACTTGTAGTCATCCTAAGAGAGTTTACAGCAGGGTCTACAAAGGCCACTCCTGGCTTTTTCTTTTTTTCTGTGCTGCTGCAACCTTTAAATTCACACCAGGTCAATGTGCAGTATTTAGCTAATAATTTCTAATTGCCTGCTCAAGCATCAACTGCAAAAAAGGTTGAATAGCTTCTTCGCACGAATATGTACCGAGTTATGTTTGTGCAGATGGATTCATATTGGTTTACTGTTCATTATAAAGAATTCTGTGGACTTTCTGCATGTTGTAGTTCTGTGTTGCAATGACAGTTTTATCAATAAACTGTGACCAAGAGATAACTGCTTTACAGATATTTGTGTACAGGCATTTCGCATCTTTTGCACTTATTGCATGTAATTAGGGCAGGTAGCTCTGCACTAATCTACCACTTTCTTTTTTTCCTTCCATCATGCCCTGGAGAATGTTAAGTGTGGATAAACTTTAGGAGCAGTCACCTCCCCTCAGCGGTGTGGGGAAAAACATGCATCTTCTGACGTCACGTGCTGCTCTGCTATTGTGTTCTTTCATCACCTGTCCATTCCTTGTCCCTTTCGTTTGCATGTCTGACTTGTTTCACTGCTGTGTGTCAGCTCCTTTGGAAGTGTTTAACACTGAATAACCAAGTTGCACACTTCAGACTTGTGTACCTGGCTTTAATAATCATTCCTGGCAATTCACGTGCACTCAATTATCTTTTGTTTTTGAATGGAGCCACTATGACGAGTATTTTTTCAGTATGTTGTGTGGGAGAACTAATGTTGGAGAAATATTTAATATGAAGGAGTGACCGGCCACAGAGCCACTGCTGCAGCCGTGTAATTGTTCAGGCTGGATATTTGTTCCGTGGACAAGCAAAACAAACCAAAGCTTCTTGGGGGAAAAGGGGAGGGCCTAATAAAAGCAGAAATGAACTAATATTACCACACCATGTGAGAGTTGTGACTAAACTATGTAATGCTAGTAACATTTTGGTGGACTGAATTGGCTCTGAATGTCACCTGCGGTGGCCATGCAGTGGTGATGGGACGCTGACAGCCTTTAATCTGAGGCAGCGGGCACTCCAATTGCAGTCGGAACCTCTCGAAGATGAATTTCTGTCGCTGGCTGTGCTCAAGGCAAGTGTCTTTGTTTCTTGACATTGTACATTAACATAACGACCCAGCATAATGAGCTGTTTTCGTTGCAATATCTACACAAATTTATGTTGCTTTACTTTATTGTGTCATTTTAGAAGTGGTACTTCAGATGGCTGGATGCTGCTTGTAACACTTTCTTTTGTTGGAAAATATACATTTAAAAGTTGTTGCACTTCATGTAAAAGTTCAGCTATATATAGTGGCTAAAGCCCGTCGCAACCACCGTTAGCCACTGCAACTTTGCTTCGTGTTTGCAATTCATGTGAACTTCGTGTTTTATAGTGTGGTGCTTGTTGTTGGGACTATGTTGGATCACATAAAAATTACACGCTGAGAGGCTAGGAACATCATCATCATCATCAGCCTCACTACGTCCACTGCAGGACAAAGGTCTCTCCCATGTTCCGCCAGTCAACTCGGCTAGGAACAAGTCCGGGATATATAGTTGTCCCGACAGGGGCAGCATGGGACTTGGGGAGCTATACGAAAAGTTGGGACAGTCCCACAAAATCTAGGATGGCTGGCAAACCTATTCGATTGTGTACCTATAGAAGCATCTTTAGCTTGATAAGCTTGGTCTTTGTGAAGTTGTTTCGGAAGGTGCGCAAGCCGGTGTTTGAGGCGAGCGTATATACTCCCGTTCCTGTTTTTCGCCCGTAGAAGTATTTCCTGGTTGACGAGTGGCTGATCTCCCTTTGTATGTTTTACTCACAGTTGCAGGCACTGGGCATGCAAAAGAGGTGGAGCGTAGTTGTCTTTGCTTATGAAAGTGACTTTCATCAGCAAAGCGACACATCACGATTTGCATGTCACGACTAGCAGCTATGACTCATGCAGGTTGCCATTGTGCATGAAATGGCCCTTTTTCGAATGCGCAATAAAATTTGCTCTACTGTCATTTTGTGATGGTGTTTACAGTGCAATTTACCCCTCTGAATGGAGGCTCTTGCCAACACCATCACACAGTTTCAGTTTCGTATGGCATTCTAATGTACAGGCAATTTTTGGACTTGTTTTATTGAAAAAAAAGTTGTGCATCATATTCAAGTAAATGCTACAATACTTTAGTAGCTTATACATCATGGACTGCTAAAACAAACTAAGAACCTTAGTACACTCAGCCTGCAAGCAGTGTGGGGGAAAACAAGAAGAAATTACCAGATGCGCTTGTCTGTATTACAGTGTTATGCAACTGTGCATTGCTCAAAGATCAGCTAGTTGTCGCTTGATTATTTTTCGCAAATACGATAAAAGGGTGGCAATTCTTTGATCGCCCTTTGCCATGATGACACCCCGGCAAATTATTGTCTGGTTCTGGCTACAGTAAATTGCACATCATATGCAATGCTGAAATTTTTGCTGAGCGCACTATACAGGTCTCTATGTATTGAATCAAGAATGGCAGGTGAATGAAGCAAATAGCTTACAAAAGGACTGTGGCATTCTGCCAGTGACTGAGGGAAAAAAATTGATCAAGACCTATGGGGCTTGCATAAATAACCTCACAATAGCAACAGGCATGTCAAGATCAGCAATCATCATGGCAGTGCCCGAAGACCTGTAGTATGAGTCACCTACACTGTAAAGCCACCAATTTTCAATTGAGAGGACCAAGCTCGACAGGAAGGCTCAGGCTCACGTGAATGATTTCAGTAGTACACCAAATGATTTAATGCAGATTTTTTTTTTTTTCGAGAGGGACAAGACGGGGGACTCACACAAAGCGCCTGTGCGTATCCTCTTCGTCTTATAAGTGTCCTGTTAATCTTGTCTTGTCTTGAAAAAAGAAATGAATAGTCACTGGAAACTTCAACATTATTGTACTTCCACGTGAAAACCAGTGGTTTGTCGCATTTCTCAATGCCGAACTTCGCCTCTTGTTGGACTTCATGCTATTAACTTTTCACAACACCACCTGTTTATATATTCTGGTTACTGCATTACTCTCATTTCAAGCACAATCAACCGTGTTCACTACATTTCATATGGTTCCTAAATTTCATAGCTTTACTTTGTATAACAGCTCGATGTGTTGCTATCGCTTTCACTGCTTCGGCCCTGTGATGAAACTGACATTTTTTCTACAATGTCGAATATTCGGTTTTTAACAACAACTTTTCCCGATATGCCTCAACAACCCTATATCAGTGGCCAACTAGCTCTATATTATAAGCCCAGGGGGCTCTGGACACTGGTTGCAAATAAACAAATTATAGCTAGCTTTAGGCCTAATGAACTTTCCGGTTGCGCAATGTCACTGTATGTCATGTAGTGTATTCGGCTAGTTGGGACATACTCATGACGGTGAGCGCAAGTAGGACACCAAATACAAGAAACTACATGACACAAGCTCTGCCTAAAAACTGAAAGGGTAAAGGAAAAAAACCATTGCACATCTAAACCGAAGAGATGACATTAAGAGGACCTTGTCACACCGGGCCAAGCATCTAAGGACAGCGTTCATGATTTAAGCGAGTCAGCTTGTCAAGCTAAGTTAGTCAGCTTGTCATCTCATCATAATTGTGAAAACTTGAGTCTTTTGTTGAAAATGTATTTAGCTGATGTGCATAGTAGTGATGGTGATGCTTTCCTCTTTAGCATGGCCGTAAGGTGCTGGTTGGGGCTGGCGATGGCAGTGTGAACTTGTTTACCTGGGGCCGGTGGGACAACATGGATGACCGGCTGCCATTGGGTCGCTCACAAGGTGTTGACAGTCTTGCTGCCATCACCGAGGACCTCTACTGCTTGGGTACCGCTGATGGTCGTGTTCGGTATGTTGGAAAACTAATTGGCAGGCTTCTTGCAAAAGACGGACATGTGCATCTAGCCCAAAAAGATGCCTTTGTTCTTTGTATTTTATTGCAAAGGATGACTGCCTCACGTCTTGCAAAAGCTTATAAAAAGTTGGTGTTGCAAAGACATCTGCAGTTTGTGTGCTGTATTTACTGGTTCGGATAATTTTTGTGCATAAGTATCTTGATTTGGTAAGCCATGTACTAGCTTCTTTACACGGAAAGTAGAGCATTGTTTTCTAACTCTAAGATACCGACGTGTTAGCATGTTCTCGTTGGTCCCAATGTCCCTATTTGACTTCGAAAGCCAGAAGCATTGCACTCTGAAATAGCGACAAGTGGCCAAAAGAGCTGAAAGAAGGCAATTAGAATTGCTAATTGTAGGTTTCATGCTTGGTTCCCACATGCACCGGAAAGCTTACACGAGAATAAGAAACATATACGAACCTGTTTCAAGCTCTGTGTTCATTTCGTGTTCTCTTGGCGACTATTGTACGGTGAGGCGAAATGCAAAAACATCTGGTTACTCACATTTATCTGCGTGTTAATGAATTCCAGGCGGTCAAAATCATCGCAGAATCTCGAGCTTTGGTGGACTTCACGACGGCAAAACCTCAACAGTCAATTATTAGCCTGTATAGCGCTGTCTATTCATGTCTTCGTGTCGACGCGCGGCACCCAGTTCCCTTCACCGCAAGTGTTGGGGCGGTGCCAAGGAGGTCACGCCTTCCCATGCAGCGCATTGTGACGTTACACTCTCCCTCGCCAGGTGTGCACTCACCGCGGGTCACCTCTCTCTCGCTTCATCCTCTCCACCGCTCCCAACGTTCGAGCGCAAATCTAGTGAACACTCTTTTGGCTTTTAATTTTCGATGAAGAGGACGCTGAAAAGCGAAGCTTCTTCATCCGCTGAAACGTGTACTCAAGTAATTTGGCCAAACCCAGTTGCGCCTCGCCGGTGTTGCGAGGGTTAGCAGAGCCGATCGTGTTCACGAATGGCATTGTGGCACCTGCAACACCGACGAGGCACGGGCCAGCGAAGCAGAATGCAAGCGTCGGAAGCGGAAGACCAACGACAATGACGAGGCACGAGTCAAAAATGCCGATCACGTCCGTGTGCAACGCTGCTGCTTCGCATTCCATTGGGAAGATGTCAATTTTTTTTCGTGTTGTCATTTTTTCTGTGTAGTATGTGGGCCACTTCAGCCACCCAACCGTGCACTTGACAATCGGGCCCTATCTATTCACTGTTGAAACGCTTTTGTACGATTGTATCATTGCTAAATGCTTTTACTTGGCCCACAAGCTTGTTGTAGCAGTGAAAACAGAGTTGGCTCTTTGTCGACATGTACATTTCAAAGGGAAAAAATGATCAGAATCACTGGTTCTGCACGAGTGCATTTTAGTGTTCGCTGTTGGCTTGCTTTATCACCTATGACACATTATTGAGAACAAGAATGACCACAATTTATGGACTATCTTGTTTACTACCCAATAATGAAAGGAACAGTACAGCTGAATCATTTTTATTTCGCAGGGTGGCAAGCGTGCTGCCAAACAAGTGCCTGGGCGTGCTGGGTTCGCACGGCCACTTCCCTGTCGAGAGTCTGTCGGTGTCTCGTGATGGTCGCCTTGTGGCCAGCTGCTCTCACGACCAGCGTGTCAAGTTCTGGGATGTGTCGTCTGTAGAAAACCTTCGGCTACCGCGTGAAGACTTCTTCGCCGGTCTGGAGGCTGGGCCCGACTGACAACTAAACAAAGAGTGTTGCCTCGGTGGTGCTCAGTTTTGTGGGTGCGACTGCTGAGCCACACTTTGTTGACAGGACTTGCAAGCCTGACCTTGCTGTTATTGTTATAAACGTAGTAAAAGACTCATTCGTTATCAGTTACGGAGCACTGCCTCCCACCGACATTAGTGCCAATCTTCCTCTGATGAATTAAGTTCTGCACCACTTACTCAAGGAATCAGTCTGAGGGATTCACATGTACCCAGTTTGTGAATGTCTGCAGTTACGTGCTTTACTGTACGCTACTATTTACACACTTACCAACTCTCCACATTTGCCCATTAGACTCCCAATTTATGACGAGTCCTGCCGATTATACAGGCGGGACCATAAATCTCCCATTAAGCAGCCATAACCCTGCCTAAAACGGCTATAGAAAAGGACAGCTGATCTTAAAGTGTTCTTATCCTGACAACTCCAAAAGCTTGCCGGAAGAGCCTCCCCTCTGGCCACTGATGTAAAAAAAGGGGACGCTGCCGGATATTGATATGGCCGTGGTTATTTACAGTATGACACATTATATTTATCTCAACATGAAACTCTTGGTAACATAACACTGAACCACATGTCAGTTAGCTTCACTGTCATACAATGTTATGCGTTGAAATGTTTCAAGTGTGGGAAGGGGCTACTGTACTTTGCGGGTCGTGACATTTTGCGATATTAGGTGCTGCGCATGTTTGTAATAGCTACACATGTGCACCGATGTGATCGTCAGCATCTAAAAGCGCTACTGTAATATTTAAGAGTTGTGTATGACTACTGTGGCCATGAGAAGCAAAAAAATAAAGACGTTTGTGTGCGTGTGAGGTTTTTTTTATTTATCCAATTGCTGTTTTGATACAATCGATGCTTGTCCCATGCAGGTGGTCCGGTCATCTCTGGACTCTGGGTACCTGACAGTGTTTCTAATGCCTCTCTCCCATATATTTGCTGTGCTTTCTTTTCTATCTCTATTTGATGAGTCTGCTCAGTTAACATGAAACATTATTCAACTGGTCTCCTTCCTCACGTATTACATACTCACCTCCATTTTGTTTTTACTTACAATGCACGTGGCGCTGCTGTTCCAACTGCTCGCAGTGCTCGGCAAGAGTCTCTAATCATAAAGTGGGGAAGCTTCTAGAGGTTGATCGAAAAAGAACATCACAAAAATCTTCACAGAGGCACTCGTGCAGTGACAGTTGTTGTAAATAGCATTTATTTTGCATTGTCAATCTAAAAAATATTGTCATTAGTTTGTTCTAGTCTAACGTAGATAAAAACATGGCAGCACCACTCAGCAGCCATTGTTGTGGGCTACCTTCACAAGGCACAGACAGGCTAGCAACCAGCTCTTGCCTTTCTGTGTTGGTGTACACCGCCAGGCTAACCACTGAGCCTCCAGAGTACTGCCGGGTGCCCTGCATGCAGTCGTAACATTTGTGGTCTTGTTTATACCTGTACGACACTTCAGAATGTGAAGGGACACTAAAGTGGAACAACAAGTTAGTTCATACTGTCAAATTACTCTATGAAAAGTTTTGTGCCTTTAATTTCCTCACCTTAGGTTGGATAGATGAGAAAAATCTGTCAAATGTTTGACTTTTAAAACTTGCCACCGCAATCTCGGCTAGGGATGTTGCAGATTTCAAAAGATTTTTTTCTTATTTTGGCCAAACTGCCTCAACGATGTCTCCTGAAACATAAGTCTCTGGCTTCTTCAGAAGTCCATGCACCTCATTTTTACCAAAACTACGTAGGCCCTAGTAGGCACCGTCAATGCGTCACAGCAACTGGTCTGGTCAAGGTCGCGTCAGCATTCTCATTTTCTTTTTGCACGTTTTTACGACTGGACGGTCGGCCACCCTGTGTGCAGATGCTGCTGGAGTGCCATCCTTGTCTTTCGTTGGCCCTTAAAGGCAGTCAAAATGCTGTTGCGCTTTTTGAGGGCTACGGTCTTATGCAAATGCCTTGGACTTTTGTATAGTGCCGTCGCTGCATATGCGTCAGCCCATTTACTGACAGTTTTCTCATTCTTTCCTTCTCTTTACTCTCTCATCATTATACTCCCCTTTCCCATTCTTCCAGTGTAGGATAGCCAACCGGGCATGTGCCGGGTTAACACTTCTAATGCCTGATTTATGAAACTGCCGAACGAAATGACAAATTTTTTATTTGCCACGTTTGAATAGCAACCTTTATTTTATTGTGCAGGTAAAAAATTTAAAATGCAACCGTAATGCATACTTTCAAGTATGCGTTACGGTTGCAATCGAATTCTCGATATGTCACAAAAATGAGGACACTCCAACAAAGACTAACTTCATAACTACGTAACATGTCGTGTGCCACCTCTTGGGTGCGTACACACCAATTGAACCAAATGATTCAATATAGAACACGCGTCACTATAGCGAGAATGGAAGAAGTGAGAGCTGTTGCACGTGCCTCGCACTCTCCGCCATCAGCTACAAAACAATCGGTTTTAGCATAGAATACCTTGCATGAGACGGTGCTAAATTTTTCACGCTGACAGCTACTTTTTCCGGGAGTGCTTCACAGTGGACATTAAAGGCGGCACGGATTTCTTGACTTGCTTGCTTGAAGGTTTTCGGTATGTCGTGAATTGCAGACCTCCCTGCCTTCTTTCTTGTTCCTCCTCCCTTCTCACCAAGCACCTCTGGCAGCAAGCATAGTGTTTTTGGTACAGTGAATGAATAATTTACTAACACAAGAAAAAGTACCTTCTCTTTAGGGATCTATGACATGGACCTCTAATATTGGACTTGTGAAACACTTTACAACTTCTGCCAGCACTACGGTGCGATGGGCATTCTTCAGAATATAGATGTTGGATAATGAAAGTGAATATCTTTACATACATAAGGCTGCACATGTTTCTCTGAATGAAATGTATGAAAGAATTACAGTATGCAACTGCTTTCGGGGAACCAATCAGCTGCTGACCCAAAAGTATGATCTCAGGTGCAGTGGTTGCATTCAGGTGGATTGAAATGGTCAAGGCTTGCATACTGTGTGATCTTGGGGCACGTAAAAAAACCCGCAATGGTCAAATTTATTCCGGGCCCCTCACTACGGCATCTTTCATAGCCAGAGTCGCTTTGGGACATTAAACCCTGACTACACAATGAACACTCTGGCAGCACTAAAGAGGTCATTAGAGCTTTATACTTGGCATAAGCACAGGAGGTAGGATAACGTATGCCATCCCTGATGAAATCGCACTTCGTATGTGCGAAATTGACTTCAATACAAGTTTTGAAGAAATGATTACCGTTATAGTAAGTTTTCTAATGTGCATTATGAGGTACTATGCAGTTCTTGGTTGTATTTGGTAGACACAACTAGGCATGCTTGAAGTACATAAAATGAGGTAGACCGTCTTGCAATCTTAGAGTGCTACAGAAATGAGTGCCAACTAGGCTTGTACAAGTCGCAAGTCTTGGGTTTGATGTGAATAGTGATTTGGTCTGAATAATTTCAAATTGAATTCAAATGCTATATACTGAATATAAGAATATATCTGTTATTGCCTAATTAACCTGCAGGATATATATTTTTATAATTTAACCAAGGCATGAGCAAATGTCATTCTGTTCGGTTCAACGGAAGTAGAAGCAACATTGCATAGCAGCAATATTTAACTTTCGGTTAAATGCTACCAACAACCTACAAAATAGGTTGCGTTTAAAAACTTTTATACATAAAGCATACAAGCTTATAGAACAAGTTTTTTAAATTTGAAAAGGAAGAATTGATGAGGGCTAATACGTTCATTTAACCTTGAAGAAGAGCTACCTTCACTAACAGATTTTCCCAGAAAAATATATTCATGGTAAAACACACCTGTAGTGCAGTGAAACCACTTTTACAAAGTGGTTGCATGTGAAATATTTATTCGTTCATTTTGAATGCTTTGAAATTTTCAGTTTACCAAAGTGAATATTGCTGTATTCAAATTCACTGAACTAAATTTGAATACAGTAATATCCAAGCAAATATTCCAAGTGCTTGAATGTTTGGGCAAGCCTGGTGCCAACTCATTCAAGTCCCTCTGTTCTGACTGCGGCATGTGGAGCGCTTTGAACATGACATGCTGTACAATGAAGAAAGTCTGCACTGTGTCGGTCTAATGAAGGAACTCGAGGGATAGGTTATTGTAACATAGCAGCACTTACTTGGTGGGATTGACAATGGTACATTGATCTAAGCATTGCAAATTGTTGCTTTGTTTGCCAAATCAAAGCACTAAGGTAACATATTATGTTAATTGCAGTTATACTTCTGTCATTTTTGTGCACATCTAAGTAGGGGGTTGCAAAATTCAGCTATGTACAACCATCTTGGTTGGTACGTATCTTGATACAACCAAGCCCCTAACGTGGTTTCCTTATTGAGGGACACAGGACACAGCTTCTATGTATGGTGAGCAGCGCTGGGAAAGTTTTTCCACTGTCCCGAGTTCAGTTTCAATGCCATTTCATGTACTGGCTAAAATCTTAGCAAACGTAACACTTGCCTTGCGCATCCATGCAGCAGAGCAGGGGGGTACAGGTAATACGCTGGGGGCGCCAGGGCGGCAGGAACGAAGTCTTGTATCCTCCAGGAGGCCCCCCTCACACTGCAGGCCCACCAGCGTAGCCCAGAGGGGTGGCCTGTCCTCTCCTGCCTGCCACCAAGCTTCCAGCTGAAGCTCATCCACAGCCAGGCCTGTTTGCCTGTGTGCAATTGGTGCATGCTTCAGGGTCAGGTACACTTATACGACACATGGATAGCTGTAAAAGACTTTTAACTTTCTAGTCCTAATAAAACAGAAGCACAGCAAGCAGTAAAAAGCATGCCAATTTGTGTAAGCACATCAAGTTAGTGAGATAAATGGGATTTAAGCGAGTTACTGAGCTTTCTGAAGCGAGTTACTGAGCTTTCTTAAGCGAGTTACTGAGTTACTGAGCACATTCTTGCATTTATATATTTATAGTATTTCATTTCCTTGCTGAAGTTAAAAGAAAAGAAAGAAATGCCATAGTGCTAAAGCATTCCAGGCAGTAATTGTTGTAGTTAGTACTGAAACTGAAAACTAGCCTTCAAAACAATGGGACATCATGATGGTCAGAAAATGTACCTGTGATTTGCCAAAATAATTAATTGTTTCTTCAGTCGGTTGGTGCATCATCCATTCTTTAGACAAAGTGGTAACATTGTGTATTGTGTATGGGGTATTAGCAAAGTAGCAGTATAGAACAGAGCTAGTGAATGTTGGTTGCTAATAGGTCAGTTGTTTACGTGCTGCATGTATATAGTGTACATATATGCAAACATACGCTGCTATGTGTCTCTTAGCTGCCGCCCGTTAAAAATTTTTGGTAATTTGCGAAGTTTGGTAGAACATAAACGGGGGCTTTACAGCAGTAAACAGTCGTAACATGATAGGGCATAAACCTTTACGTCTTCCCCGACAAGGAAGATAGATAAGTGCGCGCATCGCGTGCTGACATGCAATTTTCTTTATTTTTTTTAGATGTGCATACGAGTAATATCTTGGGAGCTCGGTATTCACTAGTTGTATGATCCGTGAACCAGATTTTCTTGTAAATTATCCAACCTGATGAGCCTTTTATGGAAGAAGCTCTTACCGAGCTGTCTGCTGGCGCCAGGCACTGAGGAAAGCCCCCGGTCGCAGCAGTTGTCCCAGGTGCAGCTGCTGACCCTGTCCAAAGTGCCACTGGGCCAATGCACGTGCGCGACCCGCCACGGCCCGGAGGTATGCCTCGGGCACCCACTGCCGGCCTCCCGACCAAAGGGTCAACCATGCGTCGGGTACCTGCATGTCAACGTGCCAGAACCTGCTATTAAAAGACACTAAATGCCAATATTAAATCGACGTGAATTGTTAAAAGGGCGTTTCAGAAATCTCGCAGTGTTTGTTTCTTGTCAATGAAAGGCGTAGTTTGAAATAAAACCACGTTTGAGTGGTCCGCTTACCATTAGCGTGATTCAAACCACCCGCCTACGAGAATGACCTTGTGACGTAATATTTGCCATTACCGCACTGCTGCGCAGCGGAGCAAGAGGCTTTAGCACAGCGCAGAACGTAACTTGCGATTCGTAATGGTGACCTGTTCTTTTTTCTTCTTTTTGCATGAATTCTACACGCTAAAATTTTATTTTATTTTGTGTTGTAATGCAACCTGTTCTTTTTCTTTCTTTATTTCTTTTTGTCGTAGGTATTATGAGTACTTGTGATGCTTTGTCTAGATGCCCTAATACGTCGTCAGGCTTGTGTTCCAGAATGTCCCACTGGCGTGGCGCAAATTGTGTCCTACTTTAACCTTAACTTTTCGGTTACTAAAGCGTCGACGCGTATATAGTATGCGTTATGCTCTTAATGGCTGAGCTTTCATGCTCGCGTTAAACCTATTTTACGTTTAGTGCCCCCTTAAAAAGCATGCCTTATGTGACGGTATCTGAGACAAGTAGTATTTTGACCAAGGCACAGCTGCGGACGCTACTGGAAGTTCGTCGATAATTGCAAAGCACAGCAACGTAGTAAAATGAATACGTCGTTGTGTATACAGACGCCGAACGGCAATGTGCTACTGAGTTCGAATAGCCACAACCAGTACTCGACAAAATTTTTCTCAATTTGCATGATGGGCCAGTTGGTAGACCACGCTGGGTTATCTTACCGCAAGAACATTTAGATAATTGACAAAATGTGTGAGCCTTGCGCATTTTATTCTTAGTCCAAAATTTTTCACTGGGACGACCCATCACTTTCTTGTAGATTCATCTTTATCTCTCTGTTGAATGACGTTGCGATTTGACGTTAGCGCACGCAGGGCTTAAGGAACCAACCCTTTATTTTGGTGAACAAACATGTTCCTCTAGTAGGCTACATACCCCTGCGAGGATATATGAGCCACATTCCCAAATGCACAGCCTATGTAATGGTTGCTGAAGTAAAGAAAAAATGTGTCTTTACATGTAGCTAATGCACGTCAATTTGCGCTCTACGTTGCTTCTATTTTCAATCTGCTCGCTATTTCTTTATGCAATCGCATTACCGACACCGAATCGGTTGAAACGATGACGAACAGTTATGGAGGATACTACTACTAACATTTTCGTTCATATTGTATATTTAGTAAGAAATAAAAATGCTCCGGATTCATTCTTCTGAAGATGACACTCTCACTTTAAGGTATCGTTCGCATTTACGACAACGCGCTCCCGAGGTAATCTGAAAAGCAAGCGAAGTTCTGCCTTTAGATGCGGCTTTGTCGCAATGCATTTATTGCTGCAGTGAAGGCAGATTTACAGGCAGAATGTGGCGCGTGTTGTTTACGCGCGGAGGTATTTCCACCCTCTAGTGTCATTTTTAATGGGCAAGAACATCGCTATGTTAAAGGAGTAGTCTCACAAAAGTTTTGCAGCTTGTTTTTTTCTTTGTTCCAATAGGTAGCTTATGAATTATTTACTACGGCTGGAGACCTCGTTAGCCTGAGTGAGCGATGGTTATTTATTTAGAGACGTTTTTAGAGAGCCCCGTCGCAGTTTCGGTTCCAAAAAGCACCGAACTAGGCAGGAGCAGTTCTGGCGGTAAGGTAAACACAGCTGTCCACGTGACCACTCGAAACTGTGACGTGGCGCTGCGCGCAAGAGCGCGGGCGGGTGCCCTTAGTCGCAGGCACGGAGGAAGAAATCGCTGGTAGCGCAAGGGAACGCAGCCAGCTAGCAAACTCGTGACGTAGGTTTGTTTACATTGACGCCGTGTTGACGTCGGCGTCGCGCAGGGTTCCGCATCTCGCTCAGTCGCATGGCATGCACTTCGAAATTGATTTTAAATATGTTCTAAGCTATATTTGTCCTTGATACTCGTAGACGTTGTGCTCCGCATAAATCTTTCTCAATCATTATCTCGCCTTAGAAATTTTGTGTCAATGCCCCTTTAATGCGTAAGCAATTTAGGGCTACATCCATAAAAAAAAAACTACATTCGTCTGTCGGTAGGTGGCGTTTACAGTCAGTAGGAATGCATGAAGTATTGTGTAGAACATATATGACAATGCCGTATTACTGCTGAAACAGGTCAGCACAGTTGCCGTAAGAAGTAACCTATAAGCTAGTGGGGATGGTTAATGTTGGCTCGCGTTGGCTAATGTTGGCTAGGTTGATATTTGTTGGTTCAATAATGGAGTTTTAAATAATGATTGAAGGCACACTAAAGGGAAACAATACATTAATTTGGACTGATAAATTGAAATCTGACACGCTTGTTAAATATTGTGTGAATGACGACGAGCGCCACTATCATTAGATTCAGGCCTCTTGCACGCCGTTAGAGATCTCATCAACGTGCTGTACCCATCAAGCTATTGACAAGAAGTCTACAACAACTGCAGTGTTCGAGGTGGAAAGCATTCCCATGATTGAGAAGAAAGAAGACTTTGTAGATCTAAAAGGCCACCCACGAGATATTGATAATGCGTCCAAGCGAAGGCTGGCAGACTCGGGCGTTACAAAGCCCTCATCACCCTGCGTTCAAGTGCCCGACGGAAGAAAAAGAAGGACAGTTCACAAAGCGATAAGAAACAGAAGAAAGAAAGGAAAGGCCATGATGACACAAAAACAATCCTCTTGCATTGCTGAAAGCTTCAGCTCTTCGAGAGAGCTGCAGAAGCTAATATTCAAAGGAATGTGTATGGCATATATTATTTCAGCGAAATTGCGAAATGCCCGCACAGTGTCACAGCGGCGAATGAGACGAACCAGACGAAGACTGAGCCAGAAGGCCGAGGCTTACAAGGTAAATGCAGCAAGCATGAGAAAGCCAAGAAAGAGGTTCCTCAGAGATAGCTTCATGAGATCCTGCTGGAAGAGTCTTATCTGTGAGCTTTCAAGTTAAGGAGACCTACTCAGCGAGAACACGGGTGCATCGATGTCAATGCACTCAATAGTACGAATGTGGCACAATCGAAGAAAATGCCACTAGATGATCAAGTGCTGAAGAAGACCTGGATGACACTATACTAGGACTGACTCTTAGGAATACTGTCTAATAATTGGTGTGCACTTGGAACCCCTAGGAACAATGTCTAACAATTGGTGTGCACTTGGAACCCGCATAAGTGCTAGCGTTTATCGTCAGGTGCTCCTGTGGGGGCGCGGAGGATGTTATTGTGTGAACGACAACGAGCGCCACTATCATCATTAAATTCAAAGCAGCATTCGGAATAAAGTAGAGGTCGATGGTGGGCTTCGCCATGGGGACGGCGGTTCGTCGTTTTCTACTCAATATTTTGCCGAAACGAGGGTTTCTCCTCAAAATGTTGAGAAAAAGTCTAACCACCGTCCCCATGGCGAAGCCCACCGTTGACATCTTCATTCCGAATGCTGCTCTGAATCTAATGATGATAGTGGCGCTCGTCGTCATTCAAACGATATTTAACAACACTAATGTAAGCAATGTAATCGCAATAGCTTTACGAAAATTTCACATTTTAATATCCCGCCGAAATCACCGATCGCGACGTCGCATATTTCAAAGGTTCCCCCCCCCCCCCCTATTTTGGGTACCTTGGCTCAATGAGATTTTGTGAAACTTGGTATGTTGAATTTCTGGCTGCCCCACAAAACCATGACTACATTTTTGCCCATTAGAAACTACGCAGGCTCTAGGAGGACGCCGACGATATTTACACCGTCATGGCGACTGGTGCGGGAACTTAGAGAGGGGGTCGCCACCTGTGCCTTTTTTTTTTGCGTTTTCTCGCTTCTAAAGCGTCTTCTCAAAGCAGGCGCGGTATTTTTTGGTAACCAGAAGGTGTAATTTACTAATTCGAGAGAAATCGCTCTTCTCTTTAGTTTCTCTCTAAGCGCTATCGCGCAACCTAGGGAGCATCTGCTGTAATTTTTTAAAGCAAATGTATTCCTAAGGCAGAACGAAAGATCACCGATCCGCACGGCGTATGTCATGCTCGCATAACGGCCGCTTGCTAATTCCATCTATAACGAACCGGAAGGAACGCATCAAGCGTGCGGAACCATAGTTACACGCTACTTCACTTCTTTTGTGATCATACATTTCAACATAATATACTACGAGTGAAAATGACTTTACAGTCACTCGCGCAGACACGACGTGCGGCGATGCTGTTGTCTAGGCTCATCGCGTTATACGTAATAATTATTGTTGAGGTTTTACGAGCCAAAACCACGGCATGATTATGAGGAACGCCGTATAAAGAGCTCCGAAAAATATTGACCATCTGGTTTTCTTTAACGTGAACCTATACCTAAGTACACGGGTGGCACGTATTATTTACGCCTCCATTGAAATGCGGTTGCCACCTCCGGGATCAAATCCCGGAGGCAGCAACAGCACTCAGCTGTCGAGCTCCGGAACTGCTAGTAAACGACGGCGGGGGGGGGGGGGGTTGCGCTCACCGTGTGGTTGGTCAGTGCCGAGGCGGCTTCCGGTAGCAAGCTGCTGGCGTGGCGCAGCGCCCGGCTCACGGCGGCCAGTGTGGAGTGCACCTCGTGCACCAACTTGGCTGCGTGCGCGCGCTCCTGGCGCAGGAAACTAGCCACAGCGTCTTCCTCCTCTTTATCGTCTTCACCTGCCGGCGGCGCCTGCAAACCGCCCTACAAACCAGTTGTGATGAAATCGATAGCCCCGACAGCAACAATTTTGTTAGACACACTTCACCTTAGTTATCAGATATGGTGCTGAAGTATTCGTGCTTGCATAGATAAGAAATGTGACCCAGTGACTGTGAGGCGCAGAGGGACTTAGCGAATTGGCCTATAGTTTGTGGTGTGAAAATTAGCTCTCTGTGTTTTCGGCTTATATTTTCTTTGCCTCAGAGGAGGCGAAACGGTAAAGCACCAGCCTTCTATCCGGGTGGTTCAAATAGCGATACCACCGGGAATCCAATGGTCTTTCTAATGGGTAAAGATGCTAAAGTGTGACGCGTCACATGGCACTGCACAATGTCAAAGTTAAAACGATGAGCACGGTGCACTGGAGGGCCACGGTAGCAAAACGGAAGCATGATGAATGATGCGCACGTGTGACACAGTGGTACTACTTGCGTAGCCAAAACCCAAAGCAGCAGTGGTTAAAATGATCTGCAAGGCGTCGTTAAGTACAGCTCGCGGCCGGCACCTGGTGCAAGCTCTTCCAGAGGCTGAGCAGCGGGGCCAGTTGATCCAATCCGGCCGCCTGTCGAGAGCCACCTGCTCCCGCCTGCAATCGGCGCAGCTCGGCCACCAGGGACAATGCACCGAGACGCTGTACCGATCCCTCCACGTTGGCCGCCAGTCCTAGGTAGCGACCAGCATCTTCGTCTGGTAACTGCTCGATGAGCTGTATGTGCGTCTGCGGTAGCAGCAATGTGCAGGAATTGAATGTACTATTGAAATACGAACAGGTTAGACTTAAATATAGCGCGTTTTTACAGCAAAAGCTGTACATGGCAAGGCGAAACGAAAGGCAGTTTGCCACGAGAAACAATAAACGTCTCCATTGGCTGCTCCGTCAGATAAGTTGTTCTTTACGTCGCACCCAAGTGCGCGCGCCATGAGGAGTGCCGTTAGTGACGTCATTCATCCCCTTGCAGCAGCGCCGCCAAGCCCACGTGCAGCAGTTTCAGTGGAGTGGCTTTCAAAGAGAGAAAAATGGAGAAGAAAGTACGGCACCGTAACTGTCTCTCTCAGTAGAAGTCACCTCAACAGTGCTGCACAGAAATGGGGAGTGGGAGAGTATATAATGTAGGAGAGAAGGGAAAAGGAAAGGATTAAAAAGGGTGCATTTCGTCCCAGCTCTGTCCGCACGCGTCGCCTTTCAGCAAAGTAAAGCCGTCAAGTCGATGAAGAGGCAAAGGAGGGATGTAAACAAACATCAGGTGACGGGCCCACGGGTGCGTGGAGACTCCGGCGTCGCAGAAAGGTTAAATTGACGAACGCCCGAACAGCAGGCAACTTTCCAAGAACAGTGCCGACAGCTGATCTGCGAGAGAATTCATGTTCGCCGGGAAGATGCAGCAGTCCGGATGCAAGAAGAGGCCCAGGTGACGAAGTGAAAGCAGCAACTGCGAACCGAGGATCCAAAAGCCTCCCGAGCCGAATGCAAGTGACAACGGTGAGCCGAGGAAGCGGCGTTTCGGGCAGAGTATCGTCTACGTGGCAATGGCACAAACGCGTTTGCTTGGGCCGATGCCCGCTTTCAGCGGGAGCTTGTCGGGTGGCACTTTGGCTTTGGCTGCGACGTCTGCAACCGCTTGAGGCTGCACGATTCAGCTTCTATGTACGGAGTGCTCGGGCTTTGTGTTTTTTTTTCGTTCTCACTGGCGCCGGTACGCGTAATTTTAGCGCGAGTTCTTGTTACACGCTCAATTTGATATCTAACGCATCTATATAAACCACATAATTGGCGATCCAAAATAGTGCTTTTGAGTTATCACTCGAGAAAGCTATTTACTTCTGCCCTTGTTTTGTTTCATTGGTCCCTGACAACGTCTCACTGTTTCGCCCAAATGTCAAGGCATTGACTGCGATAGCAAGGTGTTAAAATAATAAAATCAATAAGGTTCATCACTCTGTGGACAGTCTAAACTCCCGTGAGCATTCGCTTACTAAGCGCGTTTGTTCTCCCGCCGAACAACGGTGCAAATTAACAGAACTTTATATGCACGCGGGCTAAGATGTATGCCTCGCGCATATGTTAACGTAAGGAGAATGGAACGTACGAATGTGAATTGATGTCTATAGTAAGGTACCTGGAAGCTTGTTGACGTGGGCACGCGAACTCCCGGGGCCAGCTGTGCCGGCTCTTTGCGATCGCTGCCCGGCAGCGTGCTCTGATCGAAACACTGGCGCACGTAGGCACTCAGTACGCGCCGATCAAAAGGGTCATCCAAGTGGGCCCCGTACACGGACAGCTCGAACAAGCCACGCAGTGTTTCCCAGGGACCGGAGCTGATACCGCCGTTGCCGCTGCGGCCGCATAGCCTCTGCACGGCATCAGCGCCGGCGCGCAGGTCAGCTTCGCTGAACTCGTACCGCTTAGTCCAGCCCTGCGAAAATAAAGGGGCTTCCTTTAACGGGCTTGAACGCTGAATGCAGAACTGTGGTGCCGATATACTCCCCTAAGGTAAAACTGCATACTTTTACTTTGTTGAGAGAGAGAGATAGAGAGAGAGAGAGAGAGAGAGAGAGAGGGAGGGAGGGGCATTGAGTACAGTACAAGAATTCTGTTTAGCTTTATGGCAAATGTGAAGCCGTTAGGGTGTTGTGTGTGCGTGTGAATGTGTGTCAGTTTTGTTCGTTTATACCATTAGAAATTCGTTTCTTTTCAAATCCTACGTAAATAGGAATCAAGAGAAAAATTGTACCTCTGCAGCGACCAGGTGTAGTTAGTCAAAATATAATTAAGGTATAGCACATATGCACATTCTCTGCCCATGCAGCTAACTTTTTGACCTCATCGTTTTTTTTTTTTTTTGATCTTCAAATGTTCTCACCTGTTAGGCCTGGTTAAGGGGTACCACGCGTACGCCGAGTAAAACGTGACACAATGTGGTGATGATAGCGGCTTGCAACCCGTGCTGAGCACCATTTCAACGCCCCGTAGTGATCATAATGTGCCCGAATTCACAAAAAGTCTCTCTCATAAGTGCGTTTCCCCTCTGGTCGACGAGATTCGCTAATCACATGCGTTCCGCGTCATGAATGGTTGAAATATTCTCTTACGCAAAACCTTATCGTAAGACGTTTTTGGGAATACAGACCCGCTATTGAGCGCCTATAGTAAACGCGACGGAAGGCTTACATAACGCATTGCTGCAACTAGAGTGCTAGAGTGCACGAAGGTACTTCAGGAGTTATATGAAATTTGCTGGTTTAGTTGAGCATTTTATCGCTTACGCCGGCCTGTCGATTCCGAGCTTCCTCGTATCTAGTTTATTACACGCGGAGTATTCCGGGTCAGCAACTTGGTCTCAAATTGGGCTTTTTGGAGACAGTATGCTGCGAGAAACTGAACAACTCTACCGTGTCCCCAGGTCCAGGTTAGCCATCGACCGTGGTGCACACGCATAATGCAAGCCCATCGATTACCCCGGTCCACTTTAGTCAGGTGGTCATTGCTGCTCACTGCAGTTCTTAATGGATGCGCGATCACCGGCATGTACACTTGGCACGCTCGCGGCGTGAGCTGGGCGGAGTCACAATCGACAGCTTCTTGAGTGAATCCATGAAGGGCCGTATCGACTTCGCTACGAGGAGCTGAGCTTCCATGCTGTTCATTAGCACTGCCGTTATGTGGCGTGACCTACAAAGCTTGGGAGCGCGATAAGTCACCGCATACTGTGGCTGAGAAATACCCATTTTCTCTTTCTTCTACTACAAGCATAAACAAGATAACGTATCTAATGCCCGGTCGCACCGACCGCACTCTCATGTGTGCGAATTCAAAACTCCAAAGTGCTGAGAGCTATATGCCCGTAATTTAAGACCAAATTTACTCCAGTGCCCTTCATTAACTGCGTTCACTGTAGTCGTTGAAATGCCGAATGCAAATAAATAAAAAAATAAATAAATATAAATAAATAAAATGACATCACCCTAATCCTTCAAGGAGGTGTCTGGTTGTGGCACCCGCACGTCAGCGTTCGTCTGCCCTGATGTATACTCTTTGGGTTAACGTTGCAGTTTTTTTTTTCAGTCCGCTGAATGGGATCTGAGAGGCAACTTAAAAAGAAGCGTATAGTTTAGATTTGTTCCGCCAGGCGCAACAAAGATCACTTGCTCACAAAAAAAAATCAACAACAACAAAAAACCAAGTGCTCGTTTAGTGAATTCAGTAGTTATCGGAAAAGTTAATTGGCCCTTGTCCTAAATAAATTTACGCTCCGATATTATATATATCCGACGTAACTCTAAACTTGAACAAGAACCATAAATTTTGTACCACTTTTCTGCAAAACACGTTTTGTGAGTGTTCGGAAAACCCGAAAGTTTCTGCTTGACCTGAGGTGCTCGGAAGAGAATCAATAGCCAGCCACTCGTTTCTCGTGCCACTAATCAACAACGTTCACAGCATGAATAAGAAAAGCGTGGTGCATACTTGCGGAACGTACGACAGCCGCTCCTGGAGGATCGCGTGTAGCCAAGCGAGCGCAAAGTGGGCCTGCGCGCACAGCAGGCTGGCGCCGTTCAGCGCAGAAGGGCCCCAGGCATCGTAGGTGCGCCGCATGCTCCTGCGCACTCCGGCTGGCGGCTGCGAGCATTGTTTGAAAGAGAAAGAGGTAATAAGTAGCAATGGAGCGGATGGCCCCGCTTATATGTGATGTAATCAGATAACTCGGGAGCCATGTTCTGCACAGAAGCTGTGAGTGGTCATATTTGACATGGTGTAGTGTAAATAACAAAATGTAACACGGCTCCTCCTCTATACGTATTCTAAATAGCAAAATTATTGACAAAGTGATTATTGCTACTAAAAAGACAGAAACGAGCGCGAGATATCCTTCAGCTGAGCATCCAAGCCTGTCCGAGCTGCTCCATTCAATTGACTAGCATTTCAGCTGTTGCATGTATCGCAAGCCAAAGCAATGTAACGAAGTCTTTCAGGCTTATGAGTTAATATATAGAACCTTAAAAACATATAGACTACCAGACTGGCTGATTACGCAAAGACAACATATAGTTTAAGATAAAACAGTTTCAAAAAAAAAAAGGCATTCTGCACATGCCTCGTAAGCCACGGTGAGGCAGGCCTTCAGCAACGCGCTCGGAATGGCTGGATGTGGCTCCGTGCTCAGACAGAGCCGAAAGTCCGGGTGCCTCTCCAGCCGTGCCAACTCCTGCATTGTGTAATATAGAGGCCCGCTTTAGTTTACTTGCATGGGGTTCTACTTTATGTATGCACACTTTCAAGTTCTGAAGACTCTTGCCTCAAGTTTCTTAGATGTCGTCGACCTAATCACATGCACCTAGTCTAATCTGTCTCTAAGATGTGCCGTAAGATAAAATTTTGCCTCACATACTTTAACGATGCTAAATATTCGCCGGCATTCACTGATCAAGGTAACATACTTGATGCTCCATGTGAGAAATGTGCTTACGACAAAATACTTACGCCTTATCTCTCCATGAGTTAATTTCAAGCAGTGTAAAAGATTGTAAACCACAGTAATATTTATTGTGTATACAGTCTGCATCAGTAGAAATATTCGAATGGTTACCTAACCAAACATTCTTCCACAGGTCGTCTTCGTAGAGCGCGGTGTTACGAATAATACGCCGAACTAGTTGAATCAGCTCTGAAATATTAGACATAAAAACACTCGCAGCACGCACCACCATTATTCGGACAAACCTGTGCCAGGAAAGGCAACCACTGGGTAGCCAGATGAAGATTGGCCAGCCAAAGCCACGTGTTCGTCTGGGATTGGCGTCGCAGAGCATCCTGGGCTGCCTGCTGCTGTTGTGCTCCACGGCCAAGGAAGACCTGCGCCAAATCGTGGCACACACTGCGACTCCGACGTAATGCCAACGTTCCCAGTAATTGATGGTAAAAAAGGAAAACGAAGAGCTGAGAAGGAATGGGTTGTCATTGCTTAATTAGTATTATTAAAGAAAAAGACCGGTCTCCCACCCATCTTCCCTTTCCCCAACCTATGGTCTGGGTAAGTTAAAAAGGCAAATCGTGTACAGCGAAGACACACACACTGCTGCACTTAGTAAATGTAATCACTTTCAGGCGCGAATGACAACGCACGGTCTACGAATGTGCCAAACTGGCGCAACATAATTCCAAGGCACTCAAGATTACATTTCAAGAAAGAAAATAGTGTGTGGTTTTGTGTGAGTTTCAGCAATTCTCCAAACCTTCGATCTTGATGAACCCAATGTTTAATTCTGTGAATCTTGACCCCCCCCCCCTCCCAATATCGCTTGATTTTTTTTGTTTTGATATTTCTCTTCTACTCGCTCTCCTCTTACACAGATGTATTTTAGTGAAGCTGTGTCACTCATGTACTGATATTTTGGTTGTGTTTGTGCCCCTCCTGCTTGGGCCTTTTTGGCCTGCATTATTCTACAAATAAATAAATAAATAAATAAATAAATAAATAAATAAATAAATAAATAAATAAATAAATAAATAAAATAAATTCTATGTGTTTAGCATGTAATCAAATACTTCCTAATCCTGCAGTTAGCATTGTTTTACTCTTATATTTGAAAAAAAAAATACGAGATCACAGGCTCCGAGTGCGTGCGCAATCGGTGTTTCGTTGTATTCATTTCGAGAAAAGAAAAGTGGTACTTTGACGTTAGTTCTGGAACTCGCCATGTTAAACAACCCGTCGAACATCGTAGTGCCTTCGACAAAGTGATAGGCCGCAGTCGTACGCAGCAACACTGAGGTTAAGTCAAGTCATATTTACTATCCTTAAGGTTCGATCCATCTAGTGAACAGTGTCACTTGCTCTTTTTTTTTTTGGCAACAGGTTGACACAGCTAGCATAAACAAGTTGCATACACAAACGTAGTCACCGCTGCTGAAGAGAATATGTACTTGTACGCTGAAACAAGATGAAACAACATGGTTGATCGTGGAATCGGTTGCCATGCATCGGATGGGCCAGGAATGTGTCAATGCGCCGTCATTATCATTATCCAGAAAGTAATTCTAAATTCTTGACGCCCCCACGTTTGCGCATGCCTGAGCGTCCACCATTTTCATCTATGTATTTAGTGATAATGCTTCCAATAAATTATCGTTATTAGTTAGCGTTTACGTGTGTGTTTTCCTTGTCCCGTCCTGCTAATCTCAGTGCCGCGCTTAACTGCATGACTTTGAATAGTTGATTTGTTTTTAGCGCTGGTTAGGTTTTTATTAGCGTTTTAGGGACCAAGTGCCGATGGTTACCGATGTGTAGAGTTTAATAAGTGTATACATTGCTCACCTGTTGAAGTCGTCCCTGAGCGGCATCGCGCAGCTCTTGACCAGGGTCCGCCCCAGGAGCTGTGACGAGCAGAAGTGGACGGGAGCCGTCCTGCAGCAGTTGTTGTAAAGGCACAGCGCCAGGATTCAGACCTTGCAACCCTGCGAACGACCGTTGCATATATTTACTCGTGCTTGAGAACCAACATCGACGACAAAGGGTTTGAGTCATTTACTCGCGTATAAACGTTGCAGCGAATGTGTGGTGATGGTGGTGATGTTGGCACAACCAGGGTATTCTGGCAGACCTGGCCGGCAATTGCTCCGCCTGTGCGACTCTTTTCATATGATATGTGTGTCTCCGCGCATCACCTAATCCTGTCTCTACAGTAGAAATTATAAGAGTATTTTGGCCACATTCTTTCGCATCAACCGCACACCTAATTAAAACACAATGTCTTTGCAGCATCTATTGCACAAAATAAGAACACGATCGGCCTGCACACATGCGTGCTTATTTGAAGCAAGAAGCGCTCTGTCCACGCTGTGCGCTTAGTGCAACGAAGTCGCGGATACCCAGCGCTGCATATGGTCGTGTAAGCGTTCCTTTCTCTGAAAAAAAGAGACCAATGGGCAGTGTGAAATCAAATGTGTGTTTATTTAAACGTTGCGTAGTAAAACGTACGATGACACACGATGACAACCGCGTGCTGAAAAAATGTCACAGTTTCGCCGCAAAGGCGGAGAAACAGATGCGAATGCCAGTAATTCGAATGCCGTATAAAGAACAACAAACAGATTGAGACTTACTGCGCCCTGCTCAAGCATAAACAGGCGCGAAGAGAACTCGCACAGGACGAGCTAGATCTAACAGCTCGACAGCTATCTGTGTGCTGCTCAAACACAAAGCAGGACGCACGGAAAGAACACACAGGTATGCATGCACAGGACGAGCGCGCACTAACAACTGTCGCAGGGTGCATGCGATGAACCCAAGCCACTATTGCGCTCGCGTTGTCATAAATGGCAGTGGCTTAGCTCAGCTATGCCAGAATTTACGTAGCGTTGGCAAAGGTTTAGCTGATTATTTTTAGCTTTCCAGATATCATGCTTACAGCTGTTCCAATGACACACACACGGTATACGTATTATGTGGCACATGTATATTTATTTTGCTGGGCAACTACTTCGGGATCCGATGAGTTGAGCTTCTCCGCTCTACTGCACCGTTGAGCACCATTTGCACTCTCCTTCTCCACGGCTATATCACAGTGGCAAATGCCAGTCAGAAGCGCTATCAAGCGGCTCCAGCGCAGTAGTGTCAGATGGCGACTGCACAGGGAAGGCGCGCGCGTCGGCGTCCATATGTCTACCAAGGATATGACGGCACTCCTCTGGAAAGCGCACACCGGCGGCGGTGAGTCGTGCGTGGCCGCGGTCGAGTGCGAGTGAGGTGCCGGCTCCGGTGCGTGACACCACTGATCGCCTGCGCAGCGCATCGAATTGCGCGCACACCAGCGGCGAGCCGCGCGCGGCGGCGGCGGAGTATCATTGCGCATGCGCAGACCAGTGCCACGCGAAATTGGCTCAGCGAGGCCAGTGTAGCTAACGCTACAAAACTGAAAACATCGTGGGTCGCCAGCGAGATTGCACAAACGCAGTGCGGGCCACGACGCAGCATGGCCCGCGTCTTTGAACTTCGCCACGTGTGTCATCTCACGCGTTTGACCTAACGGCACTTGCGTTTTGATCCAACCCTCGAACTCTGTTGCTCATCTGAACACAAGAACAGCGCAGAAGACATGACCACCGCCGCTTGGAGACCCGGTGCCTTGAATCCCCAATTTCAAATCTTTCTACAAGCCGGGCGAAGACCTGTAAAGCGCGCCCTTCACGCTATCTCACTGGAAATAGTGGACACGCTGAAGCACCTTTGAGCTCTGCGTAACGTCAGCGGTAATGGTGCGTATAAATAGCTCGTCGTTAGTGTGCTAGAGGGCGTATGCTGCGTGGTGGAATTGACCAATGCCACAGCGCGCTGCGGAGAGATAGGTCGCTAGTTCAAATCCCCGGTTACGCCCTTTGGGCATCTTTTTGTCTGAATTATATTTATTTGTGTCCTTTGTATTTATGGAAATTTACGGTACATGTCGGCAACGAGAAAAATTAAGCCGAAAGTGTCCTTATAACTGCCACACACAAAAAAAGAAAATATTGTTTCAACCAGAAATTGATGTTTCCGCATGGTTACTGAGCGTTTATCTATATACGTAGTTAAGCCTGCAGTTTGGAAAGTGCGGTATTAGACAGTATAGTGAGTCGCGTTTGGTTGCTTCCAACAGCTTCGACAAAGCGAATGGCTTCGCTAAAGGCAGATTGAAGGCCATCTCGGCTTTTCGGGCGCATCCTGCTAATTATATATGCAAAACTGCACTGCACTGCACAAGCAGTGAGGTGCCGAGGTAGTCTTACTGGTGCCAGTGTCAGCCTAGGAGGGTGGTGGTTTAAGCTGGTTGGTACCTCACGATTCTCGAGGGTTAAGGGCGAAGGTAATAGACAAGGACGAGCGGATACACAGACAAGCGCTAACTTACTTTAAATAAATGTTCACTGCGAAAGAGCACCAAAATTGTTATTCTTCGTTTCAAAAGGTGAAAAAGATGCTGCGTAGGCAGCCATCAATCCCGATTAGTTTCGTTTTTTTTTTCATGAAAGGTGTTATACTTCTTATCCATCAATACCACATACTGTATATATGAAGGAGAGAGTGAAATCGATGCGCAGCTGCGACTTGACCTACTTGACACCACTCCAACACTCGTGGCAAGGGAGTTTGTGCGAACGTATGGGGCAGCGTTACACTGGCTAGTCAAAGAGCTGCTCCGCATATAGCTAGCGCCTTTTTGAAATTAATTTTAACTGAAAGCTATCACCTGTCATTGTCTACCCTCGTCCGCTTTGTTTTTTTCTCTTCCCGCTTAAGGCTGCATCTTCTTTCGCGCTGACACGCTCTCGTTGACAACTAGTCACACTCACCTAGAGCACGACAGGCGAAGCGACCTAGCGCCGAAAGCGCCCGGTCGGGCCGGAGACACTGAACCAGCAGGGCCTGCTGAAATGGGCTCAAACAACGCGTTGCGTGCTCCGGCAGTTGCTCCTCGCAGTGACCACTCCTGGCGAACGGTTGCCACAGAGAGGCTTCGTCGAGACGCAGCGCTGACCACAGCTCGGGCCCCAGCGTGACCTGCGTTGGTCGGCGAAGCGTACCGGAACCCATAAATCACGTGACTTCAGCTGACGATACGTACGAATGTTACGTCGAGACCCACAGCTCTAACTCAAGAAACTCGCAGTTGACTTACTCGGTACGTGGCTTGGTGCGTTATGAAGTTATTTGGTGTGTTATACAGTCCATCGATGCTATTGCAAGTTTTTTTTTTGAAAGCCGTGAAAAGGTAACTTGGGCATAAGCTTTTCAATGATTTTACTCAGCAATGAACAATTGTAATAGTTATATGAGTTGCAGTTCGTTGCGAACCGTCGTAAACGTTAACAAATTCACTTAAACTATAGCATTATACCAAGTTTGCCCGCTGAAACAGACGCTCGACCCAGATTGAAATGAACCATATAACTCCCAAAGTACGAGTCAATAGATCGAAATATGTGTCGTAACGATGATTTGTACCGGTGAGTCTCAATGTTAAATAAAAAAAGGTCCATGTTTGTTTTGTCACAAATAATAAACTTTATCCCACGAAACTTGGAAAACCTGGTCGTGTTTAAAGTTGTATCAGTGTAAACAAAAACTTACAAAGGTCCCACATGTATTCGCCTAAGATGACTTGAAAGCCAACGCCATCTTTTTCTTTTTCTTCTCTGTCGATGTATGGGCCCCCCCACCCCATCTGCGGGCTTTCTGCACATAACGTGGTTCTGCATTGCCTCCGGAATCGGAGTCGTTGCACCTCATGAAGTTTGGTACTGCCTCCGAGATCGGTCCACATTTGACCAAGGGACGATGTCATGCAATGACACCATCATGCAAAGGCAGATTATGGGACGCCATGATGACGTTACGACGGTGTCACGAATACTGGCGATTGGTGGCCTCATGTCATAATGTCATCACGTGCTAATTTTCAGATGCGGAGCAGCTCTTTGACTAACCTGTGTAACGCTGTCCCATGCGTTCACACAAACCCCCCTCGCCGCAGGTGTTGGAGCGGTGCCATGTAGGTCAAGTCGCAGCTGTGCATCGACGTAACTCTCTCCCTCACCCGCAGCAGCTGCCGGCCCCCTCGCATCACTTCTCTCTCACTTCACCCTCTCCACCATGCACCCGCAACGCTCGACCGCACGTCGAGTGAAAACACTAGACAGATTTAGTTAGGCGTCCACAGCAGCCTAAGAGACGTGGCCTGTCATTGAAAATGGCTAGCAGGCTGCGTCCGTGAGGCTGCTGCGGACGCGCAATGAAATCTGTCTACTCTTTCGGCTCGTTTATCTACGGGGAAACTTACACAATACCCAACCCACCTCCGATGTCTGTGTTTAAAACAAACGTTTACTCGAGTAAACGCTACACCGAGTTTTGCTTCAAGCCGTTCTTCCAGCAATCACGCCGACACGCGTTTCAACCAGGTCAACGCCTTGCGCACCGCTGCTGCTTCGTTTCCCCTCAGGGTTCCCTTCGGGCAGACGATCCACATTTTGCATCGCCTGTGTTGAAGCGGACGCCGACAGACATCGACGTAAGCTTTTGTGCTTGATGAGGCATCTAAGGGTTTCGCCTTAATAAAATTTTGTTGTTGGTTTTCAGTCTTCTTTCACCTCGTTCTTTTACTATTCCTGTAAATCATGCTTTGTCTGCGTACCTCTAAGCGTAAGGTGCAGCCTAATTAAACAATTGTAGGAGCAAAAGAAGGTATACGAAGTTGTGCTCCTCTAGTAGTTGTGAGCCTGTTTCAACCCCTAGTTCCTCTGTGTCGTGTTTTCTGTGTATCAAAATTAAATAATAATAAGTACCACGGTAAAATACAGGGATAATTCGTGTCATTTAATCATTGTACCAAGATGATCATGGTGCATTATCCTAATACTTCGTCATTTTGGTAAGTGCTGGCGTGCTGTAGTAAAGCAGATGTCTTGTTTAATGTTTCAGAACCACATTGGGAAATTGAATTAGACTTCTATTACCGGTATGCACCAACGCACGAACCTTGAGCTGAGACAGGGCTGCCGATCGGTCCTCGATCAGCCAGATGGGCCGCTGTTCTGTGTGTTGAGCGGTGTCCTTCACAAGGGTGCCCGTGAGAGACTCCCATTCCTATAGTTGTGGATGCAAATACAATGTCAAATACTAGTGATCACGATCTCCTTCGACGTTAAACATTACCTATTCATACAACGTTTTATTTTGTTCTTACGCAGATGAAAATAACTTTATATTTAGCGTTCTTCACTGAAAAAAAAAACTATGCATGAACAAATAAAACGAAAGTTTAATTCTGAGACATTGTTCTGAGCATGCAAGCTCGGGGCTACTCAAGGTGGGAGGGTTCTGTATTTTATGAACCTTTTGGACGCAGTCACATGTATCAATTATGCATGACAAAAATGAAGTATGTATATAGATATGAATCACCTTGGTCATACATCTCTATTTTTGATTGATTCTTGTTCTGTACGTTTAATTTTATTTATAAAGTTTGCCTTTACATGAAAGAAACGCTCTAAAAGGGCTTCATGTGCATATTATACTGGGCTATAGTCAATAAAACCGGTACTGGACTTCATTGCTAGCGGCAGAATCTTTCTCGTGTGGTTATACGTGCCGGACAGATGTGCATTAACGTTTTGTCGGGATCAGCACATGTTCTACCGCAGTGGACTGGAGTGCTGTGCAGACTCTGCACCGTTTCGTGAACGGGTGTCACAGGTGAGATTTGAGCACTCACGTTTTCTCTGAAGAGGTCAGGACGTAGACCATGGATCAGATGCAGGGCAAATGTCAGATGGTCCTTTTTGAACAAAGACCTCGCAGCGTACTCGTACACGAGGTGTGTCAACGTGCGTTCCACCAGCTTCAGATCTTTTTTCTTGCCATTAGTTCCCTGAAAAGAGCGTATGCGAGTTAATAATAATGGCAGTTTAACTACCACTGTAAACTGAAAGTTTAAAAACTCACGAAAATTATACCTGCCGAGATAACATTGTTGACTGCCACATTACAGTATTTAGTTATTTCTTGGTCATGTCTGCCCTGTTATTGGTTTATTGAGCCCAATTGTGGGCTTCTTGAATGCCCGTCACCTAAGCCGCTACCGTCGAGATAACGGTAGGTTTGTTCTCAGAATGTTAGTCCTTTGGAAGTGTGTTAGTCACTTGGAAGAGAGCTATTTATAAAACCCAGACATCAAACTGAATACGTCATTTTACGCGACATTATTTATGAATAATGTCCATTTTTTGGAGGCAGACTTATTTTCGTCAAATGCAGTGGTGAATGTCTCGAAACAGAAGACTTGGTGTTGTGGAAATTACCATGCATAGACCCAACATGTGTGAAACTTTAAGTATGTCTTACGACGAGAGGCGAAGAAACATAGATAGGTCCTTTGAACAATAAATGCCTGAAAAGTGATGACCAGGATGTGCAGAGCTATTCCAGCACCTGTTGTCGCAATGCTCGCCGAAAGAGGTCAACCAGTCCGGCCATGCCCCACCGGTACGTATGTCCCAACCGCGCAACGGGATCGAGCAGACCCACGAGGCGGGCTCCGAGCCTCGCGACGGGCTCGTACACGGCCCGTTCTTTCTCCAGCGAAGCCTGCAGCCTCTGCGCCTCGGCCAGGGACGTCTCCGCACGAGCGCCGCTAGCCTTGGCTTCCTGAAGGAGGAAGAGATGGGGGGACATTTGTGGTACCGCTCTGTCACCCGATACGCGGCTGCATTAGATTTACAACGCTGGCGCCAGCCTATCTTGGAAGGACGGCGCAAGATGACTATATAAAGTCGCAGCAAATGGCACAATGGCACAAAGAGCGTTCGCGTGGGCTGACCGGTATTCTCGTTAAAACAAAATAACTAAAATAAAAGCTGCACGGAAAAGAAACCACTAGGACAAATACAAAAGCCTACGAAGCACTGACGTGTCTCTGCGCCTTCCCGTGTGTAGTTCTTCCCATTGTCATGTGGAACCCTAAAATCTTCAAACGTTTTGGTTAATTATAAGTCTCGAAACGGGTGAAGCAGACTGCTGTGCCGTCAAGCAAGGACAACTCGTTAGAGATATCTTGCAGACAGCCCTTTTCTCTCTCTCCATTTTCATCACACTATCATCCACCTCCAGTTAAGGATAGCAAACTGGATGCGCCCTCGGTTAACGTCCTCGACTTTACTGTCACTCTTTGTCTCTCGAAATTAGACGAATTCTTGATGGGTTACAGGAGGATTATACAGTAATAGAACGTTTTGCGTGCCTGCAGAGCCTGGCGCAGCTCCTGGTTGTGCAGAAAGTCTCCCGACAGAAGGAGATCCAGGAGGCGCGAGTCAAGATCGGATAACTGAAGCCGCAGTGTGTCCGCCTCGTGCAGCAGCGCTTGGCGACGCTCCTCCAGTTCGGGCCGCTCCTCTTGCAGCGCCACCTGCAGCAACTGCGCACAAAACCACACCCGCGAGTTCTGGTAAATGTATATCTTCTGATATGCACAACAGCAAGCACATCGCATGCGTAGCCAGTCTCCTTTAATTGTGGGCTGCTGTAGTTTACGAATATCAACGACGGCCTATTGCCACTCGTTGTTATCGATCAAAAAACACTGGAGCCGGCCTATTACAGAAACGAGCAGACAGCATCTGTTTCTGGCTGAGGTTACCTGATGTAATCTTAAAATTTCGAGGATGTGCTGCGGTCATTCCGCTCCTGTTTTTGTCCTGGTGCTTTTAAAAGACCAAACTTCTGTGTTGGCGGTGCATGAGACCCATATTCAAACATGCATGCATTACGTTTGTGAAGAACATTGATGCACCGGTGCTCGTATAAATCATGCTGTGGTGCAGTTTGTTCGCCCTCGGAAAAGAGCATTTCAACGTTTACTTTCAGCATGCCTATAGGAGCTATGCATCTTGTTTGGGTACACGTGATTTTAAGTTAGCCCATCTCATTCACCTTAAGTGAATGAATGCATATCAAAGGCTGAAGGTGATCAAAAAGAATTGAATGTATACATGTTACAGCTCACACACCTGGTCGCAGAGCCCAGCCTCGGTGGTGCTGAAGTCGATAGTGCGAACCAGCGTCGCCGCGTACGGAGGTAGCGTGGCCTCGGCGTCCTGACTCAGCAGGAAGAGGCGAAACTCGTCGCTGTAGTCCACCGCCTTTTCCGCTATGTGTACCACCTGCCGTGAGCCTGTGGCAATTAGTTCGCAGAGATTGCCCACCGTGTATCGAAGCAGTTAAAACCATTCCCGCACCACAAGTTCACCGTGCACCAAAGGTTGTCTGGCGCCGACTGCAAACGCAATTATTCCCATGCCCATAAACTGATGGACGTGTATACCATGACGCCGGTTGGGCCGGTTGGGCCTAATCGCTCACATCGCGAGTCAATAGGCGCACTTGCCAACATTCTTTGGGACTGCAGAGAAGACCCCTTTCCTCTCCTCGCCATCCCTCACACGAGAGGTGGGATAAAGTTTTGTCACCAGCCTGGGAGTCAAGCTGTAAGCCATATGTGGCCACACAGCTCAACCTGGTACATCAACTTTCTCCATATAGACTGAAGAGAATAAAGTATTGTTTTCTGTCCCCTACGTCGAGATCTTTCTGCAATCATTACGTTACTCGGGATATCGCATCGATAGAACAATGTTTTGACAAAGAGCTAAGGAGTTTGTGACGTATGGCCTGTGCGATGTATTCAGTGCGAAGGCTTCAGGGTAGACCCGCCGCTGTGGTCTAATGGCCAAGGTACCCGGCTGCTGACCCGCAGGTTGCGGGATCGAATCCCGGCTGCGGCGGCTGCATTTCCGAAGAAGGCGGAAATGTTGTAGGCCCGTGTGCTCAGATATGAGTGCACGTTAAAGAACCCCAAGTGGTCGAAATTTCCGGAGCCCTCTACTACGGCGTCTCTCATATGGTGGTTTTGGGACGTTAAACCCCATAAATCATTCAATGCTTCAGGGTTCGTGCGGGGTAGCTTCCTTACATTCATGCTACTCATAGTATTGCGAAGCAAGGGCTTTGTACAGCCATCTTGCATATGGTTGCAACGTTCAAGATATCGTAGGAAAGCCTCCAGATAAGCAACGGTTACACGGCAAGCTATCCAAAGGTGCGCATAGTGCAGCTGATAATCTCTGATGCTCCATCAAAAAGGCAGCATGTAACAGCAGGGTGGTATGTAAGAATGCTTACAAAAAAGCACACTCACTATGCAGCGAGCCTTCTTACGTGGAGCGAGCATGGCACTACGCGTCGTGACGAGGAACATGGATAAGTTTCACCAGCTCCACTGCTACTTACCAAAATATAATGAGTGAAGGTATTTGTTATGTTATACCCAGTGAAAGGGACGCGTAGAGGTACCTAGTTACTTCGCCAATTACCTTTTTTGTTCAACCGTAGCTCCTTAATACTCCTAACAAAGCTTAATGACTCAGTAAATGAAACAGAGGGCTTCGCTGTGTGTGCCTGTGGAAATACCGTGTGCCGAAACGAATGTTTACCCTGGGTAAGAAGGTCTCTCCTCAGCAATGGGTACAGTATGGGGTCGATCTGCTGTACGTCCTGCACGAGCAGCGCCTTGCCGAGGCGTACAGACAGCTCCAGAGTCGCTGTAAACGTGGGGTCCTGTAAGTAACATTACGACAAGTCCAATGTTTTGTAATCATGTGTCATCATAAAATTGTGAATGCACTTGTCTTGCAATCGCAATTAAACATCATGCAGCAAACTTCGGCACTATCCGATAATTATCTGTAAATAAATAAATTATTGTTGCACAACAAACCAAAGGTGTAAGAAAGAACAGTTTATTGTTTAGATTTATTCAAGACATGCAGTTCTATTGCGCTTCTTTTGAGGACAACGTTCAAGAAGTCAATCATCAACAAGCGCAGCCGGCATACCTGCTGTGTGATCAGTTGTGGGTCCTTGAGGTGGCACTGCAGCCAGCGACTGGCCTGCCCCGACGGGTCGATGATGAATGGTCTCTGGGGCAGCTGCATGGAAAATCAGTCCTCTGCTACGGCACACTGACACGAGAGCACTTGTTTCTACAACATTCAAGTCCAGTGTTGCCTATTTAAAAGCAACCTGCGGTATAATTTTTGTGTCAGCTAGGTTTCGTTCAGAGCATTTCAAGCTCATTCATGAGAGCACGCTAACACACACGTCTAGTTTGGCTTTTTGGTGCATTCTGTGCTAACGAGAACGACTGCGCAAATAAACAAATATCAAAGACATAAACGGGACACTTGTAGCAGTTGACTGACTGCCTGTTTTGGAAGTGTTTATTCGTTTGCGTACTTTTTCTTCGCAGTGGATACCACCAACTTCCAAATAGAATATTTTATCGGGACGTACGTATACGCCCTACTAAGCTCGCGCGGTTCCGCTGCGTGCCACGTGTATAGTGAATGCGAAATAGGTTGACGTACGGGCAGGATGAGTAGGGCGGCATTCTCAATCGACAACCGGTCTGGAGGCAAACCCTGGGCCCTCCACGCAAGCTGCTCCTTCTCGGAGCTGAGGAGTTGCGACAGCTCTCCCGGTACGCCCTGCTGTTGCAGTTCGGGCAGAAGCCGGCGCCAGCGTTGTAAAAGCTTAGACCGAGCCTCCTCCATGGCCGCCGGCAGTGCGCCCAGGTAGGCGGCGCACGCCGAGGCCAACAGGCAGCGCTGGGCCAGTGGCTGGGCCTCCAAGGCTCCCAGGCGCCGAGACCAGCGCGCGTGCTCACCCTCTAGTTGCGCGAGCAGGTCCCGGGCCGCGGACAGACGGGCATCCGAGTCGCGAAGCCCCATTTCGATGCGGGCAGCCTCTCGGGTGCAGTCGCCCAGTCGCTCGCGCAGCTCGGACACTCGCTCGTCGACACCGGCAAGCGCCGAGCCGAGCTTGCCCAGGCGTTGTTCGGCACCTGAAAGCTTCCTGCCAAAGAAATTTGCAGGCCTCATTGCTGTTTCGAAACTATGCTTGATCACGCGTGGTCTTTGACATTTACAGCAATTTTACTCGATCCTAACAATATTAATAATAGTTATTGTGGTTTCACGTCCCAAAACCACGATTATGAGGAACGCTGTGGTGGAGGGCTCCGAAAATTTTGATTGCCGTGGGTTTATTATCGTGAACTTAAATCTAAATGTTCGGGCTTTTAGCACAGCATTTCGTCGCTATTTAAATGCGGCCGCCGTGGCCGGGATTCGATCCAGCAACCTTTGGGTCAGAAGGCAAGCATCGTAACCGCTAGAGCACCGCTGCAGGTCACTGTTCTTCGAAAGCTGCCTTAATTTGACAGTGACCCATTTGAGGACGGCTGCATAAATAGCAGTACCACCGTAAAAGAAGGGCTACATGGGTGTTTACGTGCACTCCATTTCCTTCGGCATTCTTCATAGTTCTTTGAACAAGAACGACGAGGTGGGAGAGTTGGTTAATGTACATTTTCAAGTTTGCAGCGTGAGTACGCAAGTGCTGAAAGAAATTGACGCAGTGAAGAAATGAAGGTGAAGAGAGCGCTCGTGAGCCTCACTCTTGTCTTTTATTTCTTCACTGTGTCGCATTTATTTCGGCAGTTGCATGATTGAGCTGCAAACTTTTTGGAAAATATTTCCGAGTTCTGCATTGAGAGAAATGCCTTCGGCTATGGACTACACCACTGCATGGCTCAAGAAGCTATACGCATGCACGAGTGCCAGTCACCGCTGCAGCTCCGCCTGCTCCGCTTCCAAGGGGCCGATCTTGTGCAGAACGTCGGCGTACTGGACGTTCGCTTGAACCCAGGCCGCCAGTGGTGCCGCAGCTGCGGAGGCTCGTTTAGCGTTCTGCGAAAGGAAAGAAGAACATTGCTCAAAAGCTGTTACTCAGCCGGTGACCGCCGCACACGGAACCCTCGCGCGCCTTTCCAGACTGGACTTGCCTGTGCATCTACCGGACGCAACGTAAGACACTTCACCAATAACGGGCCGTAGTAACACGGACGTGTTATAGTGTCTTTGTAGACACAAGGCGACTTTTTGTAGACGCACGACCCCGATATGCTTCAGGATATCCGCTTGTGACATGCTGCTACTCAGTGGTGATGAATTAGTGTTCAGTAACAGACGACTTCATCTGATACGTCTGTACACCAAGGCTCTTTTCAAGGATACATCATATGTTGTCATGGAGCTTCGTAGCCGCTAGAAATAAAATATCACGTCAATTCAAGTCAAGTGGCAATGATATCATTCGATGTCTCGGTCTAGGCACGGGTAAGCCTCAATCGGCTTCACATATAGATTCGCCGGAGCACAGTAAACATTTATTAAAGCTGTCAAAAACAGTTAAACAATTTCTGTGATTAAAACTAGTGAACCACACGCACACGCACACGCACACACGCACACGCACACGCACACGCACACGCACACGCACACGCACACGCACACGCACACGCGCACACACACACACACACACACACACACACACACACACACACACACACACACACACACACACACACACACACACACACACACACACACACACACACACACACACACACACACACACACACACACACACACAAAAGGATCCTTTCGGTCTAGAGAGTTTTCTGAGTGCGCGATGAAGTTGTCGTTAGGGAAGTGAGCCGCTGTAAAAGGATGACTCTAGCAGGGAATAGACGACTGCTTCCGAAGGGATAGAGATCGCAATGCTGGCTTCTGACAGAAAGAAAGTGCTCACCTTCATGTCAAAAGAAGCGGCGTTGCTACGCAACAGCTCCTGTACGCTGTTTTTAATCTCGGGTGTGACGGAGCGGGCGTTGAAGCTCATGATTTCTTCTTTGACTCCTCTCCTGGCCAGAAAGCTGGGTACACACCGTGCTACCATCACCAATGGGCTAAATATATAATTCACGATACATAAAGTCATATGTTATTTCTTGCTTAAAACTTCTTTGAGCCGTCGCCCGTAATATGCCTTGTATATTGCACGCGAATTTCAATGTCAAACGTGTTTACTGACAGGCTAATCTTTGACATTTGATAGTCGCTGACACCGTCACTCAAACCAAAAGTTTATCGAGTTTACGTGCGAAGACCATGATATGAATGAGTCATTGTTGGACACTGTGGACTCAAGTTTTTATCCAGGAAGTGCATCCCAAAGTTAAGCAGACAAACGTTTATGTGTCTCGCGTCGGTACGCCACCAGGACGGTATAAATCATACCCTATACCTCGAGGTCAACAGCCCACCACAACCATCAACTGGCCCTGCTGATTTGCATAAAAGTATTCTATGCTTTCTGGCACGCGAGTGACTAAAACTTTGTTGTATTCTGCGTTTGAAGGAAAAGTTCACGAAATGTCAATAGATGCAAACAGTATATGTTAAACTACATAGATGTGCACATGTATTTCTCTGTTTATTTTTGACCACGTGGTGTCACCAGCGCCAAAGTACCGCAGGTGGTGTTGTCTTTTTCAATGCGCCAGCAGACGAGACCACTTTTTAAAATGTTGGCTCCGATTACACCACGTTATCAAGAATCTTTCAGCTCTTTAAGCTTCAGTCTTCCCCTGAGCTCTTGTACCAATTGCGTTTATTCTCGCAGCAACAAAATAGTTTAGTACGATTTAAATCTCCTTCCAACTAAAACAGATTCCTTTCGTACGTATCAAATACTACTGTACGAGGCTCAATATAGTTTCGAGCTCATGAATCCACGCTTGTTGACGTCCATGTTCTCACCGGGGGTACCACACTTGAAAACTGAACCAAGTAGACACATACCTCTTCATGCTGACCCACGAGGTGTCGAAGATCCCCATGAGACGCAGCACACCCTCCAGGATGTCTCTGATGACGTCAGGTGGCGCCCGGAGAGAGCGGATCTCCGACAGGGCGTCTGACCGGATGCTTCCGACAGCCTGTTGCGCTGCAAACGCACAGGCGATAACCTTCGGGCTTACGTCACAAGATGCGTTCAGTTAGAGAAACACTGACACTGTGGACTTGCGTGTTCGAGACGACGTACCCAAATATTTCTTTTTTTTTTAGTTTACGAACTGAAGTACTATTTGCAGCCGCATCTTTCAAGTCTTGAAGGGATACTAAAGAGGAATTTTCAGAGTACAACTTATCAAACTAAACTAACTCATTATTACACTGCAGTGTCTCTTTAAGAAAGAATGCTGCGTGAAAAGTGGCAGGCTAGCCAGAGGATATATACCCAGACCCAGACGCACCGTTTTGCACAAGCGGTTCGATTTGAGCCAGCTCGCGGTCGATGTGCTGTTTGCGTTCTTTGAGTCGTTCGCTTTCCTGGCGCATCGTGGCTCGTAGTTGCTCCATCTCTGCCTTTTGCTCGCTGGTGTTCTGGAAAGTAATGTTACCACTTAGACAAATTTTATAACTAAAGAAACAAAAAAAGAAAGAAACACAAAAGACTCTTACCGTCATGCTGTTTGTTATCTGTAGCAGTGCCGCGTCAGCTTCGCCTTGCTTTTCAGCCAGAAGCTTTCGCTGAACAGCCGCTTCTCCCTCGAGCTTGGAGACCGCCTTCTTGGCCTCGTTCAGCTTAGATATCCCCAGCTATAATAAAAAGAACTGACCATTGTGAGAACATAGGGAAATCTAGGGAAATATAGTTTACCTAAATGATTAGCGTCACGCGTGTGCCATACGCGTGCAATTACAATCTCACTTGATTTGCGTGCCTTTTTTGTGCTTAAGACAAATTAAAACAAGGCTGCGTAATTGCAGAACTAGCACAAATTCAAGCATTCGTAGAAACGTTGATCAGAGCAGTGTGACTTCAGCGCAGTGCCCGTGTCTTTTCGATAACCGTTTTGCGTAGTTTCTGTTCATAGCCACTGCGAACTTTTTTATTAATATACTTTATAGCTTGTATTAAACACGTGTCACGTGATGACGCGTCGCTATACTAAATGTTCGCTTATTCTCTTGAATGCCTAAATAGATTGAGCTTGCGCGAATTTCAGTGCTGCATGTATATACCACACCTAAAGTTAATTTAACTGCAAACGTAAATTTAATTTCTAGTGGCATCCTGTGTATCATTACAGTTCCGAACGCTAAGCCCGTTTCCCCGGATATGACAACTCTTCTTCTCATGCCCTGTAAACTTGAGTTTTGGTTCATAAAAACCATGGTATAATAATTTTACACAAATGACTTCTCAATTTAGTATGTTCTATCGTTGCATAATATGGCTCTAAAATGCCGATCATATCTGTAGCGCCGTTTTGACACGCATGAGTTTACTATATGAGTGTATTGCGCTATTTTGGTTCTTACTAAAACGAGGCGACAACGTTAACAGTCCAGTATGGCAGCACTTGAAAGCATTCGTGGGACAGGCCATATCGACCACACACAACAATGTCCCTATTTTTCAATGGGCGGGTTTCAACGCGACAGCGTTAAAAGTGCCCATCTCACGAAACTTTTGGTGTCGGCGTCGTTGTTTGGGAGTGAGAAATCAACGTTGTCTGTTACCGAAAAATTGAGAACGATGCAAATAAAATAAATAACAAAAATTTGGCATGTCCCACGTACCTTGGTAATCGATGTTATACGAAGCATGCGGATGGAAGGTGAGTGTGTTTAATTTTTTTTTATTGAGATAGACCTTATCAAGTGGCGCTAAATACATGTACAAATCCTCGCACACACATACGTTGCAGCCGCGTACGTTTTATACTAGCAGTTGTTTACAGTTGCGTACGACGTCAACAGCAACATGAATATGAACAGCACTCTGCTTTTGAAGGCGAAGCTCAAGCGTCCTCCAAAGTTTTTTTGTTTATTCCTAATTCGGACTTGAGAATGAGGAGGAACAGCTGAGTGCCAGTTCACCTGCAAGTGCTTCTTGGACTCCTCCATTTCTGCCTCCTGCTGGGCGAAGATATCGCGGAAGGCGCCCACCATGGTGAAATACTGGCTGGGGCCGACTGCGAGCCCGGTCGACAGGCATGCTTCGTGCAGTTGGAGGAAGAGCGCCGCGTCGGGCGCATTGCGGCTGCCCACGCTGCTGGAATCCAACACCAGGGCGGGCAACTGCGACGCAGTCGTGATACACGCATACTTGTAATGAACCAAAATAGCATCCGTTGGAAATCCAAAAGCTCGACGAAGAATTATCAGATGAATCTGCTATACTGGTCTGAAAGTACCACGGTACAATATTAACAAAAATGCAAGTAGGTTGCTTCAATAGACAGCTTCGAAGATTACGAAGCTGTGCTTGGTCCGCAGGCAGAGTCCGGTGTCACCATTTTTCTGGTGCAGTCGTCATGCGGGCAGAGCTAACCACAAAATTCTTGGACGGTAGCTCAAGGCAAATAAAAAAAAAAAACACTAGACTAAGGCTATTTATTCTTAGCTGCGCAGGTTCTCTTGCGTTCTTTGCATAGCTACAGGTGTTAAACGGCTAAATATTGTCAAAAGTGACCCCTACTCACCGGTAATTCACATACGACTTGTTTCATTTATTCAGGATCAAAACAATATATTAAAGTTTTTCTAAATAAAAATCGTTTTCGTCCGTCTGTATTTTTTGTTCAACAAATCCGCACAAGCTTCTTTTGTGTAACTGCGCAAGCAGTACCCAGTGTTAAGTCTGATCAGGCTTCGTACGATTAACATCCAAAAATAACACCCGCATTGAAATAGACCAAAGTGCTTCCAAAACTCCTACCTGCTTGAAACTCTCACGGCTCCAGGATGAGAGCCAGTGCACGCTGCAACCCTTGCGAAGCCACGGATGGCGTTCTGCGTGGTGCTGGACGAACGAAGCGTCCAGGACCAATGCCACGTGCAAGTTCCTGCGCACTCCTACAAACATGCATGCTCAGCTGGTCTTTTACGAGTCAATGCTCACACATGCACACAACTGCAGCAGAGATGAACGGCTGAGAAATTATTGAAGTGTTTTATTAATTTCTAGGTTTTTACATGCGGCAACCACCAGATGGTCAGGAGTCACGCCATAGTGGAGGGCTTCAGAAATTTTGACACCGGGTGTTTTTTAACATGCGCTGACATCACAAAGTGGACAGGCATCTACAGTAGACCACCCGGAAAGGCGTTCGCCCCGGGTTTGATTTCCGGACCAGGACGAAATTTTCGACAACCAAGAATATATCTTGTCAGAAATCCATGCAATTATTTCTTTGTGGCATCGTGCTACAAACGCTCGATTGTTAATTACCTTTCTTAAAGGCTTAACATCAAAGAATTATGATTTAAACAGCGCGGAAGGTTAGGGTTAACCTTAACCTTAACTTAACAGCGCGGAAGGCTTACGGCGGCAGAAATTCTCCCAGGGTGGGAGCCCTTCGGCCTCGGGCTCTTCTTCTTGCAGAAGGGGCGCTAGGTCAAGTTCGTCGGGCCGAAAGAGTCCAGGTGCTTCGCCCGTGGCCCACAGCGCGGCCAGTAGGTCGAGCGAATCCTCATCCAGTTGTTGGTCCTCAAGCAGCAGCACCGACCTACGACCTTCGAGCCCGGCCGACTGCACCAGCTGGAAGAGAAAAATTGTGACACTTAAAGTTGCGTAAAGATAAACGTTGTATTAGATTACACATTACATTGAAGACAACAAACACGAATGTGCGAATCGCTTCTAATTTCATGTCACTTAAAAAGGCTGCGCTACATTTTTACAAATTATCATACAATCTCTTTACTATTGCAATCAGCTAGCAAATTGGGCGGATTGGAATAGAGCCATGATGGCCAGTGCAAACAGGAGACAGTACAAGAAACAGGAGAAATGCTTTGATGGTTATTGGTCTTTATTGCCTTACAAATCTTTGAACACGGGATTGTTTAAATTTGTCAAATATTCGGCAGTTGGCATAAAACGAGTGATTTCTCTTTATTTTTGTTGTCTCCCGTGCGCTGGAAGCTACAAAGCAAGTATCACGAAGAGCTTTTGCCACATTTCATGGCTTTGTGCATTTTCTATCTTTTTTTCTTTGACCGATGATCTTAGACTGTATTGGCAAGTCATTTGGATTAGACGTGCATAGAATCGTGCGTAGCGGCACCTAGTTGACCACGGTGGAGCCTACATAATGCGATGAGTTGGTTTTTCGCTTTGCTGTCTATGCCTATGGCTAAACCAGTGGCTAAACACCACGTACTGGACGCAGGTCGGACCGGCTGCTGGCCAGCGACCGACCCTTAGGGGAGACGCAGGGTAGCCGGGCTCGATGAGCAGCCAGGCGCACCGCCAGACGGCGGGCCATTCCAGAGGCACCGCCGACCAGGACCCAACCTGCTGGTCGCCCCAGTGCCCAGTCCGCTTGGGCCACCAGTGACAGCCATTCGAGCACTGGCACCGCATAAGCACCTGCATTGAAGGATGACGTATGACGGTACAACTGAGTCTATACTGTGTAAGGGCTTCGTAAGAATTACGTTTTTTGTTCTACTAAAACGCGTGACATCAAGGAAGCATACAGTCAATAACAAGGTCACATTTCACTAGGAACAAAGAGATACGCAAGCAGTGTTAAAGAGCAAATGACGTACCGCACTCTTTGGCTGTTTTGAGGACAGCATCATTCCAGTCTTTCAGATCAAGTTTCTCGAGCTGGCTTCCCCAAGAGGCTGTTTTGGTCGATGAGTCACCAGGCTTGGACACGTAGACGACTTCTAGAATTAGAAAGAACGTGATAGAACAGCTTTCCTCTATGAATTATCGGTAATTGAAAAGAGAATTGTTTGCAGATGCACGTCTACACGAGCGCATCAAGGAAAGCGAAGCTGTGCGAACGAGTTCACACACTTCTGAAGTGACGAAGGTTAACAAAGAAATGAGAGAGTCGAACAGGGAGCATCGCCCGAGCTAACGCTTCGACACGAAGAGTTGTCTTCGTCAAGGCGGCAACTACTTCATTGACGAAGAAAGGTCCCCTTGTCGAAACGTTCACTTGAGCGACGCTCCCTGTTCAAAAACTATTGCATTTTTTCAAGCCTCTATGTCTTCCTGACGAAAGGTTAGGCGAGATTTATCAAACGCTTCACCATATCCAGTGCTGTTTCTTCACTATACCCGAGCCTTTTCATATGGCGCGTCATATTCAGAATGATTTCCGTATAATTCACGTTATAAGTTACACGTGTTCCTCAACCCTGTTTTCCGACGGTGTTTCTCAACCAGTCGGAGAGGCAAATTGCTAGCCCCAGTCCTCAGGACCGACTGTATGTTCAGCTGGAGGACATGACGGCTATCAGCACATGCTCCCGGGTATTCGAAACAAGGTGGCTGCTCACCTCTGGGCGCAAAAAGCTTGGTCTACATACTAAAGGTCTTGGTCTACATACTTGGTCTACATACTACATACAACCCTTTTTGATGCAATGCTATCTTTTAACCTCAATCAGATAATAATGGAGCCAACACGGGTGCAGGCGGAGAGCTCCAATATACTTGACCTGGTATTCTTAAGCGACCATTTTCCAAGTGACAAACACAGTGTAGAAATTCTCGATGGGATATCGGACCACAAGCTAATCGTGTGCAGCGCATCAATTTGTGCCAAAAAAAGCCACTGCCACTCGCAAAAAAACGTTCCAGATTTTCAGAATGCAGATGACACCAGCATAATTGATCATCTATCAATGGAATTAGCACCGTTTGAAGATGATTCGAAACGCGCATCCATAAGTGTCGATGAATTGTGGTTAAAATTTAAACATACCATAACGCACTGTATGAAATTATATGTACCAAATAAAACAAAAAGATCAAAGAAATATAATCCCTGGATTAATCGTGATATCATTCACGCGAAACGCAAAGTTAAAAGACTCAGGAAATCCCTAAAACTAAGTAAAAGCAAATCTAAGACTGCTCTCACAACTGCCATCACCGACATGAAATTAAAAATAAGAACCGCAAAAAAGAACTATTTCACTAACACCCTTCCTAGTTTCATCAAAAACTCGCCGCAAAAATTTTGGGGCTTTCTTAAAAATTCAAAGTCTAGCGAAAACGCTAGTCATCCTCAAGATGGCCTTATTACCCCTTCTTCGCTCAATGAGCACTTCCAATCAGTTTTCACGGCCGATGACGGCAATCAACCACCAATCGACATTTTGAACAAAGAACCATTGGAACTGCCCGTGATAACCGAACAAGGTATCTTTCATCTGCTCCTCCATCTTGACACAAAAAAAGCCTCAGGACCAGATAACATTCCAAATTTGTTTCTCAACCGATATGCGGAGTGGATGGCAAAATATCTGTGCATCATATTTGATAAATCCCTAACAACATGCACCATACCGGATGATTGGAAAAAAGCGAAAGTTAAACCGATACACAAATCAGGCCCAAAAGATGACGTAAATAACTTCAGGCCTATATCTCTTACTTGCACTTGCAGCAAACTTCTTGAACATATTATCTTAAAACATATCAATATATATCTTGAAAACGAACGCATCCTGTCGCCTTCTCAACACGGTTTCCGTAGGGGGCTTTCTACAGTCACGCAACTAACAGAACTAACCCATGATTTATCCTTAAGTGTGGACAACCAAAAACAGGTCGACCTTATCATATTAGACTTTGCAAAAGCCTTTGATAAGGTTTCGCATAAAAAACTGGTACAAAAGTTAGAATGTACCTTAGGCAATGGCCCCGTTACGAAATGGATAAAAAACTACCTTACCGGTCGCACACAATTTGTTGATTTCAATGGACAAGTATCCACAACAGTTCCCGTCAAATCCGGTGTTCCCCAGGGTTGTGTTCTTGCTCCGACCTTATTCCTAATTTTTATCAATGACCTACCCTGTCAAATTCCCGTCCACGTCAGACTTTTCGCGGATGATTGTATAATTTATCATGAAATAAACTCTGCAGAAGATCATCTTGCCTTAAACAAAGCCCTCGAAATAGTATCAAACTGGTGTTCAGATTGGCAAATGATACTTAATGTTAAAAAATCAGCTATAATGACAGTAACAAGAAAAAGGGAATGGTCAGAGTTCTCATATACCATCAATAGTATCCCACTTCCTAGAACAAGTCATCATAAGTACCTTGGCCTCACCTTTACTAGCGATCTGAGATGGGATGCCCACGTTTCTAACGTTACAGCTACCGCACTGAAACGACTTTTTTTTCTGAGACGATGCCTTCGACTAGCACCTTCTGAAATTAAACTGTTAGCCTACAACACGTACGTGAGATCTGTTCTTGATTATGCGAACATTGTTTGGTTCCCGTACACAAAAAAACATATTGCGAAGCTAGAAGGCGTGCAAAGAAAAGCTGTTCGATTTATTTTTAACAAGTTTAGGCAAACAGACTCACCAACTGAAATGCTCGAAGAAGCGGGCATGCTAACGCTGCAAAAACGAGCAAGACTAGCACGCCTACGATTCATGTACCAGCTACGCCATAAGCAAACCAACATCGATGCCTCCAGGTACATTACACTTCAACAATCACGACCCACCCGTAAGAAGCACCCCGAAATGCTACAAGAATACGCATTCCGTACGGAATGTTTCAAACACTCATTCTTCCCAGCATCAATAAGGGAATGGAACAGCCTAGCAGCTATGATTACTAGCAGCAACTCTTTAAATATTTTTTCACGTCTTGTTGAAGAACATTTGCGTTTGGAACCCTAATATTGCGCTATTGTGGTCATCTTTGCAAAATCCATTGTTTTAGACTGTGTTATTTTGACTCTTTCACACTGTAATCATTTGGATATAGTACAATTACTGTTAGAACTTTGTTGTTAGAATTTGGTTAGAATTCGTTTGAATTTGATTGTTAGAAATTGTGAGAGCTGGTAGCATCGATGTAACGCGTATCCTAAACGATGCATAACTTACGGATGTTTTTATTGTGTGCTTTTATTGTGTGTTTTCCCGATGTCCTTTCTGCGAAAATCCCGACAAGGGATTGGCAGTATTTTTAAATAAATAAATAAAATAAATAAAGGTCTTTCATTCATGCCTGATTTAACTAATTTATTGTGCAGCGTGCCTTTCACCCTAGCAAGATAGTGAGATGTGAACACCGGTAAAGTTCAATTCACGTGACGCACACAACTGTGTGAACGAGTATCATATCACGTAGAAAGAGCTCCATAGACGCTGCTTTATTTAGGTTCACTAGCATAAAGCAGCGTGACACGCTGACATTTTGGGTAGCCACGCTGCTTCATACTATCACTCTCTCATACCCTTCTCGCGTTGCAGGATAGCAGATGAATGTTGGGGCCAGTGAGCGCGTAGAATGCCCGCAAACAGTGCGTCCAGCTGAGCGCGGTCCGCGTCGTCTACTAGGGGATCCTTGAAGAGTCGACAGCCTTCGTGCGCCCAGCAAGCCAGCAGGCCTTGCGCGTCGGGGGCGGAGTACCGTACCAAGCCTCTCACCCAGTCGGTCAACAGTCGCGCCGTCAACCTCGCGGCAGCAGCAGGCAGCCGAGACTGAGCCTGAGTAACAGGAACACGTGAGCTAGTTTCCTTCGTTATCCACTGTGCATGAGCCTTGGTGCGATTGTCACAAGGGTTCTGCACAGCCAGATTTAACAGACAAGACTTAACAAGCGAGCACGAATCAGCCAATGTAACTAAATCAAGCGATAGTATAAATGAAAGCTTTTGAAGGACTAACCAGGAAAAATGTATGTGTATTAGTATAAATGAAGGCTTTTGAAGGACTAACCAGGAAAAATGTATGTGTATTAGTATAAATGAAGGCTTTTGAAGGACTAACCAGGAAAAATGTATGTGTATTAACCTACTTTCATCGTAAATTACTATTCTCGGTTTTCACCTTGATATCATCTCAGCAACTTTGTTTTTGCGCCGATGTGTCCCATGCTGAAGTTACAAGACGAGGCAACACGCAGGGATATAAGCAAATTGTTGCTGTTGAAAGCTCGGAAGAAAGCATGCCGTATTTAATTCATCGTCATCACTGATCGTTATCGTCGTGATATCCGACAACAGAGAACTTCACAATAGCGCAACGCAAGCTTTGCGCTTGCGTGTTCGCAATTGCGCATGCATCGCACGATAACCTTTTGCGGGCTCCCGTTAAGTGACAGATGCTAGCGTTACGCCCGTAACACCCGCAAGTGTTGCGTGCGGTATTCTAAAGCTCTCTAAAAATGGATTCAGACAGGTATTGTGAGCTACACTTTGCCTCAATACGTGGAGTCGTCGGGGTTCGAGAACACACATACAGATCTATACTGAAAGAGTTAGCTCACAGCTGTCCTGCCTACATTTAGGGCTCTTTATTTATCCAACAACTTACCATAAATACCGTAATCCTATCTCACCTGCTGCACAAGGGTAACCATAGAGGTGGCTAGATCCTCGTGTTGGTCGGCCAAGCTGCCTTCTGCCAGATGTCGATTGACCGGCACCAAGTAGGCGTCGCATATTCGAGCAAGCTCCGGTGGCTGTGGAGCCCTGCGATTCGTTTCAACTCGTTGTCAAGTGCGCCAGTAGTTCTCCATAAGGTCAGGCGTGCACCATAGCCCAATGATCACTGGTGACGTGGAGGTTACGAAAGAAAGGAAAAAAAAAACGTCACAGTTTCACGAGGACGAAGCATTGAGTGCGATAGCAACGTTAGAATTTTATACGAAGTTACGCTAGCAGCTAACTCTTTCCCGATACGACCTCACGTAATTCTACAAAACACTGGCGCAATACGGTCTGTTCACTGCGAAGCGGTAAGAGCACAGTACGTGCAAGGGTTGGAGACGTCTATCGATCTTTGCAGAAATAGTGCCCTCGACAATACTTTTTTTTATCAAATGGTGCTATTCGCCATCAGCAGGGCTTTGCGCTACAAAACACCACATGTCATCATATTTTTTATCACAGTTTGTAGCTGCTGCCCTAAATACTCTGCCCCCACCCCGCACCCCTTCCCTCAACGACAGCCCTTCGCGCTCCTTCCCCCGGCGGAGATATCCGGCACGTTTCATTTCTGCTTGAGTTACTATGCACTGTCTGCATCCTTCGCAAGCTTTCAATCGCACTCGAAACACATGACCCTAGGGGCAATGCTATTGATTTGAACTTAATATGGAACATGATGGCGACGGCAAAAATACGTATATGTAGCGTTCATATAATTGATATCGTAATTGATATCGTAACGGAAGCAAGGCAGATTTGGTTGACCTTTTTCTTCGTGATACTTGCTACTGGGTAGCCGCCTTCGTCAGGATCACGCACAGCGTTGTAGTTGGGTGATTTTCTTGCAGAAAAAGTTATAAAGCAAACATATTTTGTGCATACGGGGACTCTGGCCATTACGATTTGTTGGTAACGGCTTCGGCGCCAACTGCCTCGATAAGTACACCTGTCCAAACATTAGCTCCAGTGACATTTTGCTCAACGATGTATCATCAATTTAAACCACCGTCTTTCCTTGAAGTTCTCAGCCGTATAAATATGGCGATAGTTGTAACGTGAGAGCAGAATCACGACAAAGAGACAAGAAGTTCTCTTAGTCGTCGTTCTGTTCTCGCGCTATAACTATCGTCATGTCATACCAACTAGCCCAAACTGCCACACGTCTAAGTAGCGTATAAATATACTTTCCTATCGATGAGACAAGGCCTGTATAAACTACTCCTTTGAAGCACAGAAACGTTCTGCTTACCTCAAAAGTAATAAAGAAAATTTTAGACAGTTCCACGCCGTGAGCGTGAGAACAATTGAATAGCGAAGCGCGCGAGTATGTGGTTGGCTAGCGAGGTCACGCGGCTCCACTAGATTACTCCACTAGATTTTAGATAGGCGTGATGGCACATTTCAATCATCATCATCACCATTATCATCGCCGTCGTCGTCGTCATTTCTGCATCTATTTCTTTAATCTATTTTCCCTCTGGTTATGCGACTTCCGCGTCACGTCAACACTACTACTACCACTACCACTACCACTACTACTACCACTAGCACTACTACTACCACTACCACTACTACTACCACTAGCACTACCACTACCACTAGCACTACCACTGCCACTGCCACTGCCACTGCCACTGCCCCTGCCACTGCCCCTGCCACTGCCACTGCCCCTGCCACTTCCCCTGGCACTGCCACTGCCCTTGCCACTGCCCCTGCCACTGCCCCTGCCACTGCCCCTGCCCCTGCCCCTCCCACTGCCCCTGCTCCTGCCCCTCCCACTGCCCCTGCCCTGCCACTGCCCCTGCCACTGCCCCTGCCCCTGCCACTGCCCCTGCCACTGCTACTGCTACTACTACTACTACAAACACGATGATCACGGCACAGGGGGCAGAGAGTAGACTAGGATACCTTCGCTGTAAAGAAGTTGCGGACCTATATTGAAAGCCCTTTCGTACACTCACCCAAGGGCGAAAACACGTGCTGCCGACAGTAGTCTCGGTGGTAGCGAAGAGGCCGGGAGTGCTACGGTGGCCACCAGCTGCACTCGCTGCAGAGTCACCCACGGGCATCCGGCCTCAGTGGGGTCGTGGTATCCTCCGTGGGTGCGCACCTGATGAAGCCAGGCGGCCAGCTGGCAGGAGCCCCAGCGGTCACGGCGCGCCGCGCCCAGACCGCGCAGGCACAGCACCAGCCATCCGGCTGCGCCTCGGGGCTGTAGCCCGCCGCCAGCACACGGGGCGCACGCCTGGCGCAGGGCACGCGAGACCTGGGCGGCGCCTGTCTGAGCCGTGCAGGAAAGCCAGCGGACCTCGCAAGGCGCCGCCATTCGCGCCAAGCAGTGCGACAGCAAAACACTGCGGATGTTCAAGAAACGTTCGGTTACTGTGGAGTTGCGTTACAATGAAGAGCGTCGGGAGCATTATTTGTTAATCACATCCGGTATTCATTGTAGCAGTAGAGACAGAAGTCTGTTTTAAAAAATCGGTCATATGTGTCACGCAGAAATCTCGAATATAAAAAAGGCATTATTCTGGGCCTCAAACCCACTATAAACGAGCTAATTCCTAGCTGTCTCCTTATGTCATTTAAAATTGCATATAGACAAGAAAATTAGAAGGGGAGATTACAATAAAGCAAAACTCGCTCGAGAAAATGTTTAAGCAGAATTTTGATGACACTAGCAGATTTTTCTTAATGTGGTTGTTAATTTTTCTAAATGTTTATTTTGTTTTTTACCTTAGCTTTCCAGATTTAAGCCTCGCGTGAATTAAACATTTCTACCTTCCAGGCGATAACGTCATAAAATAACATATGCCGCTCAAATGAAGCGTGACCGACCAAAGTTCTTACTTGATTCGCTGCAACCGATACTCCCATATATGAGTGCTCGTTATAACGACTTTCCGCTGTATTGCGTAATCAATGCAACGAGATTAACGAGTGAGGTAATGGTCACATTTATCGAGTCCAGTGCTTGTTTTAGGGAGGTGCATCTTTTTTTGACTGAGCGCATGCACACATCTTTGTAGACAACGGCATATAAGCCCCACAAAACACACGAACATTACCTGCTGCGCCTGCAAGTGCCGCACTCTCTACCATATTGCGCGGTAATGCGAATCGGGGTACCCGGATATTGATTTCCCAGGTTGCAGTTCTTTCGTAAATCTGCCGTTTTTCGCTCACTGGCAAAGGCACCGATGCCGGCACTGGAATTTCTGGGATGCTGGAACCTCTATACGCTACCACGACAATATCGCTCTTCCGGGATTGGTTCGTACCGAGTGTGAATCACGGAACGCTTTTTAATTGGCGGGCCTTTAAAACACCTACTCGTTACTTAGTTCACATCTTTTGACGCCCGGTGCTATTCTACACTTCTGTCACGCAATATGTGATGCGTTAAGGATACCCCTTCCACTACAAGACATTCATATACTCTTTTATGTATTATTCTTTTTTTTTCAAAGCAGTTTCAACGAGTATTGAAATCCCGCTGCCACTGGTTACCCACCGGTTTCTGCAAGATGGGCACAAGCGCTACCCCGGCCTGGCACTTTGACTTAATATTCAGGGGTGTTGAGTTTCCGCAAGGGGCCACGGAGTGCGGCTGCACTTCACATGGGCTCCTGCTTTTCATGCTAGTTTTTGTGGTTCAACGCTGTGCTAGTTCTGTATTTTTTGTGCTGGCCGATTCACCAAGTTGCGAGGAAAGGACTGACAGCTCCCACTAAGTGGTGAGTGATTATCTACACCGAACTCTTAACATCTCGACGCCAAGGTCCTCCCCGCTAACCCTTACGCCGTGATCCGACGCGCGAGCGCGTCTTGCACTTGTGGTTCGCGTTGCATGTACACCCGCCGAATGCGCGGGCCTGGGAAGGAGCTTCGCGTACCTCTCTCGACCAGAAAACCTTAATAGGGGGAGACGCCCCTTGCTACCAGCCACGTAGGCTTTCAAAGCGAGTTGATGGCTACAACAGGACCACAACAAGAACCAACATCCATGCAAACCGAGGTGAATGCCGAGACGCCCACGGAGAAATCGGCATGGACGTATGATGTCAACAGTGGCAAAACAACAGGAAAGGAGCATATAGAATGGCTGCAAGTTGGACGCAAAGAAAAACGAATGCCGAACCTGATTCAGCCCGAGCAAGAGCCCGGGCCTACGCAAAAAAAGCTTCGAAACAACGCAACTTGAAGATGCCCCCTTTTCCTACGGACGACTTTAAAATCCTCTATAGGCCACAAGCCGGACTCGACTTATCGAAATGGAGTCTAACATCAATCACGCACGCTATCAGACGATCAAGTGGTCTCACACAACAGGATTTCTATGACAGCGATCAAGTGGAGAGCGCTGAAAACATTATAATTGCTAGTACCGCCGACACAGAACGCGCAACTAAGCTGAGAAGCATTGCTACCATCCAGTTAGGTGGCACTTTCTTCAGTGTGAACCCCCACATGAGACATCCCGACGATGTATGCAGAGGTGGCATCTACGGACTTCTCCCAGGAACCAGCAGTGCCGAAATTGTAGCTGGCCTCAGAGTCGACTCACGATACACGGTCTTTGGTGCTCGCATGCTGGGTCAGTCTTCCACCGCCGTCATCACTTTTGATGGCCCTTGCGTCCCGTACTACATTACCTACCGAAATAGATACTACCGCTGCAAACCCTATCGAAAGCCTGTGCAGTTCTGCTGCAAATGCGGTGTCCATGGGGAACGACAAGACATCTGTTCCAGGCCCAGTGAAGACTTCTGTCACAAGTGCGGACAAAACGCAGTCACCACAGATCACGAATGTATTCCCAACTGCAAAATATGCGAACAGCCTCATAAAACCGCCGGCAAGGAATGCAAGAAGCTAAGACCAAACCCATCACCTTACCAAGTTAGACAACAAACACTCGAGAAGGCGAAAGCCCGAGAGAATGGCTGTAGTTTCCGCAGTGAAGACTTCCCGGGGCTTGACAAACCATCTCATAGCCCCAGCGGCACACTGCACGACAAAGCTGTAGATAGTCGCTTACGGTATCTTTCGTGCTGAACGTACGAAACTAGATCAACGACATTGTCATTGGAAGAGCGGTCGCGTCGGAAACCAGTCATGGAATTCGGATAAATCTTGCAGTATTCAAGATACCACTCCAAGCAGACTAATATCGTCCGTTCCATTATCTTCCCTACGCAGCTGGCCAGTGCTTTTGGGCGGTATGAGGCGAGTTCGAGTGGGGATTTGCCCTGCTTCAAGATGGGTAACAAGCAGCTTACTTTCCAGTCGTCAGGAACATTGCCATCCTGCCACGAGATGTTGTAAAGGCTCAACAGTTCTCTCCTTGCACCTTCCCCAAGGTTGTACAAGGCTCGGTACAGAATACCATCTGGGCGCGGAGAAGTTAAACGCCTGCGGAGAGCTAGTGCCGCCTCGAACTCCTCCACTGTAAAAGGGAGGTCCATGTGGTAGTCGACAAGAGTGGCGATGTGGGCTTGTTGGTGAAACATTTGAAAGAAATTTATGTAGCGCGAGGCGAAAAAACGGACACAAGAAGGAATGGACTGAGAGGACAGAGCGCTACTAGCAACAACATGTTTATTTTCGACCTCCAACAATATATCGTTTTTTCTTGTAGGTAGATGACATTGTCGTGCATTTATCTGAATACGCGTGCTTATCTGCTTGCTCACCTGACGATTATGGCTTAAAAGCGGCTTGGAGGTCGATAATAAACATGTTGTTGCTAGTAGCGCTCTGTCCTCTCAGTCTATTCCTTCCTGTGTCCGTTTTTTTTCGCCTCGAGCTACATAAATTTCTTTCAAGTGTGGTAGTCACGGGAACGGGGGACGTCACCTCTCACTGGAGAATCTGGACGAGTGGCTTGGTTGGCGATCTGCGCACAGAAATCTTCTGCGACGTCGATGTCTTGCCGCCCTTGAAAGAGCGCGACCGGTTTGATTGGAAAACGCTGTTCCGTAGGGTGACGCAGACCTTGCACCGTTTTCCAAATGTGTGAGAGTGGCTTGCGAGGGTCTAGTGACTGGCAAAACGTTGTCCATCGTTCCAACACTAATCTATCCATGCGACGCCGAATCTTCTTTAGCATCCTCTTGGCTGCCCCAAGATCGTGAATTGATTTTGTGCGCCGATACCAACGCTCCGCCCGGCGTCGAAGTGCTCAGAGTCGCTCCAACTCTATGTCAAAGTCGTTTCGTGCGGAAGATATCGTCACCGTGCGAGTGGCGTTTTGCATTGTGCTTTTAATTGTTTGCTCTAGCCCAGATCGCAGGCCATCGCTGCAAGCATCTTCCATGTCAGATTTGAAGTTGGTTCATTGGACTGCTCGAATGGTCGTCCGTGGGCCACAGCTAGACAAGCCTTTGATGTTAAGGTAGATTGGAATGTGATCACTTCCTCATGTCTCAACATCTGGAAACCACTTGACGTATCTCGCGAGGGAGTTGGAGACAAAAGCAAGGTCGAGACAGCTGTCGTATGTCACCCCTCGAAGAAAAGTGGGGCTACCGTCGTTCAGGAGAGTAAGGCCATAGTTGTAGGCGATGTTTGCTAACCTGCGTCCTCTTGCATTTGTCGGCGTACTTCCCCATGCGTGATGGTGTGCATTGAAATCACCTATGATGACCCGTGGTGCAGGACACACTCTCAAAAAATCCGCTAATCTCCTGGAATCGAGATTATTCGAAGGCAATATATAAACGCCTATGAGAGTAAACAAGTTTGTTCTTTTTCACAGTGATGCAGACATACTGATTGTCATCGTGAGGCGCAATCGGTTGCACAACGTACGTCACTTCGCCATGAACAAAAAGGATGATTTTGCTGCACGCACCATTTGTTGAAGACATGACAGCTTCGTATCCCAAAAGTCTTATTGGCTTCGAGAAATTGGGTTCACAAATGACGATGAGTGGAAACACGTTGGTATACACAAACTGATGAAAATCTGAAAGGCGTGATTTTAGTCCTTTGGCGTTCCATTGGATGACGGATGCAGCCTTGACTTCTTTACGAAATGATGGGGTGTGAGTAGCCATCTTCCTAGTTGAGAGATTCAAGCACTGGGCTTATGGCGTCCAATACTCCAAGTGCGCTTCGAGCAGATGCTGTCTTCATGTCGACTAATATCGCTCAGATCACTTGACGATCTGTTTTAGGCAAATTTTCCATGACTGGAGACGGCTCTGGCTTGGCCGCAACCTGCTGAGGTTCCTTGGCAAAAGAGCAGGTAGGCAGCGTGGGCCATTCTTCCAGAGAAGGAGGCTTCTCTGCTTCTTTCGCAGATGTGGTGGTTCCTTTCGCAGCGCTACTGAGTGGAACCGCTAAAGAGTGGGAACTAGCATTTCGGGAATGTTCCTTCTTTGAAGACTTTCGATGATGCCGACGCCGACGCCGGACTACTTCGGCTGCCTCTCTGTGGGTCGAGTTGTCTCGGGCCATTTGTTTGAGAACCGCGCGCTCCTTTTGGATTCGAGGACAGTCTTTCGACGAGGCAGCGTGAGTACCACTGCAGTTGGCGCACTTCAGAGTAGTCACCCGACAGGTGTCTTCGGCATGAGGTTCAGCGCAACGGGGACACAGTCGTGAGTTTGGGCATACGCCTTTGACGTGTCCTAGCCTGAAGCACTGATGACATTGAAGTGGCTTTTGGATGAATGATTGAACCGGGTGTTGGGCATGTCCAAGTTTAACGTGGGACGGTATGCCGTTTCCCTTGAAAAACACTTTTACGCAGCGCGTATTGCCAAGGCGCCGCACTTGCGTAATGACAGTTCCCTCGTTTGCAGGCTTGATGAGGGTAGGCAAGTCAACATTAGGAATGGCAATGTCGATGTCATATTACACCGGCAATCGATTTATCATCTATCGGGATAAAGGGGCACATTTTAATGCCGCCTAGCTCAGTCATTTGCTGCAGCTGTCCTAGCGCACTCACCGTGCACGTCTATGGCGGGAATATTCTTCCTTGGGTTTACTCTTACGTCCTTAATTTGATCTGGCACCGCACATTCCAGAGCAACGGAAAAGGCTTGCCTGTTGAGAAGTCGTAGGTTGCTTGAAGGATCTTCCGGCACGAAGATGATTACGTGAGGCTAGTGCGCAGGCCTTGACTGTACAGTCATACAAATTACAAAACCGTCATACAAATTACAGCTACAACACGCAGAGAAGCCTTCAAGTAAAAAAAAGGCAGATCCCACCTATAGGGGGTAATCAATGATATGCGAAGCACGAATGATGAAGGTCGATAAGTGACTTTAGAATCAGCACAACGTTACGAGGCGGAGGTGAATTATATGTCACAATTATCATATTTGGACGTGTCATTTACCTTCGTCATCTATTCACGTCACCTGATACCAATTTTCGTGTATGTGGAGCTAGCTTTAAACGGTCGCGAGCGCATCATGAACGTGGTATGTTGTCCTGTTGTTACATGACACACGTGTCATGATTATCAAGTTTGCACCATTTATATACCTTCGTCATCCATTGACACCACGTAACACGAAAATTGGTATATGGGAAGAAAGCGAAACGGCGGCGAGCGCATCATGAAAGGCCCAATATACTCCAACCACGGCCGCTGTATCAAAGCGCACAAGCTTTCATCCAGCGGCCGTGCTCCGTCATAACGTTGACGAGCACGCACGCTTGATGCAGCGACGCTAAGCTAGCAAAACGCGAGCAGCGCGACCAACGCCCGTCAACGCGACCCGACCGCAACCGGTGCGAAATGCAACATGCTGCCTTTCGCGCCAATGACGTTACTCAGCTCTACCCAGACAGCACTGCGTCGGCCTGTTTCCATAATGGAGGGACGCCGGGCACGCTCAAACGCGCATGCGTCAAAGCAACGCAGTACAGCGCGTGCTTGATAGTATATGGCAGACAGATTGGCGCCTGCCATGCTATCGCCGGCGTTACACGACGAAACGAACGCTGGCGCGCACGCGCAACGGGTCACGTCGAAGTGTACTGGCGCCTTGAGTGTGGCATGTCATGTTATATGACATGCATCTCATGATTATCATGTTTGCACCAGTCGCATACCTTCGTCACCCATTGACGTCCCGTAATACGAAATTTGGTATATACGAAGCTAGCGAAACGGCTACGAGCGCATCGTATCTGTGGCATGTATTCACGTTGTTACATGACACGCATGTGAAGATTTTCATGTTAAGGTCTGTCTTTGTGTTTGCCATGCAGTCATGTCATACCATACCAGTTTTGCAACATGTGTGAACGAAACCTCCGCAAGAGCAGCAACACCATGAAATGTAAATCAAGACATTCATGACATACATGTCATGATTTTTATGTTATGACCAGTCATTTATGCTCGTCGTACAGTCATGTTATGGCACACGAAGTTTGGTATCGATACCATTATCGAAACGGCCAGGACAGCTAAAAGTCGTAAGCGGCTAGATAGATAGATAGATAGATAGATAGATAGATAGATAGATAGATAGATAGATAGATAGATAGATAGATACGCTTAAAGTCGCTGAAGTTCGCTAAGAAATGCTTCGCATTTGAAATCCACCGACGAGACCACTTGCAAATGTCACGAGGACAAACAACGGGCTACGTTTAGGGGGCACTACATTTCGCTTCGCAACAATCTGCGTTCGAGGGTCATGTAGCCTTGGCTCTGCTGCACGGAACTTCTGGTACACAGTATAGCGGCGGTGAAAGGTGGGAACTAGACACAATGCGCAGGCCATAAGAGAGTGCGCTCGTGCCTCTCCGTTAGTCCGGCAGTGCCACCTCTATTTTGATTTTTGGAATGTCCGTTGGATGGCGGTACTTCTATATGAGTAACATATGATGTTCACTAGATGAACTAGATATGATGTTCACTAGATATGATGTTCACTAGATGAAATGTTCACTAGATGAAATGTTCACTAGATGAAATGTTCACTAGATGAAATGTTCACTAGATGAAATGTTCACTAGATGAAATGTTCACTAGATATGATGTTTACTAGATGAAATGTTCACTAGATGAACGGATGGATAGACAGACACACGGATGCACGGACAGACGGATGAACGCACGGACGGATGAACGCACGGACGGATGAACGCACGGACGGATGAACGCACGGACGGATGAACGCACGGACGGATGAACGCACGGACGGACGCGCGGAAGGACGGATGGATGGATGCACGTATGAGCGCACGGGCGGATGGATGGATGGACACATGCACGGACGGACGCACCAATGGACGCACAGACGGACTGACGGATGCTTCGCCCAACTCATCATCTTGCACTCCGTGGATATGCTGCGATTTTTTAAGAATGCAGAGCCGCTGCACTGGTACGGTTTCAAGGGCTCGCACGAACCCTGCATGCGGCTCACGACGAGGGCTAAAAATTGACCGGAAATGACGTGAACAGCATCCTAATCTAACCGCTCATGGAATGTCGTTCCAGCAGTCTTGTATTTCACGTACCACTAACAGCTTTGTTATAAAAGTATCAGTGGTTTCAGCGCAGCTTTTTTAAGGAAATGTCCTGCGTTACAGTAGCCACCGCTAGTACTCAGAGCTCTTCCTAGATGACGCTGTGGCACTTTCACTACTAGTACTCGGATTGCTCACTAGATGGTGTTGCGACGCTCGCTCCACTTAAATGCGTGCTCGCGTGTTATAGGAGACGGCGATTGCTCTTGAATAAAAATGCGTTTTTTTTAGCGTGCTTCTTTCTTTGCCGGCAGTCCGTGTGCTTCGAGTATGATGAAGACATGGCAGTAGAGTGGAGGGCTCGGAAAACGGCTGCAGCGCGTGCTCGCTGTATTTACTTGACGATCGACTGGGTAAGATTTACGGTAAAATCACGGTTTACTGATGTATCTCCGGAGCTTCGCTCACTCATCAACATTCACTCCGTGGATATGCCGTTATTTTTTTTCCCTCGGACACACGTGCCACTCCAAGTCCCAAGAAATGTGATGTCCTGAGGACTTATACGTGAGACCCCGAGTACAAAGGCCCGTTTGCTTGGCCAGCTTTAGAGCAGTAAAGGTGGTTAAGATAAAGAAATGGACATGCACCTGTCATGCATTTTCGAGCTATCTATTTGAGTTACGCAATGAGCAAAAAATGGAAAGAAAGCACAGTCGGGAAACGGCAGATGAGCATGTGCCGCAATTTATTAAATGCGAAGCATTTCTTTGCGCACTGTAAGCACTTTTGGCATCCATCTATCCGTCTATCTGATTATCTATCTAGCCGTCTACCTCTGGGTACTCTCGATATCAACCCCTTAACTTGGGGTAAACCAAAATTGCTATGGGATGGTGACATGATTTGACGAATACGGCTCGCTGGTCATGGTATGAATAATGTGGCAATCCCGTTGCGCACGTCGTCAAATACTTTCCGTCAGACAAGGCCGCATACCCACCGGCTGGTATGGGCCGTGTGCGGGTATGTGCTACAGATGACTGACACTTTATCTACGCAGAGCGGCGATAACACGCATATGTAATTTTAACGCGTGAGTGTTAAAAAAAAAATTAGCAGCATATCCACGGAGTGAATGATGGAGAGTGGGGCGAAGCATTCGTCCGTCCATGCGTCCGTCAGTGTGACCGTCCATGCGTCCATCAGCCCGTCCGTGCGTGCGTCTGTTCGTGCGTCCGTCCCTGCGTTCGTCCATGCAGCCGCCCCTGCGTCCGTTCATGCGTCCATCCATGCATCTGTCTGTGTGTCCGTTCGTCCATCTATTCAACACTCCAAGTACCACCATCTCGCATCTTTTCATCATATATTCCCCATATAGAAGCACCGCCACCCAGCGGACATTCCAAGGACTAAACGAGAGGTGGCACACGCACACCTTCTTACGGCTTGCGCTTCAGGCCTACTTCCCACCTTTAACCACCTCTAGTTCATGGTATATGTGTTTATAAAAAGTGGTTAACGATTTAGAGTACTAGGTACTCTACTATGGGAGAGCATGAGGCCGTCCCGCAGACGAACTGAGAATAGAAACCTTGCTAAAACCAAGGAGGTTACGCCCAGCGAGGTTCTATGTACTAGTTCACTGTATTCATGGCACTGCGGCCCAACACTCGCTAAACCTTTCTAAAACCAAGGAGGTTACGCCCAGCGAGTATAACGTAGCAACCTTTTCCTGTCAGATAGTGCCCAATGTACATGCTAATGGCTGCTAATGGGAAATGAGAGACAGGAGAATTCGGCTTTTACTTTCTTACGGCTTGCGCTTCATATCTACTTCCCACCTTTAACCACCTCGAGTTCATTCATGGTATATGCTAGTTCACTGTATTTATGGCACTGTGGCTCAACGCTCGCTAAACCATTCTAAAACTAAGGAGGTTACACCCAGCGAGTATAACGTAGGAACCCTTTCTTGTCAGATAGTGCTCAATGTACATGACAATGGCTGCTAATGGAGATTGCAGCGTGCGCGTTAACTAAAAGCCAAATGCTCCTGTCTCTCATTCCTCATTAGCAGCCATTGGCATGTACATTGAGCTATATTTTTTATTGTTCAACAACGCACAGAAGAAATTTCTCACCGGCACCACCTTGGAGGTCAAAATGTTATAGTTGTTACACACTACAACGGCTATGAGGGACGAACGGGTGTCGCTATAAGAAGCTTCGCCCCTTAAAAGCTGACACCTTGAAGTATTTTTTGTGGTTGTGTTTGTGTGAAACATCGAATGTACATGTTCTTTCAACGTCATCTCATATCCATGTTCATGTAAATGACGTCTGTTTTGTCATCATCGTTAGAGTATGTCTAAGAAGGAAATGTTCTGTTGAGTGTTATTGACGTTTGTGGCAATAATTTTTTTCTAAACAAAAGCTGACACCGGCTGCGTTGACCCGAAGAATGTCGAAAAAAATTTCAGGGTCCGAGCAGGATTCGAACCCCGGTATTCTGCATGACAACCAAGCATTGCTTAGTTGCCACTTCTTTTTGAATAGACCATAATGTACGTGAAACGTCTATTGTGGTTGCAGTGCTGGCTATCCAATCTTATAAGCAGTACCTACGTACTCCTATCATACAGCCATCACGTCGGGTTAACGACAATTTCAGTGAAGCGCTATCCACAGAACCTCATGTATCAAGCAGTACGCAGGGCCACCATCTTCGCTGGCACAAGCGATACATATAAGCTTACCGCTTCTGGTGCTGCTAATAACCACGCTGCTGTTGGCATCGTTACGCGAAAGTAAAAATGCGTCTCTTTAACATATGACTGTGCGCACACCATTCATGCCTATCTTTAGCGTCTTTTCCTAAGGTTTCGCTCAATAAGAAATTACAACACAGTCACCTTCTCTCCGCATAACATCGATTCCCAAGGTACGTGGGATCTGGCGAATTTCAAATTAAGTTCAGTGGTTTCACGTGCCCGAACCACTATATCATTGGGGCACACCGTGGTGTGAAACCAAACATTCATTTATACTGAGCGGGATACGGTGAAGTATCTGCGTGTAAGTTTGTTGTTGTTTATCTATCACACCTCCATTGCGATGCGGTCACCATGGCAGTGACTGAAACCAGCGTTCCCGAGCTTAACAGTGCAGCTACTGCACCGCTAGGCTTCTACAACGAATGGTAAGACATCGCAAGACTGTTTTTTGATGCTAATAAGAAAGTATACTCTAAAGTGGCGTACCTTTTCCCGCATCCATCTGGTCCGGCTACGATCACGAGCTCCTGAGACGCCAGCCACGGAGTCAGCACGTCCGTGGCGTTGCATACGTCGACCGTCTCGACCACGGGAGTCTCCAAAAGCTCGGGTAGGCTGATATCCCGCGATGACTGGCACAAAATGATATATGAGCAAGGCTTAGACTTTCGCCTGCGGGCTGAACCGTTGGACAGACCAAGTTCCAGTGACGCCAGCTCATTGAATCTATTGTATCGTTATACCAATCATTGAGGCATGATATCACAATAAGTTCTTGTGTACATGTATGCGGATATTGTCATGCATATTAGGACAATGGAGTCTTCATTGCAAGGTAGTGATGTTTGTCTTGGTACATAGATGTTCCAAAGTGTTATTACTGAAATGTTATGAAATCTTTGTTTTCTGTACATAGTGTAAATAAACGTTTTTTAAACAGGATCCGTCCAACGTCGGTGGCTTCATGCTATCCCATAGTGTAGAGTGCCTCGTACTGTTTATTGTTAACCACTTTTTCCGAAACACAGGATAGGTCTAGGTGTGGAGCGTTCTGCCGCTAATGGCTCTATTGACAGTGACGCGCAGTTATACTTGTTGTCCTCTTGGCTCACGCCGCAATTTTTGTCAAGAGGGCGTCATACGCCGTACTAGACCAATGGGATGGCTTAATGCTCTCTCAAAGTAGAGTAGCTAATACTCGAAATCATTACCCACTTTTTTCTAAACACCCATTTATCTGAAGTTTAAAGGATGTTCTATGTCTTACAGGGATTTGGCGTCCTTTTGTTGAATTTGGATATTTTTATTACGCTTTGTAAATCTTAGATTACGTGGCCTGATTACTGGCATTACTGATCAATCTCGCTTTTTCAGCTGTAAAAGCCATAAAAACAGTACTTTAGGCTACTTCTTGTTTACTTCATTTACAATTGCTTTGGGCTGAGTGAAGACAATAGCAGTTCTGCAACGCGAGATCACTATATGATGATACCGGAAAAATTAAGCTTTGTCATTGTAAATATTAAGCATTCGCGCGCATATTATTATGAGTGCGTTGAGCGATTACTGCGCCTTGAAACTAAGAGAAATTTGGTTTTTCAGTGAAAACTGCATTCACTGAACTAGGAGGCTTAGAGAGAAACAGAGCGAAAGTAGGGTTGAAAATTGGGTGAGCTGGCACTGGTTCATCATTTAAAAAAGAAACGCACGACGAAAAGGGACGAGAAGGCTCTTGGAGGCTTTAATCTTTTCATCATGTCGTTTTCCTGCGAGCGAACGATGTGACAAAACGATTCAAGCAAACGAAAAGCTGATCGCAGGTACGAAAGGAAGGTGTAGCGTTGGGCCCGTGTATATTTACTGCAAATTATGGTAAACAAATTCCAAATACGTAAAATTATATACTGACAACCACCTCACTAGCTGAAAGTGCAGGAAAGGTACTAAGAACTCACAGTTGGCCCAAAGGCCTTCGATGAGTGTGCAAATTGAACATGACAAATCTCTCGCTGCAGCTACATCAACTGGCGCAATCTGCAAGTCCTGTACATGAAAACGGCCCCACCGCGGTGGTCTAGTGGCTAAGGTACTCGGCTGCTGACCCGCAGGTCGTGGGTTCGTATCCCAGCTGCGGCGGCTGCATTTCCGATGGAGGCGGAAATGTTGTAGGCCCGTGTGCTCAGATTTGGGTGCACGTTAAAGAACCCCAGGTGGTCGAAGTTTCCGGAGCCCTCCACTACGGCGTCTCTCATAATCATATGGTGGTTTTGGGACGTTAAACCCCACATATCTATCTGTACAAGAAAACGCATAGGACATGTAGGGAAAAAAAAGAGCTGAAGTAATTTTTATTGTGGTGGTTCTTACTTTTACCAAAATTACGAAAAATTGGGCCACAGAGCGCACTGAATTAGCCTAAGTAATGAAGAGATATTTCAAGTAATCTAGAAAGTTTTCGAGAGTCAATCTAAAGATAAAACGTTGTCATAGGTTGGCATCCCTAACACTGACAGGCGAACCAAAATTTTCGCGTTTAAGTCACTGGCAAGGGGACAAATAAAGTTAACTTTTCTTCGCAAATAAATGTGATTCTGTTCAAACTTAGTGCTTTTTGTGTTTCCTCCTCTCTCGGTTTTGTTCCATGATCTGTGATAGTATCACCGCGCTGTCAGTTACATCGTGTCTATGCTCTTTTGTTTGTACATACGTCCCACTGAAGTAATTTTGTTGCACCGGACAGTTGTACTCACCCGCGGTGCTGTTACTAGCATGCAACAAACCTTCCTGTTTGAAGTATCCCAATAAAAACTATCGTTCTTAAAAAGAAAAGACCTATTCCCCTTTTTGCTGAATTATTGATTGCCACATATACAGCTCTCTCTAAACAGCGAGATCCTTGCCGTTCGAATCGATCTACCCTCCTGATGCCCCCAACAATGATCCTTAAGTGTTTTTGTGGTGTCTCTTGTAGGACATAATCTGAATGGGCGGTGTTTGCGATCCAAGCTTCACTTTTATTATTTATCTTATGGGTGAAAATATCTGTGTAGCTCGTCTCGCCTGTGGGACTCAAAGGACATTGACCGCACACTAAGGCATAAGTATGTTTACCTTAATTGGGTGTGAAGAATGTGTGAATCGTCAACAAGAGTGAGTTAGCTCACTACACACACCTGTGGCTCGTACTTTGTCAGCTTGCCGGACTCTTTGTCCCAGTAGCAGTTGAGGGGACGGCTGGGGTCGGGCGCTGACACTCTCATCCAAGAGAAAATCTGCGGATTGAAAGCAACGCGTAGTCGAGGCTCTATTTTGTTCACCCAAGTTTGCAAGTAAAATCACAATAATACCCCACGAGAAGGTGTCTTCTTTAATACGCTAGAACAAGCGACTTTATGCGTGGCCTCCGCGATTAGCCCAGGCAGTTGCGTAGCCAGGGAGTGGCCCACCGGGCCTGTACCTCCCCCCCCCCCCCCTTTTTTTTCTTTCCAGGGCATGCTAAGGACAATATGACACTCGACCACATCTGCTTGTCCTGCCCTCCCTTCAGATCAAGCTGGTGCTCTCTTCGGTAAAAGAATTCTGCCTACGCCCTTGGCTGCCGGAACTAATCACAGAGGCCACACTTTATGTTAGACGTGCCTCGAGTCACACATTTTTTCCTCTGCATGCCAGCCTACGTTATACACAAAAGCCGATTCGACGTATAAAATTGCAAGGGCATCTCAGGCGAATTCGCGCGGTCACTGCGATGTTCTGTACAAAATCCTGGTACGGTAAGCTCCTATCACGCCCCTCGCGCAGCTCGATGAGGGTGCGAAGAAAAGTGTATGAATGTGAGTTGCGAGGGATGTTAGCAACTTTAATAATTTTAACAGATTGTTTTTTTTGTCACGTAATTTTCGCGCTTTACCAACCACATCTAGAATGGTAGCTTGACGTGTGCCGTCTTCAGCACACCTTCTCTGCTGGATTTAGCCCTGCTGTGGCTGCAGCGCCAGCGGCATTTGCCACAGAACATTTTATACACCTTCGGGATCGTCGCATGGCATATTGGCTCACTCACGCACTGATTAGCAGTATACCTCCTTGGCGACCTTGTCTCTTCCACTTGTACCAAGGCTGGCGGTCAGCCCTCGAGCCAGCGCCAGCGCGAACTCAGGCCTGGTTTTGACGTCTCGTAGATAAGAGAGGGCGCTGCGCACCACTGCCGTAGCGGATGTCTCAAGAACGAAGTCCTTCTGTAAATACAAAGTTTTAGTTTAGTGTCACACCATCCAGCAGCCGCCGCTGAGAAGCTACTGCACACACTTGTGTGTCACGTTTCAAGCATCCCTGCTTATCAAAAATTAAGTGCATGTTGACGATAATATAGTTACCATCCTAAATTTCAGCTCACAAAAACAGTTCCATGGCATCCTATAGAGTGCTGTCGTCCCTTCATGCCTTTCGAGTAACGCTTCGCAAAGAGCATGTTCTTTAATAAGGCGTGGTGTTTTGTAACGCACGAAGATATGCCGCGCTTTCGTTCAGTATACATAGTTCATTATTAACGTGAAGGCATACAGGGAGCAGCTTTTAGCAAGCGAAGTAATTTTGCTCTCATAACTAAAAGATTACGACTACGTCACGCGAAGTAATGAACATCCTACCACACAGGATCCTCCATCAGGTGAAACTCTGTGGTTGCTGTACGCACGCGGGGCGACCCAATAAGACAATGCCAACAGGTTCTTCCTATATAGTTAATAATAATAACTGTTCAGGTTTTATATTTCAAGACCACGATAGGATCATGAGAGACGCCGTAGTGAAGAAGGCTTCGGAATTTCGGACCGTCCGGCGCCCTTTAACCTGCAGTTTAACGTGAGTACACGGGCCTCTAAGCATATATAGTTAATAAAAATAACTGTTCAGGTTTTATATCCCAAGACCACGATCGGATCATGAGAGACGCCGTAGCGAAGAAGGCTTCGGAATTTAGGACCATCCGGCGCCCTTTAACCTGCAGTTAAACGGGAGTACTCGGGGCCTCTAAGCATTCTGCCTCCGTCGAAATGCGGCGCGGGATTCGATGCCTCGACCTCCGGTTCAGCAGTCGAGCACCATCACCACAGGACTGCCGTGGAAGAATCCTTTACGTAGAGTTAATATTCGCCCGCTGACATTTGCACGTATCCCAGGCACGCGCAGATAATGTCAGAAGACATTAGTCAAGAGAATGCTCGATAACATAGTGTGCTTTGTGACGTGAGTATCAGTGCGGAGGTGACGTACCATCTGCAAGGCGAAGCGCAGAGCCCGAAAGAAGTGCTCTTCAACGAGGTCCGCTATTGCGGCGCCCTCCTGTGGCTGCCCCTTCAGCCAAGACGTGACCATACCCTTGACCGGACTGTTCTCGGCACTGCACGAATGACAACACAGTGACCGTACTCTGCTAATCAGCGATTATTAGCCAACATGCAAACGCCAATTACCACTGTAATTTTTTGCGATAATTACTTATGTGTTCCATATTTACCAAATTATTCGCGGAACTCCTCAAGCAAACGTTATGGTATGCGTGGCACTCGACAATATTGAAGGGGTGCCGCTTAAGGAGTGTTAATCATATAAGGTGATGCCGATAATTTCAAGACCGGTTTTTCGTCGGTGTAAATATGACGTTAGTATTCCAGCGATATTTATGCTGTACACCAAGCTATCAGCCAGCGCGTCTGCATTAAGTGTTACATTATTGCGCCCAGACACTTAATCGGACATGAATAACATGGTAAAAAGAACTGAGGCTGAAATCCCAAGTCCTTTCGGTAGCGCCAATTGTCTTCCGTTGGTCATCCGTTGGCCGACAATCTTAGCTCTTTGGTTTAGCACTTCTCCCATAGAAGCAGCTTTGTGGCTGATGCCGCCGAGTTCACGGTGTTTTCCATGTCGCCAGACAGTTGACCTATGCGAATGAGCCCACTGTTACGACGTTCACGAAATGACAGTGACTATCGAAAGTGAATGGCCGTAATGTATTTCGGAAGTCTTAGAGGCACCATAAAACGCAAAAATTGAGCCTCGGCTTCTTCAAGATTTGGCGAGACCTGACGATTTGTGATACGTGACCATACATCGTTAGACCGGCGTAGGGCTGAACACGAACGATGACGAAAAACGTCACAACTTCAGAAGTGCACTGTGTTTAGTCCTCAAAAGCGGGTGCACACAAGCCCTGTGCCAATTGGCGCGCACTATCGGCTGACGTCATGCCCCGGATGAGCAGCCTTCGGAGAACACTGCCGTGTGCGTGAACGGGACTATTTTCTAAGTCGAGGAGGTGATTGCATGCTGTGCCTCGGTCTCATAAGCGGGGCCTCTCAGGAGTTCTGAAGTCGCAACCGACCATAGGTAATAAACGTTGGTCAAAAATGACGCTATACTCAAGCGAATGTGTGTGTGTGCAGCCGGTGTACAAAAAGTCCCGTGAGCACTCTGTAAAACGACGTCATCATGACGCAAAAGCACACCAGAAGTTGCGATTACGTAATGACAACAAGGTGACGTCGCGTGAGGACGTCATCACGGAATAATTGGTTGAAGGCGGACAGAACCATGCGAGGCGCAGAAATATTTTAGTACCTCCGATGCTGGAGAGAGTGAAATACAAAGTTAGGTTCAGAGGAGGAGGAGAAGGAGGAGGAAGGGAAGAAATGAAAGGCAGGGAGATTAGGTTCAGAAAGCTTTCAAAGGCGAATGGGGCAGGATAAATACATCGACTGAATACATCGTCGTTTTATGCGATTGTATAGGAGTCATTGTGATTTTTTTTTCATAGAACTGTGAGCACTTCGTCTGGCAAATGATCGATGATGTACCTGAGGAACACCATTCCCACGCGAGACACTGTGGCCGGCGATGCTGTGGCCAGGCTATCCGTCTCGAACACGAAGTGCACGTTCGGTCCGAACTGGATGCGTTCGCCGGACGGCAGTGTCAGCAATCGGTTATCGTCAAGGACCGAGTTCAGGGATTCCACCCACTCCGGGTCCACGTCTCCGTCGCACACGATCCAGCAGGAGACCTCTGCGCAGGCGCGAGTAACGTTTACGGATGCCGTCTTTCAACAGTGGAAAAATGTCCGCCGCTTTCTTTCAACTGGATGCATAACAACGTACTTCTTAGACGCAGGATAATGATCTAAGGTATTAAAAATTATTTCAGATTCAATGGTATGGTCTCAACAAAATATTTATTGTATGGTGTTAAATTTCTAAAAAGGTATAGTATTATTACAAGCATGTTCTGGTTCTCCCGACTTTTCTCTCACTAGATAAAGCTTTTGGTACTTCATGTCAGAAACAAACTGATGCCTTCCCCCGACCCCCACAAAAAAGTAAATAGCACCGTCTCCCGCTAAAGGGAACCACGTGTAGATGCGAAGCAGCAAACACTAACGTTTACCCAATTTATGAAAGAGAGGAGACTAGAGGAGGAGAGTAGCTCATCAACGCCGATTAAATTTCAAGGCCGAAAGGCTGCCGCAGTGACGTCAGAGGTTGGGGGCCCAGTTGCCCAACTGAGCATGCTCAGTAAGACTTTTTTTCACATCTTTTATTCGGCCCAATCAAGAAGCAGCAGCTGCGAGAGCGGGAGCGTTCGTTCTCCTAAAACGTGAACAAAACACAGGCTTTCCGACGCGTTCGCGGCGTAACTGGGCCCCCACCCTCTGACGTCACTGCTGCAGCCTTTCGGCCTTGAAATTTAGTCGGCGTTGAGCTCATGCGCCGCGAAGGCAGACGCGAGAACGCAGGATAAGCGCAGACAGGTGGTGAGACAGAAGTGGAAAGAGTAACGCGCAGCTGTTGGACAGAAGGAAGGAGGAGAGTTGCGCATGCGTAGTACGAATGCGGACGCCGATGCCGCGGGACACAGTCCTGAACAAGAAATGTCCCGCTTCTAAAAAAAAAAGAAAGGTTACCATTATAGGCTGCGACGTGAACGTAGCACGAACATCACGTGAAACAGCCTGCACGCAGTGTAAAACTGTTAAGATATCCGTGTCATCCATACGCACTCCATCCACTTCGTGTCTATGTCGCTATTCAGAGTGCTACTTTGAAACGCACTCGGCAAACACATGGGCAGCCGATGAGCTCTCCTTTACGCCTCTGGCAATTCAGTAAGCCCAGTTATGTGCGCATAATGTCGATTGTTGCAGATGATGTGCTGGTGGGCAGTGGGGGGAGGGATGCGATAGATTTTGACACTGTGTAGTTGAAGCTGTTAGAACTTGCTCCAATTTCATCTGTAATTGTGCGAACTATTCTTCAAAATTGCTGCGATAAATTTGTTAGCTGGTTACCAATTTGCCGTTGTATGGAATAGCGTTGTTCTCACCTTGAGGCTCCCTGGCGGCCTCCCGAGCGCTGGCCGTGAGAACGCCGTCGCACCACTCCCTGGTGTCCGGGTGGACGCAGCCAAGCAGCTGTAAGCATGACATTAATGCATGCGTGTGCATCTATGTCTGCTTTACGCACGTACAGTGTTCAGCGCATATTTTGAAGCAACACTAATGTGAAACAATAAATTAGCCTGGACGGATAAATTGTGCTCCGACAACTCTATTATTATCGATTTCAACACAACATATTTATTTAATCGATAAGAAAAATTGATGCCACAAGTCTCACATTGAAGTCTTCCGTTGAAAGCTACGATGGTGACGCCCCATATATCAAAGCTTTTTTTACGCAATTTGGCCACACTGGATCAAATAAAATATATTGAAAGTTGGCATATTAGGCCACTGAATTTTTCAGAAGACATTTTATTAAACTTTTACGAATTAGGGACTACCTGGGTCCTAATAGACACCATCATAATCTACAAAGTCACGCCGACGGTTGCTAGCATCGCACCCACCATATTTCTGCGCATTTCATCTCTTAATAATCGTCGTCTTGTAGCAAGCGTGATGTTTTTTAGTATCGTGAAAGAGTAATTCACATATATGTGAAAAATAATGTTTATTTCTTGTGTCTTTTCAAGAGAGAGGGTGATTGGGGAGAATGCATGCGGCTGCTTGTGTTTGTGCCGTCGAGTGGAGTTTCTATAGGCCGAAACAACGTCCCCCTAGGCATGATGATAGTTATAGCGCGAGAACAAAACCACGTCGTTTTGTCCTCACGCTATAACTATCGTCATGCCACACCAACTAGCCCAAGCTGCCACATTTCTAAGTGCCCCTAGGGTGGCACGTCGGAAGACTTCCGCTATTCACGCCATCCTCGTTGTAGCAAATGCATGCACTGTGTTTGTTGCAACAGTAACTCGAGATATATTGCGCGAGGCAATAAGGAACGCCTTCGTTTAGCGTATTGTCGACAGCTGAAATCCACCTGGTTAGTATCCTTAAAAGAGGGGGATAAGTGAAAGCCATGTACGCAGCAAGGCCCGCCCATTTGGCAACGCAACGTAAGAATGAAAGTATACGTCTCAAAAATGATGGTTCATTGTAAACGGTGCAAACGCTCCCACGAATCGCCATCTACAGGCGAATTTTCTGGGTGCTGTTCAAGTCCCGTTTTGCTCGCGCGCTTCGATACATGATTTTATAGCTATATCAAGAAAAGTACATGATTTTACAGCTATATTTATTTATTTATTTCAATATACTGCAGCCCTAATGCGGGGCTATAGCAGGAGTGGATGAGTTATACAAAACTAATACAAAGAGATCAACAACAACAAAACAACAATAAAACTGAAATACAAAAGAAAACATCACTATGGTATTGTAACCACGATCTTTACCTATTTTCTAAATGGGCAATAGCGGCATCAATGAAATTTTGTAAAGATAGTGAACGAATACTGCCCGGTATTCGTTCACGGTAAGAAAAATGCATGGTTCCCCGTACGAATACCTAGCGTAACTGGCATTAGAGAAAAGCTACTGTACTCCAAGGCAAATTCTTGTTAGGGCACGTCCTTAAAAAAAGGTGCCATAGAAGAGGGGTCTAATTGAATTACAGATGGCTGCACAGAGTTTTTTTCTTTCGTGCTCTGCTCCTGCCAATATATTCGTATGTACGGTGAACGCGATAGATAAGTTGATTACTACTGCTGCAGACGCCAGTAGAGTTACGCGACGTACAAATAAAAGTATTCATGTAAACAAACATATTTAACCGTTGCGTATGGTAAAAATGATGCACGGTGTTTGATAATGCGCATGCACAACTCTCTAAGCCCCGCATAATTTTTCAGAACGGCACGCACCTGATGCCGGGGCAGAGACTTCGGTCCCATCAACCAGAGACGCGGCGGCGGTTTCCGTCCCGCGGAGGCCGTGTGCAGGGCTCTCTGCAGTAGTCGCCACACGCTCGTCTTGCCCGAACCGGGCGGTCCTACGAGCATCACTCCGGTGCGCTGGGAGAGCTGCTCGCGCAACTGCAGCACCTTGCGAACCTGCACGCAAGTGTGCGTGTACAGTTGAACGAGGCCCCCCGAAGATGCAAATTTTAGCGTAGTCCGTACAAAACGAAGCAGTTTCAGGAAAACGGAGATTGACACTGATCAATGGTGGGCCTCAGCGCGAAACCGACATTTCAAGAGCGGCGATAGGACTCTGACATCGCCAGCTCTTTCGTCGTGATGAAGACAAGTCTCCTTGAAGCGCCTGTACTGACGTTCACTACGTACCGAGGTTCCCGTTATTGCTCACTGCTGGTCACGCATAGGGCAAGGCAGCTGAAGAAATAATTGCTGGCCCGTTGTTTCGGGTAGATACTGGTCATATGCAACCATTCGCCAATCCCGATAGTTCGCTTTCCGTGCGATTGGAACAGGCATAACGGAGACTATAAATACGTTTCCGGTAGCCACGACGATATGTATGCAGTAGATGCACGCTTTGACCATACAAGTGACGAGAAACGAAGTCGGCCCCAAGAGTCATCCAACTTCTTTGTGTAGTCAGTATGCGAAACCTGATGCAACGTCCACTACTACGTCGTTATCCGACAGCCGTCATAAAAACTGGGCTCTCTGTGAGCGTATAGCGCTCAGTCACCTGTTTCGACACCGCTGAAATGCGCGGACAAAGCGGCCGTGCAAGTTGCCATGGGATGCGAATCTAAACTGCTGCCTGACCAGTCATGACGGCAACATTGGCTAGCCCAGCCGTCTTCTGCACTTCCGCTAAATGATTTTTGTATTGTTTCACCTGGAATCAGTGAAAATAGCGTCGAGGTCTTTCCTTATTAGCTCACTCTCTCTGCCAACTCTTGTCTGCCGAGTTGTGTCTCCCCAGCTCCGCACACGTTTCGTATTAGTGAACAATCTGAAAATTGTATGCTACTTCTATAAACATGCGCACTGCATTTGAATATTCCCCGCTCAGCAGCGTATTTACTTTCTCTTGTGTGTTTCTTGATTTTTACGGGGCCTTTATTTTTTACTTATAAGTTTCACCTAAACTGACTGCAGGAACAGCATGGATAGCGTTTTATAACGGTTTGTTTCTCACTTAATTTTGCTTAACAAACTTGTATACGGCCACTATTCCACGTCTCATATGCAAGAGAAAATTCACCTGTGCTTCATCCCAGGTGAGTCCCAGGTTGACGTACGCCTCCCGAAGCGCCGACGACAGCTCGTCCTCTCCGACACTGTCTTCCCCGTGCGGGACTCCAGGGAAGACGTCGCGGAGCAGCCTCTCGAAGTGGCCGCAGTCGCGGACAGCCAGTTTGGGCAGCACCTGAAGCCGCACTGCCCGCACCACGAGGCTTTGTTCCCAAGCATGGCGGTCATCAGTGTCTGAACGAGATCGGCGAAAACAAGTACAGCGCATGCCCACAACATGAACTTTCATAAGAATTCTGGTTATAGTGGGGCGCGTTTGATCGATCGAATGGGTATTGTTACCCCTGACAGAAGAAAGAAAAAACACAGCACAAGTGCACTATCCCAATTTTTTTTTTCATTTAGCAGACCCAATCATTCGTTTTATATTATCCAGGAGCGTAGGCAGTAATTTTTGTTTGGGGGGGGGGGACTTTTTGATCTAATTAGGAAATATATGAGTGCACAAGGTAGAAGGAAAAGCACTTGACAGGAAAGCGTCTTTCATGTCAAGTGCTTATACCTTGTGCGCTCATATATTTCCACATTATGTTGTACCAACTGGCCCAGCATTCCACTTCATTAAACTTTTTGATCTAGTGGGGGCAGGGCGGACAGATGTGGTCGAGTGCCCCATTTCGTGCTTATATATAGTGTGCCATGGCAAAAAAAAGTGTCTGATCCCTTTTTCGTGGATTCAGTATAACACGAAAGTGAAACGTTTCATTACAGAGGTAGTAGGTCAGCGTTTATCGTGCATTGTTTCACCACGAGGGTGAGGGAATGAATGCTACAGCAACGAATTTCCAAGTCCCGCGAATAACGACATGCAGATTGAAACTTGCAGGGCGCACCTCAAACAGAAAGCACGCGTGAAAGAAGCATACAAAAACGTGCGCGGACTAACAAATGTCACAGCCCGACACTTAGACACTTAAAGCGTGCCGTTCAGTTAGAAAGGAAGATGCACGAAACTGAAGCACAAGTATATTTGACAAAGCCGAACTGTGAGAATTCTTACTTCTTTGTGTGTGACCAGCGTGCTCCTTCCGCAAACGCGGCCGCGGGCCAGGCGCGTTACCCCTTGGCTACGCCTCTGATGTTATCATATGTCGTTTTTACATTATAACTCAATCTAGCGCCGATTCGATGTTTCTTGTTTTATCTGCTTGCTGAGTATTCATGTGCCATCACAAGTTGATACAGCTAGAACTCGGTCCATCAAAAGCCGATTTTACGCAGAAATTTCCACTCTCCGTGAAACATTCGTAGGGCTCAGTGTGACTACCAGCGAGATTTAACAAACTAGCTTAGCTACCATATCCAATCAAAAGATGAAGCATTTCGAGAAACAGCTGAGTGGGGAAAAAAAAACGGCGATTTCCAACAATGTTCGCAGAGACGGGTTTTCTTTTAAGCGTGCTCTCCAGCGATATCGAACTGAAACGGCCAGGTGCCTTACTCATGATCCTGGCTTTAGACTGACAAGGCTGTACGACGCGTTTATGCATGAAGCAGTGGAATCGACAGTCGATAGCGCTATTGCACAGTGAATGCTGCTTTGGATGGTAACAGTTTCGTGATTTTATGGCACTAGTCCTCTCTTCGCAGTTTTCTGACTCGGCCCACTGGCTCAACCGCTTCATTCATTCTTGCCGTCTCCGCATTTAGTTCGCCATTCATCGAGTCAGGCAACCCTCTTCATGGCTTGCGTCAACCGGACTTGGTGCACCCTGTGTCAGTGACATGGGAGTCTTCCCGTCAGGGCAGCACTCGGGCTGAGCTTTCGGATCTTTCACGTGTGCAGATTTCCAAGAGCCGGAAGAAGCTTTTCTCGAATAGACTAACTTCCTCAATTCCTGCATTAACTCGAGCGTACTCATTGCTTTGTTAGATCGAGTTTCAACTGCACAGCAGTTCAAACCGTTGCAAGTGGTGTATAGCTACTGCCGGTAGCTTGCAAGCTTACGTCAGCCTACCCATCCGAGATAAAAAATTTAGCCTCGAACGACCTAGTCTTGCAAAAGCTGCAACATATCGTACTAGAAAGTTGCGGTGAAACAGGCCACTTAAAGACTTGATGATACTGAAAAAAATCAGAAGGAACGATGGAAGGAGCGCTGCAGGCTCTGAAGATAGAATTATCGGTTGGAAATTTACCATAAAACATATATATGCCCGATTTCGGCACCTTCTTTGTCTTTTACTGTTCTCTATGTCGCATCTCTCCAGTAGAGCTTAAAGTGGCCCATGGAATCAACCGCAAGCACTGCAATCTTCAAGAACAGATTACTGCAACTTAAGTTAGCTCCGCAAAGAGGCTGTGTCGTTCTGTCCATGACCAGAAAATGAAGCCGTAGTGGGCTGGAATTCGATGCGCAGTCGACAACAGCGACAGAAGTGACACTAGGAAGGTTATGCTAATATACCCTTGCGCAACTGCTTCAACGGTACAGGGGCCAACTTACCCGATGGAGGTGCGGCAGCGAGCCGCATTCGTCCGCAGGCAAGAAGGACGCTCTTGAGCGCCCTCAAACCCCAGTCGTAGTGTTGCTGGGGCACCAGCAGCTCCCTGCGTGAGCACAATGTTTATTGATTGATATGTAGGATTTAACGTCCCAAAACCACCATATGATTATGAGAGAAGCCGTAGTGGAGGGCTCCGGAAATTTCGACCACCTGGGGTTCTTTAACGTGCACCCAAATCTGAGCACACGGGCCTAAAACATTTCCGCCTCCATCGAAAATGCAGCCACCGCAGCCGGGATTTGACCTCGTGACCTACGGGTGAGCATAATGCTGATCGATGCTCTTTAGGGGACGACCGACCCGGCTTTAGAAAATATATTCAATTCACTATGCGAATTCCAGCGTATAGTAATATAATGTGTAGTTTCATCGTTGACGCCTCTTTCTTTCATCACTAATCTTTCCAATTGGTTCATCCTGACAAATATACAATGGCGCATCCATGTTTTACCCAATAACGAAGCACCAAGAATACTGGAAACAAAACAGACAATCGAAAATACAACACCCTAGCTCCGTTTCTGAGCTCGTATATTGTCAGCTTTCGCTGCGTTAAAGCAATTTTGTTTCAGGGACGAAGCACATTAGGGTTTAGGCTTATCCGTGATCATGGTGGCAATGATAATGAAATCGACGACGATGTAGAATAAGCGCGCTCACGGTGACGATGGCGATTCAGCTCATGACGATGAAGATGGATGAAAACGAACGCTAACGCACCATCGGCCGCGAAATGCAGCGCCAACGCAGAAAATAAGCTACCGTGGAGCAGAGAGCTCGCGAAGCAGCGGCAATGCCGACAAGCTGCTGCCCCGGAGTTGAGGGCGTGAGAAGCGGTGGCTCAACGGCAAAAACACATCATACACACGCGTTGTCACTCATTTACGTGCGCGAGTGGGGAATGTCACGGGTCATTTACGGCAAGAACGATCCCCAGTGCTTCGCCTACTCTTCATGGTTCACTTCGTGGAAATGCGTGAAATTTTTACCGTGCACTCTCCCTTCTTTGAATCAGTGAGCTATATTTTGATATAGTTATTTCATTATTACGAATTTTCCGAATATGTATCGATGAGACAGTTAGTCTCATTCTTGCAGGCTGGGGTAATTTTTAGTACGAGATGTATCTATATATTCAAAATCCAGGTGGCTAGCTTTTAAGGTACGCTAACGTGTCATTATTCTGCGAAACACTTCAAAACTTACACGAATAGCGCAGCACCGTCTGAAAAGCAACGCTGTCATTGACGAGAATACTTTGGTCAGGGTTAATTGTCTTACGTCGCGGACGAGGTAAAACGAAAGAAAACATCCGATGTGCGCTGCATCCGAGTACGAGTGAGCGAGCAAGATACCTTGCGAGCTGGAAAGCTGTCACGAGTCGAGCAGCCAGAGACTGCGACCCTTCGAATCCTCCGGCCAGCAGAAGAGCGCGTGCGATGTCTGCGCTGTCCGGAACCGCCATGGCCACAGGCCGGAACAGCTGTTTCAGGCTGTCGGGAAGCCGCTGGCGGCCTCCGTATTGCTTTCCAGCGGGATTAAGGGTGATGAAGACCCCAGCACTGCGGTCCAACTCCACCTGAACGAAGACGGGGGGTGGGGGGTGCAAGAAGGTAAAACGCGCAATGCAGTGTGGTGTGACTATATATTCATGAACATTATTAGCAGGAATAGGAGGTATTACTAAAATAAGTGGCCCAGCAAAGCTTCTCACTACGTGCTCATATTACAAGCACACGTGACCCTCGTGAATGTTTCTTTCTTAAATGACATTTCCAAAGAGAGCTGCGAGGTATGAGGATGACGCGCTGCAAGATGGTTGCTTGCAAAATTCTGTTGCTTGGTTACATATTAAGCAACGTATTTGTTACTCATGATTCCTTGCACTACCTTGCAAAGCCGGGCTCTCCTACGTAGCCTCAGCACTCGGTGTGACAGATGGCCCAAGAATTAAATGCTTGGTAACTATTTTCAAACGGAATATTATAGTCCTACATGCTAAAATAGGTATTGCCAAGACAGCCGGGAGAGAGAAATGGAAAAGAAAGACAAAACGGTTAACCAAGCTTTGGCTCGGTTAGCTACTCTGCAAGACAGCCGAAAATATAATTAGCAATTTGCGACTCTGCATTAGTTGAGCTAAGTGCAGCGAATAAAGGTCATGAGTGGGTTTACCAAACGCCGCAGACACAGAACTGTGAAATATGAAGCATTTAGTATTGAAGCATCCACTTATGATCAATGACTAAGTAGTGGTTAATAACCCCCACACACAAAAAAGGATTCATTTGTACCTTGAGCGGGCGGGAAACTAAGTTTTTATGAAATGCCATAAAGTTATGGCGATAATGATGACGACCATACCCACGACGGCAATGCCAACAATGAACATAAGAATGACGACAAGCTTATACTAGCTTGCCTCAACCATTTAACCATGGTATGGCGCCCAAACACTGGTTCTGACAACGTCAATGCGTTGCGCCAAACGTTCCACAAAAATTAACAGGATGTTCACGCAGGTAATGATACTGAGTGGGGTGAAGCATCCATCAGTCCGTTCACGCTTCCGTCCGTCCATTCTTGCTTTCGTCCATCCATACGTCCGTCCGTGCGACCGTACTTGCGACCTTACGTCCGTCCATACGTGTGTCTATCCGTTAGTGCGTCCGTTAATGCGTCCGTCCATGTGTACGCCCTTGCGTTCGTTGATGCGTCCGTCCGCCCATGCGTCCGTCCATCCGTGCATCTGTCTGTCTGCCCGTACATGTAGTGAACACTCGAAGTGCCTCAATCTCGCATCTTTTCATGATATATTCACCATATACAAGTACCCCCATCCAATGGAAACTTCAAGGACTAAACGAGAGGTGGCTACCTACTACTACTACTGCTACTACTACCACTAAGTACATCGCGAACGGATGACCCACGGCTTAAAGAGCTTCGTCCCTAAAAAAAATAGGTCAGTGGTGGGCGTAAAATTCGACTGCGAGATGAGGTGAAGTTATTCCGTACTCTCTCCAAGCAGCCTTTGAATGATTACACGTGAAAAACATTTTCAAGGATGTTTCAAGGATGTGCCAGTATAACAGTATACCTGCGAGCCAAGTAGGCGTACGTGTGGCTTTCCGTGGTGCAACGCCAGCTGTAGGTCCCCGATGAGCGCGGCCATTGCCGAGAGCACGCCTTCGTCGAGTCGGTTGAACTCGTCCAGGCAGCCCCAGGCACCACTACGGGCCAGGCCCACCAACAGGCGCCCAAGCGAGCGTTCGTCCATGCTCTACGTGTTTCAAATCCAGCTAATGATATCACCAACCAAGCAGACAGACGTCTATCGTTCTCTCTTTTAACCTAAACGAAGCCGAATAACCCAGAATTGGGATAAGGGTAGATACGTGAATGCATTGGCATGATGGCATCATTTCCACGAGAGCACTCTTTTTTTTTGTCAGTGCATTGACGTATCCAGGTCAGCTACTGAATCATTCTAAGCGTCCAGGTTTTACAAGCCATGCATTCAACGCATGATTATCAAGAACATAGCACGATTGCTTAAACTGCTAGCTGTAAACGAATGCTGAACCGAAGGGTAAACTTACACGTGCGTCAAAGTTGCCCGTGAAGGAACTAATATGTACATTGCAGATGACGAAGTTGATTCTTTTTACTACTACACATGCGGGCCTGTTATCTGGTACAGACACAGATACACACCTCGTCGCAGTTGAATACGAGCACTTGTCGCCCCAGAGCATTTCCAAGCGCTTTGACCGACTCCGTTTTCCCGGTGCCTGCTGGTCCGTATGGATTACCTCCAACTCCCAGCCGCATACCTGTGAGCCCATCGGTAAGAAAGACACACGCTTCAATGCGTTTCGTTGCTCCCCACAAAAGGTCAATGTAGGAGCGCCGGAAGAATGTTTTGGTGTAAACTGAGAATTATTTCTTATTTAGTCGGCACATTTCGGGTGCTGGTTCCAGTTAACGAGATATTCTAAAGGAAACTAATTCAAGTCCCCATTTTTTTTCTCCGCGGTACCGCGCAATTTACATTTACCGGACATATACTCACGCGTCCAACCTCTGAGGTTAACAGAGAGCAATCAATATACTAAAGCTCAGAGAGGGGCTCCGGCACGATCACCAAGCACTTGCTTCATCTTAGTAGACTAACAGTAATGATGTCCTGATGAAGCAAAATTGAACCTACGTTTATTATGATACAGAATATGTACGTAACCAAGTAAGAATCAATGCCTATTTAGGTAGAGAAGTATGACCGCGCTTCTAAGTTCGCAGAAAGACCTAAGGTATCCAAATTTTTTATCTCGAATTCGCTATGAATAGAACGAAACATGAAATGAGAGAAGCGCGAATATGCTAAAGAGAATTCTTCCTGAACATAATCAGTGGTTGCGAATCGTCCCCCGTGCGTAGTAAATGCATGCCTTCACACTATAGGATTAACACGCGCCACCTAAAATGCAGCTTAAGTAGAGCTCACCCTGGGTCAAACTGACGAAGCATTTGTGGGTGAGAGCCGTGTACACAAGTCGCGGAGCGCTGCCCTGGTACTCGTACGTGTAGTCGAAAGAGGCATCCACCATTTTGACCACAGCACGTCCGTCGCGCAGGTAGAACCTGCAGCAGCGCAGCATCGTATTATCCTGCTGTAATAGAAGACGCGGGTCTATTCGTTATGCGCCTAAAAGCGGGATAATATTTCAGCGACGACCGAACTTCTAAGACGTGCCATTTAGGTTCCGACTCCATCGCTGATGCATGAGCCTTGAGTCAACGTACAAAGTTTAGTACCATATAGTATGTGCAAGAGATTAGAAAGTTAACGAAGTACATGTCTGGTTTGTTACCTTGTACTGGGACGAAATGTTTACCTTAGTGAAAATTGGCATATAACTTGAGCAGCGAAGGGTAATTGAGGCGTGCGTCTGGGCTCGCTCGGGCCAATCATTGCCGGCCACGCGTAGGGAGTACCTGAGTTGCTTCTGCCAGTGCCAGTCATGAACCGAGCGCACATCAAGGGCGGTGAGCTCCTCGACGATGGCCAGTCGGTGAATGGCGTCGATGAGCAGCGCGTGCAGGGAGCCCATCTCCGCTCCTGCGGAAGCCAGGACGGACAGCTGCGCGCGTACCTCGTCCAGGAGCTGCGCCAACCGCCCGGATTCCAGGGCGGCCTCGCACGCTTCCGTGAACCGAATCCATTCGGCCAGGCACACCACCTGCCGCCGATTCAACGAGCATTTATTGTTTGCTATAGGGGACGCCCATGTCCATTTCCTCTTCTTGATTTCAACTATGATATTCTCAACACCCGTTTGTTCTCTAGTCCACTCTGCTCTCATCTTGTCTCTTAAGGTTACACCTACCATTTTTCTTTCCATTGCTCGCTGCGTCGTCCTCAATTTAAGCTGATTCCTCTTTGTAAGCCCCCAGGTTTCTGCTCCCTAGCTAAGTACCGGCAAGATGCAGCTGTCACATACCTTCCTCTTGAGGGATAGTGGCAATCTACCTGTCATAATTTGAGAGTGCTTGCCAAATGTGCTCCATGCACCCCATTCTTATTCTTTTAGTTACTTCAATCTCGTGGTTCGGCTCCGCGGTTATTACCTGCACTAAGTAGACATAGTTTTTTACAACTTAAAGTGGACTATTACCTACCTCGAAGCGCTGCTCTCTTCCGAGGTTGTTGTACATTACTGTGCATGTAGCGCGTAGACGGGATAACCGCTGGTCAATAAGGGTAACTAACTGGATTCCCAGAGAAGGCAAGCGGGTTAGGGGGAGACAGAAGGTTAGGTGGGCAGATGAGATTAAGAAGTTTGCCTGTATAAATTGGCAGCAGAAAGCACAGGACCGAGTTAACTGACGGAAAATGGGAGAGGCATTTGTCCTGCTGTGGACACAGTCAGGCTGATGATGATGATGATGATGATGATGATGATGATGATAGAGTACGCACGAGCCTTCGTCTCGTGTCAACGACGCCCTCTGTGTCAACGACGCCCTCTGTGCTCACAACTTCATCGAAAGTGCTTGATGGTGGCCCGAAAATTGCGGGTTCAATGCCAGCCGTGGCGATCGTAATTCGATGGAGGCGGAACACAGCCCCTGCACTGTGCTGTGTAAGTACACGTTAAAGGTCAAATGGTCAGAATTTCCAGAGCCCCCTGCCGTAGCATGCCTCATAATTAAATCGTGATTTTGGTCAATAGTACCCCAGGTATGAATATGGCTTATGTCACACCTGTCCCGTTTATTAGGGAGGCGATCGCCGGGCTAATTCCAAGAGCCGAAGTATCGGCCCCCCGAACCGCACCACGAAAGCGTGGACAATTTAGAAGTGGTCCTTATTGGTGCGCCAGCGGACGCCGGCTGTGGCCCAAAGAACAAGACAGAGCCGAGAGTTGATAAACAAACAAAATTATATTCTCATTAACGGCAGATCAAAAACAATACACACGTATGCACACTCCACAATAGTTACATACAATACGTCACCAAACAGACGATGTACTACACAGTACAATCAACCACACTTGAAACAACGGACACAGACAACAATACGCACTACAATGCAGTCACATGCATTGAACAACCAAGACACTTAAAGACTAAAGAGATATAAAACCTATTCAGTCCAAAGTCCCTGGAACAAAAGTCTGAATGATACTCTTCCGAGAATCACTCACTCAAAGTCCAGCGTTGTTGTCGTTCCGCAGCTCTCGAAGTCTCTCTTCCAGGAAACCTCGCCGGAGTTTCTCTTCCAGGAAAACTCCCGTCTTCAATAGGCCACTCTTCAAACTTCAACTTCTTCGCCGGAAATCCGTCGGCTTCACACACGCAGCTGTTGCCCGCGTCTTCGCTCGATAGCGGAAAACCCACGCTCTTGCCTGTAGCTCGAGCCGTCCCTACGGACCAAAACTTCGCCGACTACACGGCGGACTCTCTACGCACTCTGGCGCTTACTTCCGTCTCCTCCTGTTCTGTCACTACGGGCAGAACCTTCGCCGACTACACGGCGGAATTCCTACGCGCTCCGGCGCTAACGTTCCGTCTTCTCCTGTTCTGTCGTCTCGGTCGCTCGATTAAATACCTTCCGCGCCACCTTCCAGAAATTTCTGGTCATTTCGTCGGCGCGATACGCGGCGAAAGCTGGGAAGAGGGCGAGACAGTTGGAATGCCCTCTCCGGCCGGTGAGTGAACTCGGTATGGCCCCGCCCACTTCTTTCTGGAAAAATCGCGGGCTTGCTGGGCCGCCGATGTGGGGTGAGGAGGTTCGTCTGCGAAGCCGTGCTTCTGCGGGGAGAGCGCGCGCCCGGGAGCCCTGGATGTTTGCTTTCTTTTTTTTTCTCTTTTTACCTCGCGGCGTTTCTGCCGCCCGTTGTCGCAAGGATTTGGCGGCGCGCTCTTTTTTAGCGCTCGTTCTGTGACACTGCCCCCCACTTTAAGAATATTATCTCATAATATTCAAAAACCACACAGACGAGCGCGCACAGTCACCACACATTCTCACAGACTGTAACACAATCCGTCGCTCATGACACTTCACATTCACAATATATCACTCAATACAATCGTACATTGTAGTTCAATTCCACAACACATGAAATATAGCCACAGGTACATGCCTACAACACTTCATCACACATTCTAAACAATACAACCGTACGAAGTTCTGTCTATCCAACAATTATACAACACCATACATCACACCATCGCACAGAACACCGACTCACTCGACATACACTTGAGACACAGGATAACAAGAACCTTAACACAACATATGTCACTCAGCCCTGCCGAACACATTCTGATTCCACCTCAGCACCTATCTTGAGTACTTCGAACAGCGCTTGCGCCCCTTTTTGCGGTGCTCGCTCGATCTCTTCTTGTGCTTCCACGTTCTTTTTCGGCGAGCCCTTTCCAACGACGATATCTGAGGCGTCGTCTCAGCCATCGTTGTCTCTTCCGACACCGTTAACGCGTCATTACATTCGACGGGTCCTGTCTGTTTATTTACCCGCTTGATAATGCCTCTACATTTTGCCCGGCTGGTCAACTCCGTCTCCTTTTCACTGTCGGTCGGTTGAGGTCGTGCCGACGTAAGTCCGGTTGCTCGGCCCGTGAACTTATTCGACACGATCGTCTTCTCCTTCGCTGTCTCTTGCGCCGCTGCTTCACCTTGGGCTCTAGTGAGATTCGTCACGGGATGTTCCTCCACTGTATCTCGCGGCCGCTGTGTTGGCGAGGGCTCTATCTTCGGGTCTTCTCCCAAACATTCTGGATCACTTGGCCCTCGCGCCCCGTCGATGTTTCCGATGACAAGGTCATACAGGGGGGTCGTCATGCATAACGCAGTAACCTTCCCGCTGAAGTACGGGGTTTCAACCTCAATTTCTGCTTCGGGAAGCATCCGGACCGTACGGTCAATTAGGCAAACCGGTTTCGTTCTGCCTGTCAACTCTCTTTCCCGTACCAAATTTCTCCTCACGATAACCGTGGAGCTACCGGTGTCTCTTAGAACCGTAATCTTCTTGCCTGCAATCTTTCCAGGAAGCGTTGGCATTCCCTTCGTAACACCGGTTGGCTGTTTTGACATTACAGCCCCCACAATAGGAATTTTCTCCCCATTCTTCAACTCTACGAATCCATCAGTGACGGCATTATTATCAGATTTCGGTGCCGCTTGCACACAAGATACCTGGTGAGTTTGACTCACTCCGTTCCGACAAGCGTCGGCTTTGTGCCCAGTCTGACCACACTTAAAACATTTCACTACCGTAGGGCTCGTAAAGATCGTTCGACAATTTTTCGCGCGATGACCTACTCGGTTGCACAGAAAACATCGCTGAATGTTCTCCGGTGCACGCTTCTTTTCCTCGGGAGCCGATTTCTTCGAATCCTCGGGACACTCCTTCTTGACTTTGGCCAAATTAGTGCGACCTTGCGCTTCCAAGAATTGATCAGCTAATTCAAGCATGTCTTCAAGTGACTTAGCTCTCCTCTCTTTCAAGTACAGCGACAGGCTTGGGTGGCAACTAGTAAGAAATTGTTCTCTAATTAGGAGCTCTCTAAGCTCATCGTACTCCTGCGCTGTCCCTGAAAGTTCAATCCATCTGTCGAAATAATGGCAAAGTCGGGCGGCATACTGCGTAGCCGTCTCACCATCAGCTGGCTTTCCTGTCCGAAATCTGTCCCGGAATCCTTCCACAGTGAATCTAAATCGCTTCAACAAAGCAGCCTTCACCTTTGCGTAGTTGGCTGCATCGGTCGGCGTCAGCCTACCGTACACACTGAGCGCTTCACCACACAAGCAAGTACTCAAAGCAGTTGCCCATTGCTGTTCCGGCCAATTCTGGCTCTTCGCAATCGTCTCAAATCGATGGAGGTACGCGTCTAGGTCGTCCTTCCTTTCATCAAACGCTACGAGCAGCTTGCTTGGGTTCAAGCGGAAGCCGTGATCCTCTCGTTCGCTGCTTTCAACTCTAGCTTGGACCGGAGTTTCGCTTCGCTGTTGCAAACGGAGCCGCTCGAGTTCCATCTCGTGCTGACGCTGCCGTTCCCTTTCCTCTCTTTCTTCTTTCGCCCTCTCCGCTGCCAGTCTTTCTTTCTCCAGCTCCAGCTTCAATTGCAGCTCTCTTTCTTCTTTCAGCTGTCGCTCCCTCGCTTCTCTTTCTTCTCTCGCCCTTTCAGCGGCCAGCCTTTCTCTCTCCAACTCAGCTGCCTTTTCTTCCTTGGCCCTTTCCGCTGCCTCTTTCTCCTTTTGGCTTACCCACTTCCGTAGTTCGGCACCAGAAAGACCCATCTTCTCACCAAGAGCAACTAACTTTTCGAGATCCATCGTGTCTCGCAAATAAAACCTTGCCGCGTGCAAAAAGTATCTGCCTCACTCAGTCTATCGGAACACTCCACTGCACTCGTCAACGAGAACACTGAACAACACACAAAATCGTTCCGATAGCACTATCAACACTCGAGGCTCTTTCTCACTACTTTGGACACACTGTGCACCAAAAGGTCCTATGTCGCGGACGCCAGATTAATTGTCACACCTGTCCCGTTTATTAGGGAGGCGATCGCCGGGCTAATTCCAAGAGCCGAAGTATCGGCCCCCCGAACCGCACCACGAAAGCGTGGACAATTTAGAAGTGGTCCTTATTGGTGCGCCAGCGGACGCCGGCTGTGGCCCAAAGAACAAGACAGAGCCGAGAGTTGATAAACAAACAAAATTATATTCTCATTAACGGCAGATCAAAAACAATACACACGTATGCACACTCCACAATAGTTACATACAATACGTCACCAAACAGACGATGTACTACACAGTACAATCAACCACACTTGAAACAACGGACACAGACAACAATACGCACTACAATGCAGTCACATGCATTGAACAACCAAGACACTTAAAGACTAAAGAGATATAAAACCTATTCAGTCCAAAGTCCTTGGAACAAAAGTCTGAATGATACTCTTCCGAGAATCACTCACTCAAAGTCCAGCGTTGTTGTCGTTCCGCAGCTCTCGAAGTCTCTCTTCCAGGAAACCTCGCCGGAGTTTCTCTTCCAGGAAAACTCCCGTCTTCAATAGGCCACTCTTCAAACTTCAACTTCTTCGCCGGAAATCCGTCGGCTTCACACACGCAGCTGTTGCCCGCGTCTTCGCTCGATAGCGGAAAACCCACGCTCTTGCCTGTAGCTCGAGCCGTCCCTACGGACCAAAACTTCGCCGACTACACGGCGGACTCTCTACGCACTCTGGCGCTTACTTCCGTCTCCTCCTGTTCTGTCACTACGGGCAGAACCTTCGCCGACTACACGGCGGAATTCCTACGCGCTCCGGCGCTAACGTTCCGTCTTCTCCTGTTCTGTCGTCTCGGCCGCTCGATTAAATACCTTCCGCGCCACCTTCCAGAAATTTCTGGTCATTTCGTCGGCGCGATACGCGGCGAAAGCTGGGAAGAGGGCGAGACAGTTGGAATGCCCTCTCCGGCCGGTGAGTGAACTCGGTATGGCCCCGCCCACTTCTTTCTGGAAAAATCGCGGGCTTGCTGGGCCGCCGATGTGGGGTGAGGAGGTTCGTCTGCGAAGCCGTGCTTCTGCGGGGAGAGCGCGCGCCCGGGAGCCCTGGATGTTTGCTTTCTTTTTTTTTCTCTTTTTACCTCGCGGCGTTTCTGCCGCCCGTTGTCGCAAGGATTTGGCGGCGCGCTCTTTTTTAGCGCTCGTTCTGTGACAGCTTAATTGATGTGGAAAAATTAAATTCTAATGTTTTATGAGTCAAAACAAATGCTTCTCCCATGCTCCGCCAATGAAGCTGTGTATCCTGCGGCCACGTTATCTCCCAAACCTCTTGGTCTCATTGGCCCACCTTACTTTCTGTCTCCCCTTCGTGCGTTTGTACGTGCAGCTAATTGCGTTTATCCGTGTCAGCGCGTGTGCGCTTCAACATGCTTACAGCTGCAAAAAGCTGACGTCATGCACATATAGAGATGTTAACATACCTGCGATGGATATAGCGAAGAGTCTGGACCAGGACTTGTAATGCTGTCTCGTAACAATGTTCGCAAAGTGGAACGTATCTCCTGGCTCAGAGCACCAAGCCAAACCTAGAAAGACCCCCAACATGCAAGGCAACTCGCTTCAGAGTGGCCGAGACCTTTGAAAGTGTGCAACAATATTTTGATTTCAGTCGATTTCTGACGATAAGGGACACTTCAGTATTGGCATACGGTGATAATATACACCATTGTTCTGCCGCTTACACGTCCACCTCCATTTATGCTTTCCATTCGCTTGCAATTCTTGATGTTACGCAATCTTTTCACGTTTAATGTTCCCGTTACTTTTGAGAAAACAGCGTCGTCGTGATGCCTTGAAAATCTTCGAAACACCATTGATTATATAAACGATTCTCTGCGTTAAGCAGATTTTTTTCCTGTTACCGTGGTCACATGATCTGTTTCTCTGATACATAAACAAGCCCCGATGAATTCGCTACGATTAACAATGACTCCACCAGAATTCGATTCGGGCCAATACACTGCACGTCTGTTTAAAATAACGCATAACATTTGCGCGTGAGTATTTCCGCGCATAATCATTGAAGTATTCTACCACAATCCAGCAATACGAATCACGAGTTTCCAAGTAAGCGCTCCACTCAAATGATTACTTAGTTTTCTTGCAACTTCTAAAACTTACCTGATATTTAAAACGTCATTATAATTTCTCTGCAAGTAACTGTGGTTGTTGGGCAGTATCGAACACCGATTTTCTGTGGATCTAAAGTACTACGACGATAGGGAACGCGGTAACTTGGTCGTTGTGGTGACACACATAAGCAACTGTGCGCAACGCTATGCGATAAGCTTGAAGCACTTACCTCCGGGTCCGGTGTCAGCTTCACCGGATGGCCGAGGACGAGCCGCTCACCCTCAGGTGAAAGCACGGCCGTGACGCAGTCGTCGCCCCATTCGACGCGGTGAACGGCAGCGAACAGCTTGCGCAGGTGGGGTTCCACCGCACTTGGACGGTTGCCCAGTACCTCCAGCAGGTCCTCGTCCCCCAAAAAATAAAATCGAGGGAAGCGACTACGCTTGTCCTGCGCACCGTTGGCAAGAAACTGCAGGTTGGCGCAATTCCGGCAAACACATCTGAATGTTCAGTTAACTGAACGGTTCTAACATGCTCGGTGCACAGACGTGTTGTCATAGCTTTTAGGTACTTGCGTGGTCAGCGGCAGGACGAAAGAAGTTAATGGTAGACTTATTCGCCGAAAGAATTCGTATAAGGAAGTAAAGTTCGTCAAACTATGTTGTAGGCTGACACGGGAACCGCTATCCTCAGGTGAACACCTCCTTTGCATGCCCATGCACTTATTTCACCTTTATTCTTGAGTTACAGCCTATGATTTCAATTGCGTGAGATTCCCGTAAGGTGTCACGCCAGCCTTTTTTTTACCACTGTTTATTTTGTTAAGAATGTTCCAACTCAGTTGCACGATGTAGTGTGCCCATTATTAAAAGTAAGTCGTTGCTCTACTGAAAGAAAGGTAAAATTGTCTCGGCCATTTGATAACAGATGCAAACTAAAACCGCACCTCCATGTGTTGATGCAGGGCCCTCTGGCAGCGGCTCAACTGGTCGGCCAGAGAGTCCAGGGCCTGCGTCTCGGCCGTGCTGCCCACGAGCACGATTCTTTCGTCTCGGGCCACGGCAGCCATCAACGTCCTACGAAGACGCGGCACTCGTGAGCACCGCGTTGCGTTGCACCTTATTAAGCGAGAGACAATGTAGAAAGCCTACAGCTACACCACTTGGATGGAAGTGTCCCTTTGGGTTCTATAGATGAGACGCCCCGGACCTTATCATAAAACCCCGCCTGTTACAATCTTCACTGCACCACCTCGAGCCAAACACGGCAATTTTACATGTACTATGCGGCCCGATGCCTGACGCTGCTTTGTTGCGTAGCTGGTGAACTTCTGTGCAAGCACAAGCGTGCAGCCATATGCGTGCGCAGGTTTCTACATTACAGTCTTAATCAGGTCCTGCCTAAAGTGCTCGATATAGCCACATAACCGGACATTATCCATCTAGTTTGCTGGATAGTGCTAGCATTTACCTAGTACATGATTATAAGATGGTGAAAAGAGGGCGTTCACCGCACCACTCCTCCCCGTTTGGTCGACTCCGAATAGTAAAACGAGCTTCACAGAAATAGATGGAAAACTGAAGCGATGACGCGCTTCTCATAACGGTCTGTCTTTGATCCCCGCTTTTAGAAGTGTAGGAACTAAACGGTAGCCATACTATCGTTCAAAACCTGTATGACCATAACCGAGGCCCCACTAAGTAAAGGTATAGGACGGGCTTGGTGCCCCCCACCCTCATATAATTAGGGGGGGGGGGGGCAGCACTCCTACTGCATCCCTACCTCGCCTTCGTGTGCACACCTGTACATGCAGCAAAGATGAGTTTTCGTCGAACTCTCGATTACAGCAACGGTCTGTCGTCGCGTACCTCAACTGCCGGCTGGCCGCCTCGAAGCGAGGAGCCTGGTCGGGCAACAAAGAGCGCGGAGGCCCCAGGAGTGGCTCCAGCTGAAGCCACTGTTGTTGCACTCGCTGAAGACCCCGCAGCGTGGGCTCCAAGCGTGCCAGCCGCTCCTCCCACAGAGCTGCGCCGTCCGCCAGGCCGGCGCTGGATCCCACGCCACGACACGCTTCGGCCAGCGAGTGGACAAGAAGCTGCAGCTCGCCGACCTGTGCGATCGCGGAAGCGTAAATAAGAGGTGCTTAAGAGCACTTGTTCGGATTGTTCTTAAATCACGGCAAGGGTACCAGAATTGGATTGTTTGTTCATCGTAAGCTGGCTTGTAGCATAGCGCGGAAAAGCAATATTATTCAAAGAAGCAGTACAGGACGGAGACAAGCGCAAGATTTCAACAACGAAAATTTATGTTCAGGATCGGTCATATGTGCACACAAAATCCCGCGACAGTACAGACAACCTTTTGTTTTACAAATCACGAACATGAAGAGAGCCTCCGATCTTATCGGCCAAACCGGCGGATGATATAGTTTATGCATTACAACTTCAGGGCATGTGTAAATAATACTAAATTTTTTTTGGCAGACAATGACGTTAACGGCTTGCCGGTACAGTGGTCACCGGCAGAAAAGATGCGATCTGTTTTATCTACCTTACAGATTTAGATTTACTTCTAGCAAGCATGGCAGTGGCTTATAGTAGTGGTTGGGATGTACGCGTTTTGTGGTGTAACGCTAACAAAACCATCGTTTGACGAACTTTTCACTTTGTTTCTACGTTTTCTCAACCGGTCGTTTATGCATCTTCTCATCTGACCTATGCACAACAATTTTCGCACGAGAAGGGGATGCGAATTTTGGCGTTGTTTATCGCACGAGTTCCAAGGTAGCGTGAAAACGGTTTGATAAACTCGTCAGACTACGTGTAAAGCGAGATAGCGCACCTTTCCCAACACTTGCGCCCACTCTTGCACGATCATCACATGATTTCCTGCTGAATCGGTGTGGTCCACGAGGGAAAAGCGAGCCGTGCTTCCCCACACGTCCAGCTCGCTCAGAATGGCCCTTATGTTCGCCTCCGAGCGGGCCCTGGTGTTCAACTCCTGCGAAGTGTCAAACGGGTATACAGTCAAGAGCGGGGAATGAGGGGAGGGAGTGGGATCGAAGGTGCGATGAGACTTTGCCACCTCTGTGCCCGTCTGTAGCCCTACCTGGAGCTGAGCTTTCCTGGCAGCCAGCTTCGGCGCGATGGCGAGCACGTGCGATAATCGAAGTTCCTCCAGCGGCCGGCCAGCCGCCTCTGCCAACTGGAACAACTCGGCCCAGTGTTGTGCCGAGAAAGCCTCCCCACGGCAAAGCGGCAGCACGGCCATCGCTGCCTGGAAGTTCAGTTGTATCGCATTCAGCGTAATTACCCTCTGTTTCAACGTGCGTGAGATGCGTACCACACGTACAGTGGATGTTCATGGATTGGTTGCTCTTTTTCTTTCTTTGCCCCCCTTTTAACACACGATTGCAATAAGACATACGATGAAAACAAGGTCGGTGAGTTGACTGTGATAGCACACTTTTTTCACGTTACCCTTTGCTTTGCGGGGAAACAAAATTAGTATGTTCTCGTACAACCTTGTTTATTGCGTCGAGGTCATAGAAGGCACACTACGTGTGCATGCAGCATGTAAAATTACTGAAATGGCTTAACAAAGCAACTGAAAACAAGCGCACGAAATGTCACTGTTCGTACTCCAAGTATTCACGGCATTTCAATATCACGTCGACTAAGATGCGGCTGCAAGGTTAACGATGAGCGAACTGTTGTTGAATTACACCACTAACCTTGCATGTAATGAAGAATGTGTTAATTACCGAATGTACCCCCAAGATGGTGTGCTGTATTGTGGAGTCATTCGTGACCGTCATTTCACATCGCTACCTCACGCTAGTCATCAGAGAAAAGACAGACCTTGAGTGCATCTATTTCTTTGTAGAGCGACGCTGCAACGGCCGCTGGTGTGGTAGGATCCTTAGCCCGTAGTGCCCATTCCGCCAGAAAACTCTCCAACTGCTGAAGTTGCCCCCTGCGTGCAGTCGATAAAAGTTTTTTTCCCACTTTTTCTTTTTCTTTTTGGGAGCATGCGAATCATATCTGCAAGCGAGCACGCGTTTTGGATGAGATGGTGAGACTCAGATCAGTGCGTGCCACCATCAATTATATTCTTTTCGGGTGCATTTTTTTTAAGTAGCAGGATGCGATGCGTCACACTTGTGCGATAAACGTTTTGACGTTTCAACGCTTAGTTGTTCGAACGTGTCATTAGCATTGTTCTTCTTTTTATTCAGATTCCTTCTTCATAATGTTTCTGCCTACGTGCCTCATGAGGATCCACTGCTGTTGGCTGAGCTCTTGCAGCTCCTTGCGGAAGTGCTCGCGTAATGCCCAGGACGCCTCGGCCTCCTGCAGTTCCTGCTCGGCCGTGGTCAGCTCACCGGGTCCTGCCATGCACAGTTGTTCCGCTTCCGACCTGCACAGTCGCGCTGTCTCGTATGCTGTCGTGTCCATAACGGCACAGGCACGCGAAAGCCACGGCAAATATCAGGAACCTCGGCAACGAACACACTCCCTGTTCCCGGGAAGAATAAATGGAACTACATGTGTAACAAGCAAGCGCCTCAAAAAGTTGGACCAGTTGGACGGGCCTCACTCGTTCAATATTAAGAGTGGAAAGACAGCGAATAATTGTGCGGCCATTCTAGCTATGAATCGTGGAAACCTGGGCAATTTGGTAGGACATGACTGACTATACGAACAGGGCAACTTAAAAGTAGTTACACTACATGTAACTACGGTAGCAAAGATACCAGAATAGAAAAGAGCGCTGTTTGTGCTACTTGACTGTGGCACGAAGGTATACTATTGCGTTATCTGATCACAGCCTTGGTGGCCGCATTTTGACGGAGGAGAAATACATTAGAGACCCGTGTGCTAATAGATCTAAGTGGACGTGAAAGAATCCTTGGTGGTTGAAATTTCCGGAGCCTTCCATTAGAGCGTTTCTTGCAATGATATTGCGCCTTTGGGAACCACATAAAGATTGTTATGAAGAGATTAAATGATAAGAAAGCGTAGTATATTCCGTGGATTCGCATTATAAGTATGTTATTATATGTTAACTTATGATTAGGCATTGTTTATTTTTACACAACGTGGTGCACATGAAAGTGCTGGGAAGAGAGTTGCCTGAACGGTAAAATACCGCAACTATTCTTTTTTTTTTGTATATCGCGTTGTAAACATAGTCATGCAAAGAGGTCAGCAGTACTGATGACGCAGGCTAAATGAGCGCCCGAACAGGTTCTAAACGACGAATATCATGTGTATCGCACGCGTTAGCGCTGCGCGATAAGTTTCCCGCGGGATTATGCAGTAGAGGGCCTGCCATCTTGCTTGTTAGACCGGAAAACATGAAACTCACGCCAGCCACCGGCGTGCGTCCAAAAGCGCATCCAGTTCGACCCGCAGCTCGCCCAAAAGGTTGGCCGCCTCGTCACCCAGTCGGGGACGAGCTTGTTCCCAGCGGGCGAGGAAACGCTCACGCAGTTGCTCGAAGTTCTCTAGGCGGGCCGATGCATTGGCCTTCAGCACCTCCATCTGCAGATGGTACAATGCTGATATATATTATCAAGGGTCAATAACATGACGTCACAGAATGCAACCCCCCACACGAACAATGAACTTCTTCGCTGAGAGATACTGTAAGTTCTCCCGAAATAACAGGATCAAGCTTAGTTCTTCCACAGGGCATAAGTACAAATTACAAATAAGCTGGAAGGTCTCGAAAATACTGCACTTCTACTTTCGGCCCCCTTACTATTGAAATTATGTGGCCGTATAAGAACAAATAGTACAACAATCAGCGCGCTACGATATGCCTAAAAAAAAAAACGTGTAACTGATACAGCATGGGGTATACAACCAAAAGCCGCAGAAAGCCTCAAAATGCTGTTGAGTGTTTTTAAATGTTTCGGAACATTTATATGTGGGACCTTCGTCAGCGTGACCTTCACGCAGAGCTTTCATGCATCTACTGAGCCTTCTTTGCTGGGCGTTCTTAGGCAGAGCACCGTTTTACTTATATGCTATGGGGCTTACCAGTGCTAATAAAAAAAAACTACATTCGCCGATAGCATATTCTTTATTTACTATAAATGTCCTTACGACCTCCTCTTACGACCTCCTAAATAAGTACTGATGATTAATCAGTAAACCTCCAACATAATTTACGAAACGTGTTGGCTAAACTGCCTCGAATGTCGCGTTTCGATCATTTTTGACCTTGACTCCAAAGCTTCGACCATCAGTTACCCGACCTGGTGTGCTACAACGTCCCTGTGCTGGTGTAGCTTATCGTCCAGTGTGTGCCACAGCTGCTGAAGTCCATCCATGTCAGCGGGGGGCGGGCGCCGGGACCAGCGTGCCAACAACTGCTGTTTGTCGCGAGCTGCAACATGCATGGATGCCGCCTGGTCACGGCCCGAAACTGTGCGGCCGAAAGCCGCGCTCAGCTGCGCCAGTTCCTCGGCCGTCTGGGCATTGCCGGCAAGCGCGTCAAGGGAGGACTCCAGGTAGGACCGCACGGCTGCTGCGTCACGTGCCACCGAGGCACGTAGCTCGCGCACCAGGCCCGACTCCAGCTCTGAGAGCGCGAAGTCCACGTGGGAGCGTACTGGAGCGTAGCTCACCACCAGGCACTCGAAGCGCTCCTCGTCGCTGCGGAAGGAGTGGTTGCATCACCTACAGCACTCCAGGAGCAAGAAAGCGAGTGAATCTCTAAGATATTTTAACACGAAAGTGATTTATGCTGGGGTCCACCCCGGCTCCACTGACGTATTTCCGTCACGAAAAAGACGTTGAAAATATATATATACTGAGAGATTACAAAGAAATAAACCAGAAGGCAAGCATTCGTCGGGCGGAATGGAACCGGTGACCTCTCGATTCTCAGTGCGCGGCGCTAACCACTACGCCACAAAGCGTACGTTGTTTTGAGTGCCAACGGCAAGTCATTTATATACACCATACACCATTTGGAAGTCCTCAGAGCTTCGAAACTTTGGCGTGTTTCCGTTATCAGTGGTGAGATGGCGCGACGGGCTTGCATTGGGCGCGCTCTAAGGATCTTCGCCTCCACTGAGCATGGTCTCTCCGCCGCGCACGCTTATCAGGCTCGTAATTCGGGAAAACACGAAGGTCACTTCGCACGCTGCCGCGGCCGCGTTTGCGAAAGGAGCACGCTGCTGACTCTTGACGCAGGAAGACGTGAGACAGTTATTCGCGCAGTGCCCTGTGTACACTTCTGCGCTCGTTTTCTGCGTCTTCTTTCTGCTTGAACAGCACGCTTTAATGTCAAGCTGTGTCATTAATGTCAAGTTGTTAGTCCGCTCTCGTACTGTGTATGCTAATTTTGTGCGTGCTTTCTGCTTGAGGTGTGCGCTGCAAATTTGAGCTGCGCACCGTTCTTAAACGCGACTTTACAATTTGTTGCTGTTGCTGAAATAATGCACACAAAACGCTCAACTACCTCTGTAAAGACACGTTTCACTTTCGTGTTGTACCGATTACTATATAGGGAGATCGGCCACGTTTTTTTTTAGCTGTAGGTATCAGCCTTCGGGACGCGCATTTATATATATATATATATATATATTATGAAGTCTTGGTAGTCTTGGCTGCGACAGCGTTTATTTGAGGAAAGACCTCGCAAAACGAACGGGCAGAGCCAGCACGCAGACGATGACGATGATGATGACCCAGAGTGGCAATGAGGGCAAAGAGACAAGCGGATGATGGTGATTGTGATTATGCAGGGATGAGGACGATGTAAGTTACAAATGCCCACACTAATTCCCCCCACTTGGAAGCGGACACCCTGGCCGCCGTAAGTCAAAGTGACGGGGAACGTCGCGTGAAAGGTTTCATGCGACAAACGTGGACAATCTCTGTGCTGCGGTAGCGGCGATCTGTTGGGGCGACGAGTGGTGTCACACGATAATTAACCGGCGAAGTCTGTTCTAAAACAATGTATGGCCCGATGAAGCGTGGTTGGAATTTGTCACAGAGACCAGGAGTGCGAATAGGTGTCAAAAGCAGCACCTCGTCACCAGGTTGGAAAGACACAACGCGGTGGGATTCGTCATAGATGATCTTCCGCTCGTGCTGTCTCGCTTCAGTATTGATGCGAGCCTGATGGCGAGACTGGGCCAGGCGGGAAATGTATTCTGCGCTAGAAGACTGACATGAATTCCCATGGCCGCTAAAGAAGGAGACGTCGAGAAAGGTAGTCGGGGTGCGTCCGTACACGAGGTAAAACGGTGAGTAGCAAGTTGTTCGCTGAACGGCGGTGTTGTAAGCGAATGTCAGGAATGGTAAAAGAGTATCCCAGTTTTTGTGGTCGGGTTGGACGTAAACGGCTATCATGTCTGCAAGGGTTCGGTGAAATCTTTCTGTGAGACCATTTGTCTGAGGGTGGTAGCTTGAAGCTGTCTTGTGAGTAGTTCCAGAAGCGCGCAGTACTTCATTTACAACTTGTGACAGGAACACTTTGCCGCGGTCACTAAGCAGTACACGAGGAGCCCCATGACGCAGTATTATTGCGTGAAGAATAAAGTCTGCAACTTCCACAGCTGAGCCTGTAATAACAGAGGAAGTCTCAGCGTAGCGTGTCAGGTGGTCCACGGCAGTCACTATCCATCGTTTGCCAGCAGATGTGACGGGGAGAGGCCCGTAAAGGTCAACACCTACAACCTCGAACGGCATCGAAGGGCACGGAAGTGGATGTAGAAGTCCAGCAGGTGCCGACGTGGGGAGTTTACGACGCTGGCATGGGTAGCAGGAACCGACGTACCGAGCTACACTAGAAGAAAGGCCAGGCCAGTAATAACGACATCGAATGCGGTCAAGAGTTTTTTTAAAACCAAGATGACCAGCAGTCAAGTCGTCGTGGAATGCTTCGAGCACCTGAAGTCGAAGAGAGCGTGGCAGTACAGGAACCCAGCGCTGACCGTCAGGGTGGTAGACGTGGCGGTAGAGAACCCCATTGTCCAGGTTAAAGTGCAGGAGTTGATGACGGAGTCGCGCGTTTGGTGGATGAGAAACTCCCGAAAGGTGGTCCATGATGCGTTTGCAATATGAATCGGACCGCTGGCGGGAGATAAATGTTGGCTCGTCGTCCGAAAAGGGTTGCGTTATTGATGCGAGCGTATGAACTTTGGTAGATGTGGCGGTTGAGTTCTCACCAACGCTCATATGGGTAGTTGGAAGCGGGCAACGAGATAAAGCATCGGCGTCTTGATGTTTTCTGCCTGACTTGTAAGTTATGTCCAAGTCGTACTCCTGCAAGCGTAGTATCCACCGACCCAAGCGTCCGGACAAGTTCTTCAGTGTAGAAAGCCAGCATAAGGCATGGTGGTCCGTAACGATTGTGAAGTGACGGCCGTGGAGATAGGGACGGAACTTCTGGACCGACCAAACCACAGCCAAACACTCTTGCTCAGTTATAGTGTAGTTCTTTTCAGCAGCGGTGAGTACGCGACTGGCATATGCAACAACTTTCTCTAGGGAAGACTTGTCGCGTTGTAGAAGAACGGCTCCTATACCAAGGCCGCTAGCGTCGGTATGGAGGATAGTTGGTGCGGCTTCGTCAAAGTGGCAGAGCAGAGGTTCAGACGTGAGTGCCCGCTTCAACAGGTTGAATGCCGTTTGACATTCTTGAGACCACAGAAAGGGGACGTTGGAAGCAAGTAGTTGGTGTAATGGAGCAGCAATAGAAGCGAAGTTCTGGATAAACCGGCGAAAATAGGAGGCGAGGCCAAGGAAACTGCGAAGCTTCTTTGGTTTTTCGGGGCGCGGAAAGTGAAGGACTGCAGAAATCTTGTCAGGGTTGGGCCGGATGCCATCTTTGCTAACGACGTGTCCTAAGACCCTGATAGATTTGCTAGCGAAAGAGCATTTCTTCGTGTTTATTTGAAACCCGGCGCCGGCAAGGCACGTCAAAACTTGATCCAATCGTTCTAGGTGCTCAGGAAACGTTGACTAAAAAATAATAATGTCGTCCAGGTAGCAAAGGCAACTTTTCCATTTCAGGCCGCGCAGCACGGTATCTATCATGCGCTCAAAAGTCGCGGGTGCGTTGCAGAGCCCGAAAGGCATCACGTTGAATTCATATAGCCCGTCGGGGGTTGCGAATGCCGTTTTCTCCTTATCGTCTTCATGCATGCATGGGGATCTGCCAGTACCCAAAACGCAAGTCGATGCTTGAAAAGAATTCCGCGCCTTGTAGGGAATCAAGGGCGTCGTCAATGCGTGGCATAGGGTACACGTCCTTGCGTGTGATCTTATTGAGCGCCCGGTAGTCCACGCAAAACCGCACAGAGCCATCCTTTTTATGGACCAAAACAATAGGAGACGACCAAGGGCTAGATGAGGGACGGATGACTTCCCGTTTAAGCATGTCCGCAACGTTTTCTTCTATAATTTTTCTTTCAGTTAGAGACACGCGGTAGGGTCGGCGGTGTACAATAGATGTCCCAACAGTTTGAATTCGATGTGCTGTAGTATTAGTGCGGCCCAGCTTAGACGAGCAAATATCGAAAGAATTTGCATGTTTCTGTAACAATGCGAGCAGCTGCTGCCTCTGTGAATATGTCAATTCGCTGCTGATAGTGGTGGTAAAGGCGGAGGAAGAAACATGCTCACCGAGGCAAGGTTCTTTGGATGCGATGGCCTGAAGTGGCGTGACGAGTACAGGCTCGAAGTCAGCAACACGGGCCACAGTAGTGCCCTGTGGCAGTAAGATCTTCTCCGGTGTAGAGTTGACAGCGGTGACAAGTGCCGAGCCATTGCAAAAACGAACGACACCGGACGGAAGAACTATACTTTTGCGAACGCAAAGTGGTGACGGTGAGACCAATACATCCCCGTGATAGATGTCGTTGGACGTAATGCTGACAATTTGCTCTTGTAGTGGCGGGAGTTCGATGTCTTTCGCAGCGACCAGACGAAGTGGCTTCTGATTATCGTCGTCAAGCATGTAGTCGGTGTCAGCGAGGTGAACGACGCGTTGTCCACAACAAATCGCCGCGGAAGCAGATGATAGAAAATCCCACCCTAAAATTAGTTGGTGAGAGCAGCGGGACAGGACAGCAAACTGGACATGATGGCGGATGCCGTCGATGAAAACACGCACAGTACAAAGCGCGGAAGGGCGAATGATGTTCCCCTGGGCAGCAACTAACGTGGGGCCATCGTAAGGCGTCATTACTTTCCTTAAATGTTCACACAAATCAGCACGTATCACAGACAATGTCGCACCTGTGTCCACCAAAGCATCGACTCGCACTCCTTCCACTTCCACAGAAACCATGTTACACGGGCCTAATGGAGGAATTTCAGTTCTAATTCCGAATGCAGTTTTTCCTCCACAAACTGCATCACTTAGTTTTCCGAATGAATATCAGAGGTGAATGAGGCGGGCCGAAGTGGAGAAGTGGAACGGCGGAAGGGCGAAGGCGAGCGGCGTCTCGTGTTTCGGCTGTTTCGTGGTGCAGTCGATGCAGGAGGAGATGGAGACCGGTGCGGGGGAGACGAATAACGCCGACCTTGATAAGACGCCCCGGTGTACAAATCCCGTTCACGCACATCGTTCCGACGCTCATCTTGCTGGCGCTTTCGGCAGAAACGAGATATGTGGCCGCGATAGCCACAGTAGTAGCATACAGGGCGAGACGAGCGCCACGGTGACGAATAGAAGGCATTCGGGGAACCTGGAGATAGCGCGGTAAGGTGGGCCGAAGGGTCAGGGGGCACGGAGTGGTAGTTCACAGGGGTAGCGGCAGCAACTGACGCGTAGGATGGACGTGGCAATGTCGCGTGGGCGTCGCTGGGAGGCACGGCAGCAACTTGAGGGTACGTGGCTATAGGGTGAGAAGCAGGTGGCTGTACGGGCGCAGAGCCAGTCAGGGATGTAAGTTCCTCCCTGATGATGTCACGTAAGGGCATTCCCGAAGGCTGTGTAGGTCGCGGTGTAGGAGGTGTGAAGCCCATGGACCGCAATTCTTCGCGTATAATGTCCCGGATGAGGTCACGCAGATGGCCATCTGACGTGGAGTGGTGGTCAACGATGTCTGGTTGAAGGCGGACGGAGTCCAGCGCATCAAGGCGCTGGCATGTCGCCACGACATCAGCGATGGTAGCTGGGTTTTGCACAGCGAGGGCATTAAAGGCAACAGACCCAATGCCTTTCAATATGTGGCGCACTTTGTCCGATTCCGGCATGGATTTATTGACACGCCGGCAGAGTGCGAGGACATCCTCGATGTATGAAGTATACGATTCACCGGGATGTTGTCGGCGAGTATCGAGTGTCCTCTTCGCGACGGCGGATCGAATGTCTGGTGTCCCAAAGACGTGCCGCAGCTGCTGCTGGAAGGTAGCCCAGTCGGGTAAGTCAACGACGTGGTTAAAATACCATGTCTTCGCGACTCCGACCAGATAAAAAGGCACGTAACGCAGTTTGGCGGCCTCGTCCCACCTATTAGCGGCACTTACGCGGTCGTAGTCATCAAGCGAGTCTTCTACGTCTTCTTCCCGAAGACCAGCGAAGAGCGGGGGTTCCCGCTGATGTCCGTGTATGTAAGTAGGAGGGGCAGCTTGCGGCGGTGCGTGGTTGATGACATCAGTGCCGGCAGGCTCGGTCTGGGACATGCTGCCTGACTGTGGGCGCAAGCGGCGGCCTGAACGAAGCTCCAGGGGGTATAGCGGGCTGCGGGAGGTCAGAGGACCGAAAATCCACCTCCACCACGTATGAAGTCTTGGTAGTCTTGGCTGCGACAGCGTTTATTTGAGGAAAGACCTCGCAAAACGAACGGGCAGAGCCAGCACACAGACGATGACGATGATGATGACCCAGAGTGGCAATGAGGGCAAAGAGACAAGCGGATGATGGTGATTGTGATTATGCAGGGATGAGGACGATGTAAGTTACAAATGCCCACAATATATATATATATATATATATATATATATATATATATATATATATATATATATATATATATATATATATATATATATATATATATATATATATATATATATATATATATATATATATATATATATATATTGTAGGCATCTATTATGCGCTTCATCCTCATCTGAACAGCATTCAATCATCATCATATGTTCTGGCTGACAATCATCATCTTCTTGGCACGAGCGCTTCTTTGTCGGGTCCGTTGCGCTTGTTCGTTCCCGAGTTCACGACGAATAAACCTCGTTACAACCGAGTCGTCATACGTGGTGGAGGTGGATTGACGTTCCCAGTACCTCTCCTTACAACGCCTACTCACTGGAGCTCCGTTCAGGCCGCCGCTTGGACCCTCAGTCCGCCAACATGTCTCAGAGTTAGTGTGTGGATGCCCTTTCTGCTCCCGTCTCTGCGCCGCAAGCCGTCACTGCGCCGCAAGCCCCTCCTCTTTACATCGTAAACCACCGGCGTGACCCTCCGATCTTCGCTGGTCTCCGCGGCGAAGATGTGGAGGACTGGCTCGATAACTACGAGCGAGTAAGCGCAACTAATCACTGGGACGACTCTAACAAGCTCCGCCGAGTATCGCTTTATCTCACGGGCGTTGCCAAGACATGGTTCTTGAACCATGAGATCGACCTCACCGACTGGCCTGCCTTCAAGCAGCAGCTTCGCCAAGTATTCGGCACGCCAGCCGTTCGATCCGCTCTAGGGAGGAGGGCCCTACATACTCGCCAACAACATCCCGGCGAGTCATACACATCTTATATCGAGGATGTCCTTGCGCTTTGCCGGCGCGTCAATTCATCGATGTCCGAGTCGGACAAACTGCGCCACATCCTGAAGGGCATCGGAAGCATTGCCTACAATGCCCTTGTTGCCCAGAATCCTTCTACTGTCACTGACGTCGTCTCTACGTGTCAGCGTCTCGACGAACTTGATTCTGTTTGCCTTCAGTCGGGCAATAGTGAACACCGTACAGCAGACCGGGACCTGCGTGACATTATACGGGAGATCATACGAGAAGAACTTCAATCAATGGGCATCTCACAACCTTCTCCATCTGTCACACAGCCTTCAAGCACGGCCCTCCGTGACATCGTAAGGGAGGAACTAACATCATTCACCGGTCCAGCCTACGTCCAGCCACCTCCGTCTAGCCCTCCAACGTACGCGCAAGTTGCGGCCGCGCCTCCTCGCAACGTAAACTCTACTTCACCGCTGCCATCATTCACGCCGGTTGCTGCTGCACCACCGGTCCACTTCCGGCCAATCCCACCCGACCCTCCATCAGTCCACTTGAGTGCGCTATCTCCCGGTGCGCCGAACGCCCTCTACTACCCGCCTTGGCGCCCGTCTCGCCCAACATGCTTTTACTGTGGATATCGTGGCCATATATCGCGCTTCTGCCGCAAGCGCCAGCAGGACGAGCGTCGCGGGTACGACATGCGCGAACGGGACTTTTCCAGAGGGGATTCTTACGCTCGGCGTTATTCATCTGAACAGCAGCGGTCTCCATCTCCATCCGCGTCGACTGAGACGCGGAACACTTACCGTTCAAGCCGACGCCGATCACCTTCGCCCTTCCGTCGCTCCTCCTCTCCTCTTCGGCCAGCCTCGTTTACTACTGACAACCGGTCGGAAAACTAAATGATGCAGTTTTCGGAGGAGAAACTGCATGTAACAGTAGGACTCATATTCCTCCAGCACGCCCGTTCAACATGGTTTCTGTTACGGTGGAAGGAGTTCTCGTGGACGCTTTGGTGGACACCGGTGCTACAGTTTCTGTGATTAGGTATGATTTGTGCAAACGCCTGAAAAAAGTAATAACACCTTATAATGGACCCAATCTAGTCGAAGCCCAGGGGAACGCTATCCGCCCTTTTGCTCTTTGTACTGCTCGTGTGTTTATTGATGACATTTTGCATTACATCGAGTTCACTGTGCCTACCCGGTGCTCTCACCAGCTAATTCTAGGGTGGGACTTCCTATCTTCTTCTTCCGCCGCTATATGTTGTGGTGAACGGATTCTGCACCTAACTAACACGGACTCCATGTTCGACGAAGGCGTCTACAAGCCTCTACGCCTGTTCGCTCGCGAAGATCTCGAACTACCGCCACATCAAGAACGAATTGTGACCCTGATCTCTAAGGACATCGACAACGGTGACGTCTTGGTGTCCCCTTCGTCGACTTGCGTCGCAAAAGGCATAGCCCTTGCATCAGGTGTCGTACGCTTTCACCATGGTTCCACGCTCGTCATTGCTACGAATGAAACGCCAGAGAAAGTTCTCCTGCCAGAGGGCACTGCAGTAGCCTGTGTTGTGGATGCTGAGCCTGTCAGCGTCACGCCACTTAACCCTGCCTCTACCAACGACCGTTCTATGAGTAAGCCTTCCTCATCCTCTCCCTTCACAGCTCTTATCAGTGATGACTTGACAGCTATACAGGCGCAGCAGTTGCTTGCGTTATTAACGAAACACGCCGATTCTTTCGACACCTGCTCCTCAACGTTGGGCCGAACTACCACTGCAGCGCATCGCATTCAAACGGAGGGAACATCTATTGTACATCGCCGCCCGTACCGCGTGTCTCTCGCTGAGCGAAAAATCATCGAGGAAAACGTCGCTGACATGCTCCAACGAGAAATAATTCGTCCATCAACTAGCCCTTGGTCATCCCCTGTTGTTTTGGTACGAAAAAAAGATGGCTCCGTGCGCTTTTGCGTTGATTACCGGGCACTTAACAACATCACACGCAAGGACGTATACCCCATGCCACGCATCGACGACGCCCTTGATTCACTGCAAGGCGCCGAATACTTTTCAAGCCTTGATTTGCGTTCGGGATATTGGCAAATTCCCATGCACGATGACGACAAAGAAAAAACGGCATTTGCAACCCCCGATGGCCTATACGAATTTAACGTGATGCCTTTCGGGCTCTGCAATGCGCCCGCGACGTTTGAACGCATGATCGACACCGTCCTGCGTGGTCTGAAATGGAAGACGTGTCTCTGCTACCTTGATGACATTATCATCTTTTCATCAACGTTTTCTCAGCACCTTAGCCGCTTGGATGACGTCCTAACATGCCTCGCCGGTGCGGGTCTGCAGCTCAACACTAAGAAGTGCCGTTTCGCCACCAAATCCATCAAGGTTCTCGGTCATGTCGTCAGCAAGGACGGTATTCGCCCTGACCCCGAAAAGATCGCTGCCGTCCTTCGATTTCCATGCCCCACAAGACTTAAGGATTTGCGAAGTTTTCTTGGCCTCGCATCATATTTTCGTCGCTTCATACGAAATTTCGCTTCAATAGCTGCGCCACTTCACAAACTACTTGCATCTAATGCACCCTTTGTGTGGTCTGAGGAATGTCAGTCGGCGTTTCACCTATTGAAGAAAGCTTTGACGTCAGAGCCTGTACTCTGCCATTTTGATGACACCGCCCCAACACTCCTGCATACCGACGCCAGCGGCTGCGGTATAGGTGCTGTTCTCCTCCAACGCGATAACTCTGGACGGGAAAGGGTCATCGCATATGCTGGCCGAGTGCTAACTTCTACCGAAAAAAACTATACCATCACTGAGCAGGAGTGCCTCGCTGTGGTTTGGTCCATACAAAAGTTCCGTCCTTATCTGTACGGCCGTCAATTCACCATCGTAACGGACCACCACGCCTTATGCTGGCTTTCTACAATGAAGAACTTGTCCGGACGCTTGGTTCGTTGGATTTTACGCCTACAGGAGTATCAGTTTGATATTATTTATAAATCGGGCAAAAAACATCAAGACGCCGACGCTCTTTCTCGTTGCCCACTACCTACGGCGTCGTTCGACACTCCAGCTGCCACCTCCAACGACACTAGTGCGGACGTGACTCCCACTTCTGTTGCCTTGCTCGCCTCGCTGTACCAACCGCCAATCGACGATGAACAACCCTTCAGTTCTCGCCAGCAGGCTGACCCGTATTGTCGGCGCATTATAGACCACCTTTCAGGAGCTACGCGTCCACCCAATGCACGCCTTCGTCGACAACTCGAGCACTTAAAGTTTCAGGACGGTGTGCTGTATCGTCACATATATCATCCTGACGGCCAACGCTGGGTACCTGTTCTGCCACGCGCTCTTCAACATCATGTACTTAACGCCTTTCATGACGATTTGACTGCTGGCCACCTAGGCTTTCACAAAACCTACGACCGCATTCGAAGCCTCTTTTATTGGCCTGGGATTTCTACCAGCGTAGCAAAGTACGTGGGTTCCTGCTCTCCATGCCAACTTCGCAAACTTCCGACAACTCCCCCGGCTGGTCAGTTACAGCCAATGACGTGCCCTACAACACCTTTTGAGGTCGTCGGTGTCGATCTTTATGGACCCCTTCCTGTTACTGGTGCTGGAAATAGATGGATAGTCACCGCCGTAGACCATATGACACGCTACGCCGAGACAACTTCAGTAGCTACTGGTTCAGCATCGGAAGTTGCTGACTTCGTCCTTCAGGCCATAATACTACGTCATGGTGCTCCTCGTGTACTTCTGAGTGACCGTGGAAAGGTGTTCTTATCACAGCTTTTAGGTGAAGTTCTTCGCGTTTCTGGTACCACACACAAAATGGCGTCTAGCTACCATCCTCAAACAAACGGTCTGACCGAGAGATTTCATCGAACCCTTGCCGACATGATCGCCGTATACATTCAACCGGATCACAGAAACTGGGATAAACTTCTACCGTTCCTCACTTTCGCCTACAACACCGCTGTTCAGCGCACAACCGGCTACTCACCGTTTTATCTCGTTTACGGACGTTCACCTACTTTCTTTATCGATGTTTCCTTCTTCACCAGCAATGGCCCTACATCACCATCTTCTTGCGAAGAATATATTTCTCGCCTTGCCCAGTGCCGCCAGCGCGCTCGTATGAACACGGAAGCTGCGCAACAAGCAAGGAAGGCCGTCTACGACACCTCTCATCGTGTGGTATCATTCCGACCGGGTGACGAGGTGCTGCTATTGACACCAATTCGCACACCTGGTCTCTGCGACAAGTTCCAGCCTCGATTTATCGGCCCATATGTTGTTTTAGAGCAGACTTCACCTGTCAACTATCGTGTGACGCCTCTTGTCGTGCCAACTGACCGCCGTTACCGCAGCACCGAAATTGTACACGTTTCCCGCATGAAGCTTTTCACACGACGTTCCTCGTCACCTTGACTACCCGCCCCCAGCGGCCAGGCTGGCCGCTTCCACGGGGGGGGGGGGGGGGGGGGGGGGGGAATCAGTGTAGGCATCTATTATGCGCTTCATCCTCATCTGAACAGCATTCAATCATCATCATATGTTCTGGCTGACAATCATCATCTTCTTGGCACGAGCGCTTCTTTGTCGGGTCCGTTGCGCTTGTTCGTTCCCGAGTTCACGACGAATAAACCTCGTTACAACCGAGTCGTCATAATATATATATATATATATATATATATATATATATATATATATATATATATATATATATATATAGTGGGAGTAATAATTCAATGGGCCAGTTAGTCTTCTTGAAGGTATGGGATATGGCACCAGGGGAGCGTTGTCAACAAGGATAAATATATTTATTTCCCGACAGTTTCGGGAGGGGTCCTCCCTTCAACCCTCCCGAAACTGTTGGGAAATAAACATATTTATCCTTGTTGACAACGCTCCCGTTGTGATATATATATATATATATATATATATATATATATATATATATATATATATATATATATATATATATATATATATATATATATATATATATATATATATATATATATATATATATATCGCAACTAGTTACACCAATATAGTTACGAGACATCTACATCTACATAGCTCGACCACGCGGCTTCGAGTTCTGGCGGTGTGGTGGTGCTGCCAGCACGAGGGATAACATTGCAATTCAAGACATTTTCTCATCTTTCTACCCCTTTTGTCATTCGCCCAGAATAAGGAAGGCAACCAGGCATGTTTCTAGTTGACCTTCCTGCTTTCGTTTTTTTACCGCGAAAGCTGTATACGGCTAGGAGAGACGAAAATCCGTTCGGCATCGGTGTCATGAGTGGTTTCCATTGGCTGTGTTATCAGCTAGGTCGTTCCCAGGCGCGTACCATTGACTGTGTTGTGAGTGACGTCAACGCAGCCGTGGTGCCAAGCTCGCGTGCAAAAGCTTCTCTAGCCTGAGACTTCCTCGCCGAGTTGGCTCGCGATGTCAGACGCTTTCAACAGCGCGGAGTTGCGGCGTCAATGTGATGACTGCGGCAGCGGTGGAGCGTTCGCCGGGGTGAACGCCGCTTCTGGTGGGAGTTTCTCCGGCAGCACTTTGGCTTCAGCTGCGACGTCTCTGACCACCTGTGGTTCGGGAACAACCACTGTGATTAACGTATTGCGAAACGCATTTAACTGCTCATTGCATTCCTCTATGACCGTGATCATGCGAGATGCAATGTGTGGCATGTGAAGTAAACACTGTAGTAAACCCGAGCGAAAGGGGTGTCCAGTTTCGCTAAAAAGCCCGGACATGTAAGCAGTAATTGTGAAACGCTTCAGTGCCACGTCGCGTTGAACCCACTGCTAAACACCGGGGCCACGCGTTTCAGCTTTCGCTGGTTGATCATTTGTACGGAGTGCTTAGGCGGTGATTTTTTTTTTCCTTTCTGAAAGCTCCTGAGCGCATCGAAAGAATTCACTTTCCCCAACGAGGTGAAATCCTAAATACTACGGCTCTCAGAAAGCCAGGCTTCCCTAAATCTAATTGTCAAAAATGCACTTTTTAAACTAAACAGATTACACGAGGAATATTGTGACGAAGATAACTTATAGATCCCCATTGGCAGCCAGAGAATCTATATTTGTTATCTCGAGAGATCGCCTTAGGTCACATTTTATCGCACTTTAACCACATATCGCAACAAACTGCGTGGTTGTTAAAGGAACCGTAGAGACAGACTCCGCAATAATTGTGAATATCTAGTGTTTTATAAAGCACATTTAATATCGGTACATGATTTTCTCAGCACACGGCCACCATCTAAATGCAACCGCTGCAACCAAGAAGTTAAAACCACTGCCGCGTGATCAGCTGTACGACACCTTAGAAACTAAGTCACAGTATTGGGCGATATAGGTCTATGTCATCACTTTGTATAATTTAGACTTATTTCCTACCCTTGAGATACATTCAATATTTATTATTACTTCGTGTTTGGCGACGCCGAACAAACTGTTTATATACAAATCTACGAATTTGTATCTGCTAAGTTGGTTGGTTGCGAAACTTTATTGAGGTCCTGCAAGGCGCGCATCAGCGCGCAGCGGGCGACTCCCACGTCGGGACCGTTAGGCCAAGCCTATCGGCCGCTCCGCGGGCCTGCTGGACGGCCCAAAGTTGTTCGGCCAGGAGGGAGCTGCGTAGGGCCGCCTCCCACCTGACCGATGTAGTGTTGGGGTTAGTGTACATTGCCTTGCAATCCCAGAGCATGTGCGCCAGCGTGGATACATCCCCACATGCGGGGCAAGCGTCATTGGGAAACACGTCAGGATAAATAGCGTGAAGGGATCTCAGGTTAGGGTACGTGTCGGTCAGCAGTAGTCTGAGCGTAAGGGCCTGTGGCCTATTAAGATTTGGATGAGGGAGTGGATGTAGTCTCCGCGCGAGGTAAAAATATTTCGTTATTTCGTTGTACGTGGCAGGCGCGTCCCCGTTTTTCGCAACCCCGTTGGCCCCGAATCGTTGCCCGGAACCGGCGCGGTCGGTTAGCGCGCGTGCGGTCTCGTGGGCAGACTCGCTGAGGTTGGGGGGAGCGCCTTGGACCTGTCCAACATGTGCAGGAAACCAGATCAGTGCGTGGTGCTTGATGCCGTCGCAGCCACCACTCTGGAGCACGCGCAGGGCTTTCTTGGAGATTACACCACGCTCGAAAGCGCGAATAGCTGACCTAGAGTCACTAGAGATGACCTCCCTTTCACCTTCCAGGATGGCCAGGGCGATGGCCACTTGCTCGGCAATCATCGGATCGTCAGTGTGAACCGATGCGCAGTTGGTTATTTGCTGTTTGGAGTCGACGACGACTGCGGAGAAGGCACGGCTCCCACGGTACGCTGCCGCGTCGACAAAGCTGACGCCGTGCTCCTCACTGTGAATCTGCTTGAGGAGAGTGGGAGCTCTAGCCCGTCGCCTACCACGATTGTGCTGGGGATGGACATTCCTCGGTATCGGTGCCACGGTGATGAGGTCGCGAATCTCACGGGGCACCTGTCTCATCTTCTCGTCCACTTCAGCCGGAGAGTGACCGAGCTCTCGGAGTATATGTCTGCCGGTCTGGGAGCTCGAAAGGCGCGCGAGCTGGGCCCGCTCCTGCGCTTCGGCAGTCTCCTCCAACGTATTGTGTACTCCGAGCTGGAGCAGGCGCTCGGTGCGCGTCCTGATCGGGATACCGAGGGTCCGGTTGGTAATCTTTCTGAGCAAGACGTTGATCTTTTCACGCTCGGCACGCTGCCAATTGTGCATGGCCGCGACATATGAAAAGTGGCAGAGCACAAAGGCATTGACCAGGCGGATTAGGTTGTCTTCCTTGAGGCCTTGGTAGCGGTTGGCCACCCGCCGAACCAGCCGAACCGCGTCATCCGTCTTGGCGGCGAGCTTGAGTATAGTCTTGCCGTTGGAACCATTGGACTCGATGGTCATGCCGAGGACCCGAATGGAGTCAACTCTGGGTATTGCACTGCCATCTCCGGTGTAGAGCTTGATATCACTCTTCGAGATCGGCTGCCAGTTTTTTGGCTTGGGCCCTCGCATAGTGGGTTGGTAGAGGAGGAGCTCGGACTTGCTTGGGGAACACCTCAGGCCTGTGGGACGAAGGTAATCTTCCGTGGTGTCTATGGCCTCCTGCAGGGAGCGCTCGACTTGCCCGTCGCTGCCGTTTACGAAAATATTCGTAAACAGGGGCTGCGTGATCGGGCCGACGTTCCAACAAGTGGACTTGTGTTCTTCGGGGTTAGAACCAGTAACGGATTTTTTCGTCGTGAGCTTCCATCTCCCCCTTTCTGCCGTTTAATAAAGAAAAATATTCTCACTTAAGCTTGGCATCCCAACATCTTACAGAGTTACGGGCTCAGAAGCTGGGTCCTAGTTGGTACAGTGGCATTATGAAATCGGTAATTGCACGAGGTCTCTCTCTGTGGTTTTTCAGAGGCTAATGATTCGAAACTATCGCTCTTTGTGTCGTCTCCTTGATACTGTATTCGTGCGCCTACAATTTTCATAATGAGTCTCTGCCCATTGCATAATCGTTTGAAGACAGGCGATAGACAGGCACACATGGAAGATCACAATTGACAGGCACACATACATGCGCAGAGCTGCCGAACGGGATGCGCACGCCTGTCAATCGGGATAACTAGACGGCGCGCACTATACCACCGCGAAGGCTTGCCGCTATTCGGGTTTCATTTAACGCAGATAGTACGTTCTATCAAACGCATGAAGGGTGTTCGCAAGCGTGCACTTACGGGAACGCCTTTCCAAACTCCTGGCTCTTGGCCTTGACAGTACGAAAACTGTTCTTCCAGTCCTCCGGGGACAGACCCTCGGCAAAGGTCTGTAAGTCCAACGAGCTCAGGGCTACCCATTCCTGCACAGAGAGAGAGAGAGAGAGACGTCTTTATTGATGTGTTAATTGAGAAATAAAGCATGGGAAACACTTGACTCTTCGCTGGAGTAATTCTAGTGATCCCGTAGTATGTGTAAAACATTGTTGGCGCAAAATTGAAAGAAGACGAAAGAAGAGACCCGGAAAAGCGCACTTTTCCGAGTCTCTATTTTCACCTTCTTTCAAGTTTGCGCCAACGATGTTTTACACATACTACACACCAACTAGCACGACAGCATGCGTTACTGAGCTATCCCGTAGTATACCACGAGGTCCCTAAAATGACTATCGACGGGTCAACCCCCCTGCCTCCCCCCCCCCCCCCCTGTATCATGTCTCAGAGGGCCTCGGGAGGTACGCAACGGAGCTCATCGGCCCACAGCTACTAGTTGCGTAAAGGGTAACCCAGTAATGGAGGGAGTATGTTTGCAGCATTCTAATTTTTATGAACCATTTGCGGCTGAATGCTGGTGGAGGCTTCCGTTAATTACTTTCCTCTGACCTCTAAAGCTAACAAATGCATAACGAGTTTCGTTCGTAAAGTTAACTGCCTCGCTCTCGTTTTGTTTAACCGATGATGTGGCTTGGTCAAGTTAAAATACTAGCGCGTCTTCTTGCGAACCTCTCCTGAATTGCATTCCTCCTTCCCCTATACTGAAAAAAAAACATCGTAAATAGAGAACTTGGTGCAGATTACTGATGCGCAAAAAAAAACATTTCGTGAAGCGAAACGTTTTTTGCGCCTCAGTCATCTGCACCACGCAAACACCAACACGCCCCAAAACAAGCCCTTTTGGTAAATAGAGAAGTCAGAAAGGAAATTGGTGAAAGATTGGCGTATTTTTTTTAAAGCTTGAGCCTTAGATGCAATATCAAACCCGAGAGCTTACTGTCGGCGTCGGCGGTGTCAACGCGAGTGATAGAAATAATCACGCTTGCTTAATTGCGTCGCCATTTGACGTCATGGATCTCGTGAATGTGTCACATCATCATGACGTGACGTCACAAGATGCCATCTGATGATACCGTCGCTTGGTGATAGGTAGGTCGATCACGGAGGTAGTGCTAAACCAGACGAGGCACAAAAAACTTGCATTGCCGCCGATCTTGGAGGCAATGTGAAGTTACGTTAGGTGCAGCACACTTTGATTGATATGTGGGGCTTAACGTCCCAAAACCACCATATGATTATGAGAGACGCCGTAGTGGAGGGCTCCGGAAATTTCGACCACCTGGGGTTCTTTAACGTGCACCCAAATCTGAGCACACGGGCCTACAACATTTCCGCCACCTTCGGAAATGCAGCCGCCGCAGCCGGGATTCGAACCCACGACCTGTGGTCAGCAGCCGAGTACCTTAGCCACTAGACCACCGCAGCGGGTCAGGTGCAGCACACTTTCGGAAGGGGGAAGGGGGGTGTCAATACATCGGCTGAGACGGAAAATATTGCTTTAGATTTAGGGTAGTCGAAGGCGATTGCTCAGCAAATCCTGTAGGTTCTTTGCTATGGACAATTTTAAGCGCAATCGTCTGTCTGTGTGTTACAACGGGCAGTGCTCCTTTCCGTAGCTGCGAACGTACAGGCTATACCTGAAAACGACTTGCGGAGGCCTGAACGGAAGCGAAGAGCCTTTGCGTGCGCCTGTACAGGTCCACAAACTGGTGGGCGTTGCGGTCCACGATGACAGAGAACACGAGGCTCTGCTCCACCGCCAGGTCATCACTGACGCCGCGAAAGTGCAGTGGCAGGGCCAGGAATCTCTTGACCTGCTGGTAGTAGCGCGAGCGTACTTCCTCCAGAGGTGGCCGGAAGCACAACTGCCCGCTCCTGCGTCAGCGTCATACGAAAACTCGCGTTATACGCGAAGACTGCCCGTCGAGCCAGGTATTCGTAAGTGTTTTCACTTCTAAACGTCAATCGAAATCAGTTGTTGCTACTTCAAGTTTACAGGTATAGCTATTTCGTAATCGCTCTCATCATTAGCACGAGCCACAGCCTTCGAGGCCGACAAAATTATGCAGTGCTTACTCAGCAATTTCACTTTTCTCATTCCCAAAACGCAAATGAACATGCAAACTGACCTCGATACTCATTACCAATGGCCCAAGAACTGTTGGCTATACGTCATAAAGTAAAAAAAAAAATCAACCAGCGAACACCAATGAAACAGCGAAGCTGGGGGTGTCCACTTAGTGCGGCTTGGGAATTTATGTTTGCGAGCCCTTCAGATGCGTTGTACCACTCTTTGTTAAGCCTTGACGTGGTAGTTTAGTTTGATTGAATTTTGGCCATACCCTTCTTATACGCATGTTTACAAAAAAAAAGTGTCCGCTTAAGATGCTTCGATATGTGGTGTCCCTGCTCTTTACTAATGGGAACCAAAAAAAAAAAAAAACCGTGATGCCAAGAAAAGTGTAGGGGACGTTATTAGCAGTAATTGCTATGTAAACGTGAAGAAAGAGAAGTGGACGAAAAGATAACTTGCCACCGGCATGCAGGATCCGAAACTGCGACATTCGAATAACGAGGCCGAAGCTCCACCAACTGAGCTACGGCGGCGGCCATCCCTCCGTCCACTTCATGTAGGGACATATAGACGTGCATTCAAATGTGGTAGTGTCAGGTTTAGTACATGCCGGTGCCTTGTTACCCTCTCGTCCACTTTTTTTTCCTTCACCCTTACATCACAATTACTGATAACGACATCCCTTATACTTTCCTTGACATAATCGTCAGTTAGTTTTTGTTATTATTGCGTCTAAACAAGAAAAAGAGCCCGAAAAGTTACACTTCGTAACTCTTCATTAAACACTCTTCGTTAAGCTTTGAGGTTGTGGTATAGCATTTTATAACGTATCAAGTGACAGTGCTGTTACTTTGGGAATGCGCGCGCCATTTGTTGGTCTTCTTTTTTAGTGGATGTTGTGTGTTGTGGAATTGACGCAATTTTTGTGACACATACATTTTTTTATGATTCTGATAGCTTTCTGATCAACCTACACAATTTTCTGTGGCACATACCCGTTTGATAGGTGAACTGTTGCCTTTGTCTTTAGTGGACCAGTGGTGATCGGTGAGATTGAGCCCGCATACCCGTTTACAAGGCCCACATACTTTACCAACGATGCCTGACATAAAAGGCTCGACAAAGAACAGCCTCGCTTTTCAAATCAGGCTAACACTTATTTTCATGCATGTCTGCCGAATTCGAAATGCCGACGGTGTTTGGTTTTCTCGCGACAATCCAATCGCCTGAGAACGTTCAGGTGCCTTGACGCTTGTCTCTCACACTGTGGCTTGTTACGTTTCACAACGTCTGCCCCACGACTTCATAACTGGACGAATTACCGAGTGTGCAGCAGGCCTTCGTTTTCAAGTGTTATAATGTTGCGCAGAGACATGAACGTTCTGCAGAACGTTATATCGCTTTTTACAATCGAAGCTGCTGTAGCTCACCGTGGGTCGTGCGGCGTCACTACCAGAAACCTCCCCCAGTGCATGGGTACATGCCACAGGGATCGGTCAAGCCCCCGTTTACATCATGTGCACATGTCAAAAGAACACGAATTTGAAAGAGAGAAAGTATGAGATAAAAAGAAACAGAAAAGAAATGACATAAAAACATAAAGACACAGAGAGGAAGATTCAGTGCAAAACAGGCGAGAGAAAGAGACAGAAAAAGAAAACAAAGACAAAAAATACAGGTAAAGAATAGAGATATAGAGAAATAAAGAGAAACAAAGAAAGAGAAAAACACGTAGAAAGAAGCAGATACAAAATGGAGATATAGAAAACAGGGAGAAAGAAAGAGATGATAAAGAAAAGAAGGAAAAAGGTATCATCATCATCATCATCATCATCATCATCATAATCAAACTAGGCCACCCAGGTGCACTTTTCTTTCAGGCTTGTCGCCACTTGAGCGAAGTTGCCACGATGTTTTTATGCCTTTCTTAGCAATGTGAGGAAACTATCTGTGTTTAGAAAAATTTATTATATCATTCGTTTACCTGAATGCTAAAACAGAGTTCAGTTACCTGAACACAAAACATGAAATTGCATGGAACATGGAGCGTGCGCACACGCACACGCACGCACACACACACACACGCACGCGCACACACACACACACATGCACACACACACACACACACACACACACACACACACACACACACACACACACACACACACACACACGCGCGCGCGCGCGCGCGCGCGCACATGGATTTGTTACAAAAAAAGATATGTATACGTATGCACATTACATGGTAAAGAAAAAGCAAAAATAAAACGTGAATATGTACATTTTGCTTACTTACTTGGCATTTCTGTTGGTACCGAACGAGACATTAGCCTACAAAAAACAAGTAAGCCGAAAGACAAGTTTCGCATCTCTGTCACAAACACAAAAGGGCAGGACCAGTGCCGAAGGAATTCCTCCTCAACTAGAAGGAGGAGTTATTTCGATAGAACAGATAGCTCTGTGTACAGCCGTTCCAAGATCGGGAAGAGAGTGCGACGGTGACGTCCCGCTGCGAGCGCCTCGCAGCGATTGCGCCAAAGACAGTAAGGCCCAACAACAATGAGAAAACATGCGAAGCGGCGTCGAGAATAACGACCAGAGGAAAGCGATTCCCTCCAAGGCCGCGAAATCTGGCATGCACGGCCCTCGAGAAAATACGAGCAATGACACATTGCCTCAGAACATGCTGATTTGTTTTCTAAACAGAGCAGTTCGTACAAGTTGCTGACTGAGTCGCTCTCCACTGCTCGAGATGATCACGAGTGGGAAGCGCAAAAGCCAACTTAGGCGCCACATGAACTGTCGTAGGTGTCCTGGTGCGTGCTCCAAGTCACAATATACAAGAGCGAGCATGGCGAGCATGGAAGAATTAACAGGGGCAATAAAGCAGCTGTCCTGTTAACAATGGGGTTACTCAGCACATCTACTGGAGGACAGATCAACTAGACATGACAAAAAAAAATGCAGCAGTTGTTGCATAAAATGCAGGAAGCGATAATATGCACATTAGACATCAAATGCTGCAGGCGAGTGCCGAGAAAGTAATACACAAGAGCTCGCGCGAAGGATTCTTCTCCTTATACGAGTCGCAACAGAAAGCGCAGGGCTAGTAGGGACGCCAAGGGGAAAGTAAAGCATCCATATAGGAACGCTGCTGTCCTCTTTTCATCTCAAAGGTACAGGGTTATGTCGTCAGCAAGAGTTAAGACTTTCGCGACACTGCTGCCAGAAAGCGCAGGACCCCGGACGGCGTACGAATCCGCGTCTACAGCACTCAAAAATGTCTCAAGGCTGAGGAAATATAACACGGGCAAGAATAGACACCTCCGACAGACCCCGTACCCCGTATAAATGAGTTTACAAAAAGTGGTTAACGATTTGGAGTACTCGGTACTCTACCATGGGAGAGCTGAAAGCCGTCCCTTGGCCGCGCGGGCATATATATTTAGAAAAAATTGGCAGATCCCACGTACAGTGGGAATGGATGATATGCGAAGCACGAATAAAAAATTTTTATGTCACTTTAAAATCACCACAACATTACGAGGTGGAGGTAAGCGATACCGTACATGATTTCCGTCTCATGATTATCATGTTTGTAGTGGCGATTATTTTCGTAATCTATGCACGTCACCTGATGCCAAATTTAGTATATGTGGAGCTAGCGAAACGTCCTCGAGCACGCTATGAGCGTGGTATGATGTTATGTTGTTACATGACAAGTGTGTCAGGATTATCATGTTTGCACCAGTCATATATTTCTTCATCTAGCGACGTCACGTAACACCCGATTTGTTATATGTGGAGCTAGCAAAACGGCCGCGAGCGCATCATGAAGGGCCCAATATACTCCAATGTAGCGCTGACATGCGAGCACGCTAGGCACAGCGACGCAACGTTAACAAAACGCGAACACTCTATAGTCTGACGCCAGGCGCGACTAGCGTCCGTCGGTGCGGCCCGACGGCAACTGGCGCGAAATGCGACAAACTGCATTTCCCGCCGATGCGTTACCCAGACAACACTGCATCTCCCGCTTTTCATGACGGAGGGACGCCGGACGTGCATACACCATTATCGAAACGGCCAGGAGAGCTAAAAGTCGTAGGCGGCCAGAGGTACAGGGGTCATACAGACAGACAGACAGACGGACGGACGGACAGACAGACACGCTCAAAGTCGCCGAAGTTCGCTAAGAAATGCTTCGCATTTAAAAGAGAGAGAGATAGACTTTATTAATTTCCGGCAGATTGCTGGGATGGGCTCCCACCTAGGGGCCAACGGAGAGACCGTGTCTCCCGGCAGCTTCCTTGGCCTGCTGGATCGCCCAAAGTTGTTTGTCCAGGCCCGAACTGAGCAGCGCTGTCCGCCAACGCGCCCGAAGGTCTTCATTGGAGGCCGCGACCCCAGAATTTCTGACTAATGCTGGACATTCCCATAGGATATGGTCGAGAGTGGCTCTGGTGGTACAGTACTAGCATAGATTAGAACTATAGACGTCAGGATATATGTGGTGCATGATGACAGGGTTCGTGTATGTGCGTGTTTGTAGCTGTCGCCACTGAACGGACTGGGCCCGATTTAGCTTGGAGTGAGGCGGAGGGTACTCCCGCCTTTGCAGTCGATAGTGTTGAATTATGCCATTAAATTTAGTGAGCCGATCGTCCCATTCCCACACCGGCGCAGAAAGGTCCGTTTGGGTGGCCGCTTCGTCTGACGTGACTCGGAACGTAAGACCTCGAGCCACGTTGTGCGCCACTTCATTCGGATTGGCCTCCGCGTTACCTAGTGGTGTGTGGGCAGGGAACCACAAGATGTGTACGTATTTGTCCGCCTCGTGAATTTTGCCTGTATTAAGAATCCGCAATGCCTCGGGGGAGATTCTACCGCTTGCGTAGTTTCGAACGGCTGTCTGCGAGTCGCTGATTACGCATGAGGCGTTAGTGTGGGCTATGGCCATCGCGATAGCCACTTCCTCTGCCGTTTCTACGTTCCGTGTGATGATTGACGCGCTGCTTTTGCATTGTTGTGTGTGGTCTACGACAGCAGCCACGAAGTGGTGACGTTCCTGGTAGCGTGCTGCGTCGACAAAGACTGCCTCATGGTTGCACCCAAACATCTTTGACATGGTCCTGGCTCTACTGACACGTCTGCCCTTGTTGTGTTCAGGGTGCATGTTTCTTGGTATGGGTGGTACTGTTAGCTTAGCACGGATAGTGCGTGGTATGTCGTGTTTGTTTCCGTGTTGAGTGTGGTAAGTAATACCGAGACTACATAGAATCTGGCGGCCTGGCTTAGTCTTGGCTAAACGCTCGAATTGGGAGATTTGTTGCGCCTCAATAAGTTCCTCAAGGGTATTGTGTAAACCAAGTTGAAGGAGTAGTTCGGTGCTGGTGTTTTGAGGCAAACCTAGCGCTTGTTTGTAAATTTTCCTAACTAGGCTGTTGAGTTTTGACTTTTCCGCGGTGAACCATCGGTGGTACGCCGCCGTATAGGTGATGTGAGTTAGAACAAACGCTTGGATCAAACGGATGATGCTGGCCTCTTACATGCCTTTGTGTTTATTGGTAATGCGCCTAATAAGGCGCATCGTGTTAGACACTCTGGCTTCAATGTTGCGAACTGTCTCTCCGTTGGTACCCTTGCTTTCTATGATCAAACCTAGCACTCTGATTTTGTCCACGGTTGGTATGGCGTGACCATCGCTTGTAGTGAGTTTTATATCAGCGTGTGCCTGCGCTTGGGGATGTTGTTTGGGTGGCCGACCTCTAAGTGTAGGGCGATATAGCAGTAGCTCAGATTTCTCCGCCGAGCAGGATAGTCCAGTTCCTTGTAAATACCGTTCGACTGTGTCAATCCCCTCCTGTAATCTCTGTTCAATGGAACCATCACTGCCGTCGCACACCCAGAGGGTGATGTCGTCGGCGTAAATGGTGTGATGAAGTCCTTGGATGGTTTGAAGTTTTGAAGGAAGACCAATGAGGGCGAGGTTAAACAACATGGGAGATATCACGGAACCCTGCGGGGTGCCCGCACTTCCTATGGTTATTTCGGACGACCTGAGTGCTCCCACAGTGATCGTGGCCGTTCTGCCCATAAGAAATGCCCTAATATAGTTGTACGTGCGAAGCCCCAAGTTTAGGGTATTGACCTGATTTAGAATGGTGCTATGCGTGACAGAGTCAAAAGCCTTCTTCAGATCAAGACCAAGTATGCCCTTAGTGGAGCGTCCCGTACTGTCTATGATGTGATGCTTAAGCTGCAACATGGCATCCTGCGTTGAAAGATGCCTGCGGAAGCCAATCATGGTGTGTGGGAAAAGATCATTGTCTTCGAGGTAATTTGTGAGTCTAGCCAGGAAAGCGTGTTCCATCAATTTGCCTATGCAAGATGTTAAGGAGATGGGCCTAAGATTGTCAGTATTCAGTGGTTTGCCTGGTTTCGGAATCAGAATCACCTTGGCCGTTTTCCAATGCGGGGGCAAGATTCCGGTGTTCCAGCAGTTATTAATATAGTCTGTGATATGCGTGATCGACTCATCGTCCAAATTGCGTATCATCTTATTCGTGATGTTATTCGGACCTGGTGCAGATTTGGTGTTAAGTTTTTGTAGGGCGGCACGGATATCCGCTTCGGTGAATTCTTCGTCTAGAGTAGTGTTGATCTGGCCCGTATAATCTGGATGCTGCTGAGTAGGAGCCTGAGAGATATATTTGAGCTCTACCTCCCTAAGAAACTCCTCGTCAGTGCCCTTGTAAGCATGTATTAGTTTGTTGATGGTTTGTCGTTGGGCGGTTTTGCTGTCTTCTGGGTCGAGCAGGAACCGTAGAAAATGCCAAGTTTTACTAAGACTTAGCTGCCTGTCCATCGCATCGCAGGTTTCATCCCAGTGTTGCCGGCTTAGCTGTGTTGCATACATCTCTATCTCTGTGTTGAGGAGTGCTATGTGTTTCCTGAGGTTTCTGTTGTGTTTCTGTGTCTTCCACCTCTTTTGGAGCGATTGCTTTGCCTCCCACATGTGGAGGAGCCGGCTATCGATCTCTTCGAGGTGTGCCTCGGGAGGTACGATTTGGGTGGCATTAATAATATCCTGTTTAAGCGTGTGTATCCAGTCCTCTATGTCGCTGATGGGTTGGACCTGGTTCTCACGTGATTTGCGGAACTGGGTCCAGTCTACCAACTTTAGCTCTTTTCCCGTGGGTTTACGTGGGCCACCTTGAACATGTACCTCGATGATGTAGTGGTCGCTACCCAGGTCCTCTAGGGTATTTTTCCAGGTGGCTGCTGATGTGTTTCTCGTGAACGTCAGATCAGGCGTTGTGTCTTTACTGGAGCTAGTGCCCGCACGTGTGGGTGTGCTAGGGTTGGTGATGAGAGTTAATCCCTCTTGTTGCGAGTCAAACCAGAGGGCCCTACCTTTAGGAAACACATAAGAGTATCCCCAAGCAGTGTGTGGTGCGTTGAAGTCCCCCGCTATTAAGATGGTATTTTGGCCAGCGATGTTGAGGGCGCGTTTAAAGAGTGTGAGAAATCTGTGCTTCTTTTGTTTAGGGTTGCTGTATATGTTTAGTATAAAAAGACTTTCCTGTGTCTTGCGTTGCGGAACGAGTTCAATAAATATATTGTCTATATTGGTAATTTCCGTGTCGTGTTGCGTGAACGTAAGGTTTCGTCTAACTAGGGTGGTAAGGACAGTCGTCTCCCCGTTGGCATGTCCGATCGAGCGGTAGCCTGCCAATTTAGCGAGACAATGTGTCTCCTGCAATAAAATGATATCGGGCTTAACTTTCCCCTTAAGGTATTATTGGTGAAGATTTGCTTGCTTATTCGCGTAGCTTCTACAATTCCATTGCCAAATTGTGTAGGCGTGATTTCTAGCTATGATGAGATGCAGGGGGTAGGAATGTCGCCGGCTGTATCACACTGAATGCCGACGAGGAAGGTTGCTTTACATTCGCTGTGGGGTCCAGTCCGCTAGGTGGCAGAGGGGTGATTCTAGCCTCCACAGCGATGAGTCGCTGTTGTAGGTGTTCGTTTTGTTGCTGGGTAATTTTAGCTATAGTCTCTACGCGGTCAGTAAGGGCTGAGATCAGTCGGGATGCGTTGCTCATCCACTCATTTAATTCTTTGACTGATTGCTGAACTTCCTTCAGGACTTTTTTCTCGGGCGTCACGCGTGCGGGTTTGTATTCATTGGCCTGGGTTTCGGCTCTGCGCTTGGGAGGTGGTGGTGTTGTACCTTCCTCCATTTTTTCACTGGGTGTAACAGCTGAGAGCGGTGGTACTACTGGTGGAGCATGTTTTGTTTTTTTATAGTGGTGTAACTCCTCCTTGAGGGTCCTGTTTTCCTCTCCTAAAGCTGTCATTTTCTGGTTACATTGTGCTAACATCTGCTTTAGCTGTGCTATTTCAGCCTCTAATTTATCAAGTTTGCCTTGAGAAGCGGCCTCCTCAGACCCCAAGCGCGCCCCCTTGACTACGTCTACCCAGCCCACCTTGAAGGTTGCGCCAGGTCCAGGTGTACGGCTCCGAGATGTTGACTGCGACCGGGAGCGGGGCCGGAAGCGGGGCCGGGAGCGGGGCCGGGAGCGGGGCCGGGGGCGAGACCGCGACCGCGACCGAGATCTCGACCAGGCTTTCTTTCCGGGCTTCCGGGTAAGGGTAGTGTCCCGCTGCTCGAGGCTGTTGTCGACAGGCGTTGGCTTCGTCGGGTAGTCTTCATATTGTTGGTGTTGTCGCTCCCATCGCCAGCGTTTCACCAGGTACGGCGTCTTGTAACGTGCCCTGCACGCCTTCTCGGCCGTCTGGTGGTCGCCGCCGCATAGTTGACAAGTGGGCTGGCATTGGTGATCTTGCGGGGAGTTGGTCGTACCACAGCCACGGCACACGTGGTCTTTCGGGTTTGGGCATACATCTGCGCGGTGCCCCAGGCGACCGCATTGGTAACACGTCTCTATCTGTTTGCGGTAAAGGGAGCACTTCAACATTGCCCCACCGTATCGAACGTATGTTGGCACGCGAAGACCAGCGAACAGTACGATCACCGTCTTTGTGTTGCTGAGGCGTTTTGCAGCGATGGCTGTAGGGTTCTTTGTTGTAATCACATTAGCTGTAATATCTCGGGCAGTATCTTCCAACGGGATATCACGTATCACGCCTTTTGACGTACCGTCTGGTGCTGCTTCATATGCGCTGGTATCGTACGTCTTGTTGCCGACCACAATGCGAGAAATTTTCTGGTATCTATCAGCATGCGCCTCGATGGGTGTGCTCACAACGATGATATTTTGCTGGAAATTTGGGCATATTGTGTCCTCATCTTGGGCGTCTCTCGGAATTTCAGCGGCGTGGTAAATGCTAGTCGCCAGTCGGGCGACTCCATGATCGGTGAGTCGAAGGCCGCCTTTAGGTCGGATGATGATCTTGTAGTCACCTCGGGGCAGTGGAGGCATCCGGCTTAATCTTGTTATTTGACTCAGGCATTGCTCACGCCGTTTCCTGCTGTTATTCCCTCGTTGAGAATCCGCACCGGGTTCTAGTGATTGCCCGCGGGTCGACTTCTTTGATCCTACGGTGCTCCATCCTGTACTTTCTTCGAACTCTTCACGAGAAATGGGTTCTCCCTCCACAGTGACCTCCATTTCTTCTCAAAAAGTCGGACGCGTCAAACGCGCCGACCGGCGTTTTTTGGTGCCCGCAGAGCTAGGCCGGCCTAGGCAGCAGCGTCTCTGGCAGCTGCGCTGCCGGTGGCTTGGCAGACGTTAGGCCTATCTCTCTCGCCAGCGTGGTTGACAAAAATGCGTCGGTAAAGGTGTCAAAATTCAAGTCCCCACCTGGAACTTGGTGCCGGGCGATTCCTGATGACAAGCTGAATACGCGGGTACCAAAGTCTTGTGGGCTTCTAGGTGACTTCCACTGCAAAACATTCGTTGAAACCGGAGCCGACACGACGCGCGTCCACTCACCGTCAAACTCGACTCTCTCATTCCTCGCATTTAAAAGTGTTTAACGATTTTGAGTACTTCGAACTCAACTATGGGAGGGCAGTGCGCCGTCCCTTGCTACTCAACAAACGCAGCGTCAGTGTGTTTAGATAAAGTGGGTGTAACGATTCAGAGTACTAGGTACTCTACTATGAGAGAGCGTAAAGCCGTCCCGCGAGGAGAAGAAATCAATGGCCAGACATTCTGCACAAGCCACACACGTTAAGAAAAAAGTGTTAACGATTCAGAGTACTTGGTACTCTACTATGGGAGAGCATAAAGCCGTCCCCATGCTTGAACCCGAATCGGAAAATACAGTTTAGTAGCTTACGAGCAATCAATGCTGAAACAAAGTTAGGCAAATGCTGCCTCACATGTGGCGCGAGTTGCTCCTTGCGCATTTCTCCGAGTTGCTGTTCCAACAGTGTCACGACATGTTGAATAATACAAGCAATCAATGCTAATTCTAACAAACCGACGTAGCTTATACTGATTACTTTGTGAATTAAGGCCAATGAAGACTTATCATGGATAGATACTCCGAGATTTGTGGCCCACCGGCACCTTTCAGGCGAGTTGCAACCAAACCTATTTTGTCGCAAGATGAAGTGCGGATGCTGTTACAAGGACATTTTTAAAGGGACACTTAAAGTAAAGTACAATTTCACAATCAAGAAAACATCATTCTTACCGTGACACGACACGCGTTAAAAGAGGAAACGTGCGAAAAGAAAGTGCAGGTGGAGGCGCCACCTTCAGATTCCTGCACTAGACACCACGACTCCATAAATTTTGAAGGCATCTACTGCATGGAGTTTCCTATAAACACACTAGAGAGAACTCTGGCGCTAGTGTCTGTGGTATTAGGAGCTGCAACACACGGCGCTTTGGTGACTATGGAAATCATGAGACATTTGTCTAATCTTTGTATTTTGGACTCCGTTTGGCTTCGCGCAGCTTGGAGCTAATTTGTCACGATACAAAAAATAAGCAAGTGCTCAGAAGTTGCACTTCACTAACGTTTTAGGCTCATCATTTCGAATCGGCTCACGAAATTCACAACGGTTCAATCTTTTATTTGTAACAAAGTCAAAACACCAATAAAAAAAAGCCACAAGGGTGCTTAAAGCTCTCAAGCACGAAGAGAAGGCAAATTTGTGTATTACTATAGTATTGCTACTCATAATTATCATGAGGTGCTATTCTGGGCACTTTTTAATTCCGCCATATTGTCGAATTTCGTAAAGGCGGTATTTTAAGCCAATCAGAGAGGCCATAGCAGCTCACTTGGCCAATTAGCATCGATCAATGGCAGAATCTGACAACATGGCGGAATTCAACAATGTCCAGAATAGCACCCATGGTTGCTGAGCGATGGAAGTGCCAGAGCCCTCTCCAGCTAATTTTAGGAAACTCTATGGTTTACTGGGTCCTGCTTATCTATAGTCTAAGTAACAGCTAATCAATAAAGACGAAGTCCTTTCTCATCTGTGGGTGCCATGGACGTAACATACGAAGCTTCAGAAAATTGGATCGCGTCAATGTCGCGAAGAAAAAACCAACAAAAAATACATTTTGAAAATTTTAACGTCACGCGTGATGGTTTCAGCGCGAAATTTAAAAATAAACCTTTTACCTTGATTTGTTAAGGCGTAAATGAATCGCAAAAAACACACAAAAAACTACAAGGAGAAGAAAGTGAACACCACAAGCACTTAGACTAGAGTAAACACCAAAGCACTTGTGCTGTTCCCTTTCTCGTTCCCATCTTTTTTTTTTTTTGCGCTACATTTACGCCATATTGAATCACTACCAACTCTCTCGGCCCTCCGTTTTGCTTCAACCTTAATTATTCAGCTAATAATCAACCTATGATGATGAAATTTATGACATTGATGTTTGCCGATATAAACCAAGACAATGTCGATATAAACCAAGACAATGTCGATATAAACCAAGTTTGTCGATATAAACCAAGACAATATCGATATAAACCAAGACAATGTCGATATAAACCAAGTTTGTCGATATAAACCAAGACAATGTTCCTCTTTAGTGTCCCTTCAATCATGGAGTTTCCTAAAGTTAAAGAAGTACTGACACGATTTTGAGGTGCGGCAAAGCGGACGTTCCTCGCTTTCTTGGAATGTAGTGTTAACGTTTTCCCAATACCGGAACACGGAAACACGTATAGAAAATTTTAATTTAATTTACGGTTTTCATCTCCCGGTTTCTGCAAGGCCGCTCCACCGTCAGGCACAGCGCTTGACGTTTCGAGTCAAGTGCATAAAAAATTGTGATGTCAAGTATATGCACGCGCGTTGGGGTAACGACAAAATTAAAATGGAAGAAAGCGGGACCAGCGCACCTTCTCGACTGTCTGTCTAGCGCGCCGACCGGCGTCATTCGAAGTTGTGCTTGCTGTGCGCTATCCATTTTGCTTCGACAGTCACATCGACAGTGATTGAGTGCTGAGACGTTTCTGTTGTATGCGAAAGGATGCGAGTGTGATGTCATCGTTTTTCCGATAACCGCATCCCTGTTTCGCGATGCCACCCACTCCTTGTGCCGTCAAAGGCTGTGATTCCAAGACCGGGGGCAACGTTAGTATGCACAGTTTTCCGAATGACCCAGCGGTGAGACAAGTGTGGGTAGATTTTGTGCGTCGTGATGGCAGCTGTGACTGGATGCCAGCCAAGCGAAGCCAGATTTGATTGCTGCATTTCGGCCCCGACTGCTACCGGATCGGGAACCATCGATACCTTCCTGAGTTCGGCATCGCACTGCCAAAGAAGCGATATCTGGAGCCTTAGAAGCTGTGCCCACGCTCTACGCTGCTTCAGCACAACGTCGCGATGCAAATCCAGCATCAGATCCCACACGCAAGCGTCTCTGTTTCCAGCGGACGACAGAGCTGCATTGGTACGTCACGATTTTCTGCGAATGTCTCAGTCCCCACGTCACTGAGGCATACTTCAGCCTGACCTGATACGTCGCTGTGAAGCCGCTTCTTCGAAATCGAAACCGAAAGTGGGTTTAGAAAAAGCGATATTAAAGATATACTCAATGCGTTTCGAGGCACCAGTATACTCTTTCCTGGATCCTCGATACCAGTGCTTTTATTTAGAGCAGAAATCCGAAATTTTTCAAAGTTCGTGTCAGTACTTCTTTAACTAGAGGGGACTCTGGCGCTGCGATCGTTCAGGGACCATGGCAATGATGGGTAGTGCACGCATTTTTCTAGTCGTACTTGCGGGCGGCGCATTTCCTTGCATTGTTTCGGTTTTGTTTCGAAAAAAAGTACGAACCCTTTTCAAGTTCATGACCCGATTTGAAATGGTAAGCCTAAAAGATTTAGGTTGGTGAAGCGCACCTGCTGAAAATTTGCCGATTGTTGTTTCGTGACAAAGCAGCTTCAAGCCGTGCGAAGTCAAAAGGAACGTAAAGTACGAAGTCTAGGCAAATCCGTGTGCAACCCATCATTCCCACGTTCGCTGAAGTGCCATGCGTTACAGCCCCCGTAGACACTAGTTCTATCTAGTGTATATTTAGGAAACTCTGTGCCTTCAATAGTATGACATGGTCATCAGAAAGAAATATACGACACGTGCCGCAAGTTTGCGCAGTGTGTTGCCATACGTTTGTTTCGTGCGTCAATGTCCTATAGCCGGGCCACAACGAAGCTTAAACGTTGCAACATGGTGCGTGTAATGGGGCGCATGTGTGCATGGCGTTACGCACCTGCAGGTGAGTTCTACGCGCGTTTCGGGCAGGTACTGCAGCAGCGTCTCGAGGCCTCGCAGGTACTGGCACTCGAGCGCCTTGTACAGCTGCCGGTCCCAGTGGGCTCGCCAAGGACGCACTTGCTCGGCACTTTCCTGCGAAGAGAGGGCGAACTAGTCCACCGACATACCTCCAAACACTGCGCCGCTGCCCGATTAAGCGCGTAAAATCGGCCGTCGGAGGCATCGTCGCGAGTGATGCAAAAGATCACCAAAGGACGACGTCAGCCTACAGCGTCGTCATGAAGTCACAGTTCGTTGAAATTTGTGACGTCCCGTGATGGCGTGGTCGAATGACATCGTCGACTGGTCAGAGGTGAGCCGATCCCGGCGGCCCCGTTGGGTGCTGAAAGTCTTCGGAAGGTGGCGGAAGAGGGTCAATATATTTATTGAGAACAGAAGAAGACGATGGCTTTCACTTTCCTTTCGACGTCTTGTGAGTGTTCTTTTCTTTTTTTTTTTTTGGAGAGTTGGTGTCATAGAGTTTTATAAGTACACACTATAGAGGGAACTCTGGCGTTCGTGTCTATGAGAGCAGCAACGCATGACGCTTCAGCGAGCATGGGAATTATGGGTAGTACATGGATTCGCCTAGTCCTCGTACTTTACGTTCGTTCTGGCTTCGCGTGGCTTGAAGCTGCTTTGACACGAAACAACAATCGGCAAATGTTCGACTGCTACGCTTCACCGCCTCAATCGTTTAGACTTACCACTTCAAATCGGGTCACGAAGTGAGAAACGGTTTTTTTTTTTCAAATCAAAAGCAAAACGCTGCAATAAACGAAGCCACAAATCCGTTCGCCGCCCACAAGCACGACGTTTAGGCAAATCCATGTCATACCCATAATTCCCATGGTCGCTGAATGATCGCAGCACCAGAACCACTTCTAGTTATTTTTAGAAAGTTCCATGGGTGATGGTGGTTGGCGGGCTTAAATGTCGAAATAATAATAGAAGCCATAAGGGAGGGAGGGGAACTAGAGATAATTTTCGCCACTATAGGACATTCCACGTGCACTGCAATCACGTAATTTCCTGGTTTTAAGCATTTCATTTTCGTCTGAATGCGACCGCAATCACAATAGGCCAATACGGACTTGCGCCTCTGCGATTGCCCATATACGCATATGTGGTCGATGACCATTGTTGAAACACTTTGCTGCAGAACTTCTGAAAGACAAGTGCCTATAAATAAGCACGGATCTCGCAGAACAGCAACTCGAACATATGTGGCATTGCTGAGTGAAAACGCTTTACGGTGCTAATGAGCTGCAACGAATATGTATTTGTTCAGAATTGTGGCTTGTATATACTCACACCAATTACTGCTCCCGTAGTTATTATTATTATTATTATTATTATTATTATTATTATTATTATTATTATTATTATTATTATTATTATTATTATTATTATTATTATTATTATTATTATTTGTGTGCCATAATGGAGGGAATAGGGAGGAAACAAGCTGACAACTACTCCCTGTAGGAGCACAACGCCTGCCTGCTCCTTACGGAAGGGGAAACATAGAAGACAGGAACACAGCCAGAAAAAAAAGTTCAAAAAAAAAGAGAAGCTATTTTGTTCTTTTGTTTTTTTTCTGTGTTATATGTTCCACTTTCAAAGTGAGACATATAACACAGACTGAGACCACTGTTATCCGGTCACGCATTGGCGTTTTTGCACCTATAAATATCGACAAAAATCAACTGTTCACGGTGAAATGTGTAAGTTTACATTACTTACTGCATGTGTTAGATTATTCGCTCCCTTTGAAAATTATTGTGATTTCAAGGATATGGTTCTACGCTCACCTGTTGCTGGGCCATGATGGCCCTGATGTCATTGAGCACATCTTTCCAGTTCTGCTGGCGACACACTAGGTCGAGGTCGAACAAGGACATCACCTGCGCAGCGGGTTCTTGTGACGGCGTAATGCTGACTTCTCAAGATACATTTTGAGAGGCCATGCTGTAATGATAATTTGCTAGGCATCCCGACGAAAATATCAAATGTAATGAGAACAGAATTAGGCATATATATACGTATATATAAACGTATAGAAGTACTCAGCCGGCTTGATCTTAGGAAAAATGGGCTATCGAAATATATAAAATAAGAAAGCGAAGACAGTAAAAAGGAAAGCTGGAAGGAAGAATACGATGAGAGGTCAAAAAGGAGGGCATAATGAAGTATCCACGAAAAATAGAAAGAACAGTATGCAGGAGAACTGAACATTGACAGCAAGTTGCACTGAGTGAATATGACTCACACCAATGAGTGGGTATAAGCCATTTTGAGGTATCATCATCATCATACAATAGGCACGTAACACAATCTTTAGTTCACAATTCGTAGCTTTGTCTGTCAGAAATAAGAGATGGTTTGACCTCTTGCTCATCAACCGTTTTCGTTTATTCGCAGTTTTATATCTAAACTAATTTTTCAGATTGGCTTTAATTTCATTTCAGTTTAATTTAAGTATCCTGTCGCCCGGTTCTTGGCCCATACCCCACTGTGGGTGAGCGCCATCTATCTGAGGTCATCAGCATCAGCAATGGTTTCGTTAGTCTAGTGTCCAGTTCTGTGCTCTTAAGAAATCTTTAACTGCACTTATCAGGAGTTTTTGAGACTGTCTGATTGCGCACTGCTGCCAACACACAAAATAAAAGCGAGAATAAGGCACCTTGCGGCACACAGCTAGATGCAGTGCGCGCAGATGGCGGTTTCGGCCGGCCAGCCGAGCAGCCAGGCCGCGCAATCGTCCAACAAAGGCGTCCAGGGCTGCGACGTCTCCCCACGGCACCCGCTGTCTCAGGGCGCCGGTCAACTCCTCGGCCAACCCCAGCATTAGCGGTCGTTGGCTCGGAATCATCTGATCAGCCACCGTGCTGTAGAACGACGCAACCTGGGCGCAAGCACGGAGCATCGGCGCAATGTCGGTTGAGCAGTTAAATAGCGCAAGAATACGAGCGCTACTGAAAAAGTTTGCATTCCGTGTGGCCCTTACACAGAACCACAAAGGCGGGACACTATTCCGCTCTCTCTTTCGATATTGATTCCACCGCGTGGTGCTTTCCGGAGGCGCATAAGTTATGCCCATGTGGAGGGGTACTTCTGACCCTCGTGGACATGAATTGGGGGAGGGGGGACAAAGGCACGCTCGCCTGTCCCCCTCCGGAACTTGTTCCTAAGGGAAGGATGTTTCTTATCCCAACTGTTTAAACATCTTCGCCGAATTCACTCCCGGATTATCACCAGTTCGTGCCTGAATACATGCCGCTTTGTACACCGCAATGTACGATGTACACCGTGGAGTACAATGTAGGTTACGTGCGCCAATGTAGGTTATGTGATCTATAGAATCAACAATGTACAATACAGGTTATATGCAGTGACTCATTCTATAGCACTCAGAAGTCAACTAGGCTTAATTGTGACGTCAAGGGTCGTGGCTTGTCACCTGCTGCAGCTGACGTGCACGGTGTCCGGCACGAGCAGCAATGTCCTCAAGCTGGCGAAGGGGCGGAAGCCGGCAGCCCAGTGTGCGCAGCTGCCTCGCTTCGGAAGCGATGGACGCCAGCCGGGGGCTCAGGCTGACCCGGGGACGGCCACCCGGACCCAGGATCAATGCAGGTTCGTCCTCCTGGAGACTGCGTGGCCGACATCGTTCTCGTTTGCACATCTGGCCCTTCGCTTCACGGTTTCTGTCCTTATGCGTGCGTGCGTGCGAGTGCAGTGCGTATGTTTGAGCATCACAGGTCCATAGCCAGAAATTTGAGGGGGGGGGGAGTGAAGGGGATAAACGCCTATCTGCATTATTCACTTTCGGTAATCCCCCCCCCCCCTCTATAAGAAATTCGGGGGGTAGGTTGAACCTACCCTCCTGGCTACGGGTTTGGTGCAGCACAACTATATGCTCCTACCGTGGGGGGGGGGGGGGGTGCTACGGGGAACGCTCTAGGTCGTCGAGTGAGACCCATAATGTTTGTTTCGCAGACATGAAACGGTGCTCATATACTTAGTGAGTGACTGTTCACTGCATTTCATATGCCGGTGAGAATGTAACCCCAACTTGGTCATTGCTACCTATTAGTTTTGCTAGCAATCAACCCTACTTGGCTATTGCTGCCTTTCGAGTGTAAGTGCGACGTTTTTCACGTGGATATTTATATTCGTTCAAAAAGCAGGCTCTCTATTTTCCCGCATGTAGCGGCATAACTTTTCTTAAGTTATCACTCGTAACATATATGAAAAGACCTCCAAAATAAGGCTGGATTAGCGGCAAAAGATGGCGCCTTTTGCGCTGACACGACTTTCACCTCGTCTTAGTGGCGACCTGCTGAGCGTTGCGGCTCCAAGCGTCCAGCCGGTCTGCGGCGGCTTCCCTTGCTTCGTCGCACGCCCTGTTAAGCTTCTGCACCAGTGTTTCCCAGGTGTCGCTGCCGTCGTTTAGCAGGCGCACCACCTCCCGAGCCTCCTCCAGCTGAACGGGCGGAAGACAAAATGCATTAAAAATGAAGTTTTACTGTTGTCGCACATTATTGCGCTAATATAACCATGGAAGGACGTCAGAGCCTGAATTAGGCATTCGTATATGTCATGTTAGTGGAGCGTAAAGGACAGTGGCATCGTAGTTCGCGTTATAACAGCGCCAGTATGTCTTGTCACTTTTCACAGGTGCTCGATTGCTCTTTTTCATATAGGGACAAGATGGCCTGTTCAATCGAATAAGCGTTTTTGATTTGCAAGGTAGGAACCGAGTGTGTAAGCGCTCCGTCTGTTAATCTGCTGGACAGTGAGTACACGTATCTCTTCCGTTGAAATGTAATTTCAAGATTTGAATGCGATGTTCTGGCGCATGTGCCATAATTTTTTTACCATTTGTCTGTGTGTCTTAATTTCGCTCGCTTGATTGACATGTGGGGTTTAACGTCCCAATACCACCACATGATTATGAGAGACGCCGTAGTGCAGGGCTCCGGAAATTTCGACCACCTGAGATTTGGGTGCACGTTAAACGTGCACCCAAATCTGAGCACACGGGTCTACAACATTTCCGTCTCTATCGGAAATGCAGCCGCCGCAGCCGGGCTTCGTTCCCGCGACCTGCGGGTCAGCAGCCGAGTACCTTAGCCACTAGGCCACCGCGGCGGGGCATTCTCGCTCTCTTGACTGTATATATATTCCCGCCGTCTGTGCAACAAAGTGGTTGCAAGCGTGCGCTCTGTCCTATCTGACTTCTTTCTAAAACGTTCCCTTGCGCACTTAGAACGTATATGCAATACCAAGCAGCCCAAGTAGCCAGCCTTTTGCAGCATGTACCATTGTTATTCTTCTAGTTACATCAATCTCGTGGTTCGGCTCCGCAGTTGTACTAAGTAGACGTACTATTTACAAATTCAAGTGCACTTCTACTTATCTCGAAGCGCTGCTCTCTTCCGAGATTGCTGCACATTACTTTTGTTTTCCACATATTAATTTTAATACCTGCCTTTCTGCTCTCCTGGTCTAATTCAGTAATGATGCATCGCAATTTGTCCCCTAAGTTACTCGGCAATCCAATGTCATCGGCGAAGCAGAGGTTGTTAAGGTATTATTTATTAACTCGTATCCGTAACTCCTCTCATTCTATGCCTCTGAAAACCTCCTGTAAGTACGCGCTAAATAGCGTTGGTGAGATTGTATCCTTCTGCCTTACAACTTTCTTGATTGGTATTCTGTCGCTTATTTCATGGAGCACTATGGTGGCAGAGTATTATCTGTAGATTCAAGGATGTTTATATATGCTTCGTCAACGCGATGACTCCGCAGTGTTTGCATGACTTCTGATATTTCTACTGAATCAAACTCCTTCTCGTGATCAATGAACGCTATGTGCAGCGGTTGGCGGTATTTTGAGCATTTCTCTATTACCTGATTGAACCTGATTGATAGTATGAATGTGATCGATTGTTGGGTAGCCTGTTCGTAATCCTGCTGGTTTCTTTGGCTGATTGAATTCTAACGGTGCCTTAAGTATGTTAGCAATTACCATTGTAAATAGTTTGTACAGGAAGTGAGAGCAAGCTGATGGGAAGTCTTCAAGTCCTTGTCGTCCCCTTTCTTATGGATTAAGATGATGTTAGCATTTTTCGAAGATTCTGGTACCCTCCCAACCAGAATACACTTTGTAAACAGGGTGAGCAGTTTTTGTAAAACAATTTGTCCTCCGTCTTTCAGCAAAAGTGATGTTACCTGATTCTCATTAGCAGTTTTGGCTCTTTGCATACTCTCCAAGGCTTTCCTGACTTCTTCTGTCATTACTAGTGGGATGTCACCTAGGTTACTGCTAGTTCTTAGATTATGGCCGTGGTTGTCTCGGCTATTGTTCAACTATCCCATCGATATTGGCAGTTACTTTGCCTATCTTGTCCCCTAAAGCATACATCTGGTTTTCGCCTATCCCAAGTTTTTTCTTCGCCGCTTTGACGCTTCCTGCGTTCTTTAGAGCATGTTCAATTCTCTCTCCATGCTACACCTTCTTGCATCGAATACCTTACGCTTATTAATCAACATGGATTGAATGAACTTCTGCCGCCTCACCCTGGTGCGCAGTTCCTGAAGGCCGACTATGTCTCTGACGACGTCCGGCACTCCCTGTATGCTGCACGAAGTTTGCTCGTATGACTTCTTCGCCTCATCCATGCACTCGCCCAGAGCGTGCAGAAGCATGTTTCTGAAAGAACGATAGGAAGACAGTTTGATGCCAAGTCGTCGAGGAATCGCAGAATTTTCATATCATGCATGGCTTCCGTGTACGAGAAAGTCGTAAGCCTGTGGTATTAGTACATCGCTGAAGAACACTCCCGGGAAAGTCCTTGAAGGCACGCTGACAAGAAACAGTGACTTGGTTTATATGTAATGACGAGACTCTGAGAACTTTAGTGCCATATGTTTCGCTATCATACATTCATTATTACGGAGAAAGTCAAGGCTCATGTTTCATTTTTAAGTTTTGCGCCGAAATCTATACGCACGTGACGTCAGATATTTTAAAATGTGTTTCTCGTATTTTCACGGCATTGGCTCGATGAAACTTTCTGAATCTTCGATTCAGAAAGGCTATGACACTCACTTACGACAATGTCTATGACACCCACTTGTCTATGACACCCACTTACGACAATGTACTTCCTTTTTATTGATCAGAGAGAAACGAGAAAAAAGGAAGGCAGGGAGGTTAACCAGATGCTAGTACCCGGTATGCTACCCTACACTGGGGTTGGGGAATAGGGGGTTGAAAAAGAAAGGGAGAGTTAAAAAAATAAATAAGAGAAAAACACCGACACACACGCACACACAAGATCAGTCCACTCAGAGGCGTTCCGACAGGCCAGTAGTTCGCAAGAAGGCCAGTAGCGCTTGCTCGGCTTTCTTCTGTGACGATGAGTCATGATGATGGCGCAGTATACTTTCTTCTGACAGCGGCTGGTCATCTAACCTGTTTAGTTTATTGGAAAGCTGTTGTCTTTCCAGGTTGTATTTCGGGCAGTCACACAGGATATGTCGAATGGTTTCTTCATCCCCGCAGTGTGCACAGTCGGCGGTGTCGGTCATCCCTATGCGGAACGCGTACGCACGGTTAAACGCGACTCCCAACCATAGTCTGCACAGAGCAGTAGCGTCGCCTCGTCGAATTTTTGTTGGAAGCTGCATGCTTAACGTTGGATCAAGGGATCGTAATCTTGCATGCGTAAAGAGAGGCTCATTCGAAAGAGTCATGGAGCATTGGCGAGCAAGCATGCGGAGCCTCCTAGCAGCGTCCGTCCTTGAGAGAGGTATTGACTGGTTGCTGTCTTCTGTATGGGCTGAACGGGCAGCTTGATCAGCTCGTTCGTTACCGATAATTCCACAGTGGCTTGGAAACCATTGAAATATAACGTGGTGCCCTTTCTCTGTTATATGGTGTAGCATTTCTGCTGTTTCGAATACCAACTGCTCGTGTGGACCACGGCGTAGATTTGACAGAAGTGACTGCAGTGCCGCCTTGCAGTCGCAGAAAATCGTCCACCGTTGCGTGCTTTGGTCGTTAATGAAACGCAGCGCAGTGCAAAGTGCTGCAAGCTCTGCTGCCGTTGTTGTGGTTGCATGAGCTGTCCTGAATTTGATGGTTGTGGCGTGCGTTGGAATAACGACCGCCGCAGTTGAGCTGTTTGGCAGGACGGAGCCGTCGGTATTGATCAGAAGCTACGTAGAAACCAGTAGACGCCTTCAAAATCTATGACGTCATGGTGTTTGATGCGGGAATCTCAAGATGGTGTCTCCACAGACATTTCATTTTCGCGCGTTTTATCACTTGTTAACCGTCGTGTCACGGTAATAGTAATGTTCTCGGGATCGGGAAATTGTACTTCACTGATAAGCGATAAATCGCTTCACTTTTTGATGTCTTTTTAAAAACTACCAAAAAAAGTTCTTAATACCAGGATTTTTTCTTACCATTATTTATTTAGCGGATATCATCGTTCCCATGTACCTGCTGCTAGCTACGAAAGTCAATGTCGGCTGACTTAGACAGGATGAACTGCACTAAATATACTTTGTAGAGCGGGGTCTTGCAAGGTAATCTGTCCTTCCTTCGCATCCTGGCAGACCAAAACTTCTGCAACATATCACGACAATTCCACTCGCTAACGTGACCGGACGCCCTCATATTCATCCGACAAACCCAATAGCCACTAATATGTTATGTTTATGTAAAAGTAGTTAATATTCTATTCCCTCTTCACCCTTTTTTTATTTAAAGATGCTGTTGGATTGATTGATTGATTGATATGTGGGGTTTAACGTCCCAAAGCCACCATATGATTATGAGAGACGCCGTAGTGGAGGGCTCCGGAAATTTCGACCACCTGGGGTTCTTTAACGTGCACCCCAATCTGAGCACACGGGCCTACAACATTTCCGCCTCCATCGGAAATGCAGCCGCCGCAGCCGGGATTCGAACCCGCGACCTGCGGGTCAGTAGCCGAGTACCTTAGCCACTAGACCACCGCGGCGGGGCAAAGATGGTGTTGGAAAGCAAGCCATAACATTGTGTTATAAAAAAACACCACCGTCTTCAACATATACATTTATGCACACGAAAACCTTGGGGAATGTGCTCCAAGCAAACGATGAAGCACATGAAGCACTCACTAATTATTCTAGAACAATGGGCCTGTCTCGAGTGCTGTAGAAGTAGTCTCGAACGAGAGCAGCTCTGTTGAACATCTACCGAAGGTGGATGCAGTATACGCATTTCACGAATTGACAAAGACTGACACCCGTTTAATGTACTTGCGCATTTCGCCGAACAATCGCTTTCCCATCTTATCAAACTGCGGCTGAGAACCGTCCTCTTGCAAGAAACAGAGGTTCCATTAGGTTCATTCATTCTTTCATGAATATTGAAAGCATAAACAGAAGAGTTCCCTACGCTTCCGATGCCCTTGAATTCTACTACTATAGAGAAAGAGAAAGAGAGATTAGATAGATAGATAGATAGAGAGATAGATAGATAGATAGATAGATAGATAGATAGATAGATAGATAGATAGATAGATAGATAGATAGATGGATAGATAGATAGATGGATAGATAGATGGATAGATAGATAGATGGATAGATAGATAGATAGATAGATAGATAGATAGATAGATAGATAGATAGATAGATAGATAGATAGATAGATAGATAGATAGATAGATAGATAGATAGATAGATAGAGGGGGAGAAATGAGGTGCGAAAGGAGAAGAGGTTAATGACTAGGTAGTTATCCCATTTAATCGTTACTCTGCACTTGGCAAGGGTTGTGGGTGTGTGTCTATTTCTCTCTTTCCTCCTCTTTTTCTCTCTCTCACGCCACGTACGCGTTTATTTTTCACCTTTTCATCTCGGAAAATAACACTACAAGGTACTCATTTTTCGAAACGTATACGCACGAGAATTGAGTTAGGATTAAAATCGAATGCTCACCTTTCATGGGCTAGCTGAGCTTGCACGTCAGGATGTTTAAGCAGCTCGGAGTAGGATTTACATTCCTGCAAGAGCTGCGAAGAGCACATGAGCTAAGTTGCCGCTATCAACGTGCTTAATTGAGCGCAAATTATGCCCGAAAAACAATGCGAAGGATTTGTAGAATTTATTCTTTATTCGCTTCGGCCGATGCGACGTGGGTGGCATTACAGGTGTCCAGACGGAAACGTGGGCCATGTTTCACTTCTATTGAAATCAGTCAGACAGTTCGCAACTTCTATTTAATTGTTTATTACTCACCGAATGCCATAAGCGGGAACAAGCGGGGGGAAAAGCAAATAACACATGTAATTACCCCAATGGTTTAATCTATATAAGTATTTGCTGCATGCTCTACTCTTTTATGTTCTAGCTGGTTTGCTGTGGCCAGTTTGAGGTTTGCATCCTCTCGGCTACTCCATTGCTGTAATATGTGCAGCTGTTCTTGCGCTAAGAAATAAACAAGTTCTGAACGTTATTCTTTCGAATGTAGTATGGTATTATAAGATGCGTTGTTCGACGTCGCGTTAGTATAGTTGCTAAAATGGTGACAGGTGTTCGGTGGGATCGATAGCAAGCTTGTTAGTCAGAATAAAGAAAATTAATCGAGTCCGCTGAGATTTCACTCTTACGCGGAGTAACTCAATGTCGCTATCGTTCAATCAGTGATACAGGAAGATGACAATTTTAATGAATATCATACAGATAGCCGGGCTCATCACCAGGCCTGCTACTACAGGTGTTGGGTGTTTACAACGGTACATTGATTTGATCTCACTTATACAAGAAATTGAAGAAAAATTATTGAGCGCGGAGTGTCTCTAGAGCCAACATTTCCACAAGCCATGTTGTCCTCTTCAGACTTCTTAAAAAATCTATTCTTTTCCTGATGAAGGCAGGACTGCATCCTTCCTTGAGTAAAACAAGATCACTTGTCGAAACGCTGGCTACAGCAGTACCCCTTGCTCAAGAATTTTCCATCTTTCAAGCTTTCATCGTCCCTTGGATTTTCGCCTTATTTGCACATACACAAAAAAAATCATTTATAACGTTTCGGTAACGTGTGTTGCCCTCAAAAACACCAATGGCGCTTTTGTATTGCGCAATGCACAAGGGGTCCTCTGACACGGACCGAGAAGGTGGCGCATCTCCAAGCCGAAGCGTCGTTGCAAATGATTTACAGCATTAATGATGTGTCGCTCATGATGATTCACTGTTTGTTAGATGACGTACCGATAGTCCTGTTGTCCGCATCAGTCGTTCCCTGAGTGTGGCGGCAGCTCTGGCAGCCAGCGGGGCCAGCCACTGGGTGTGTAGAGCCATGGCGGCGCACCATTCGGGCCCGGGGTCCGAGAACCGCGGAGCCGCGGGCAGTGGTTCCTGCGTGGTGGGCGGCGCGAGACGAACCAGCTGCTCTTGCGTAAGGCGTGCCTGCAGCATTGTACGGATTCGGCCGCCCAGGACGGCGTCCGCGCTTGGGCTGCGGCCACACGCCGATAGAGCCAAACCGAGCTCTTGCTGGACCTTGGTCAAAGGTGCGTGCCATGGGTCCAAGTCTCCAAGGAGCACTTCTAGCCTGGCCGCCAGACCTCGACCTGAGGCACAATCAGTATCATAGACGGATTTTTTTTTCGGACGGGTGGTTGCGGGGAGGGGCGTCCAGCTATACTTTTGCGTGCAGTTGTATGTATGCATGTATATAAATATGCAAAATTGGAAAATTGGGTGGGGTTTAACTTCCTAACCATTCCTTCGCCCTAGCCATGCTACGCAAGTTGACATGTTAGGTATCTTATTAACTTGGAGAAATGCAGGGAGACTAAAACGAAGACAGGATACATAGACAGACACAGGCAAGCAACAAATGAAGCTGTGTCCATCTGTGCCTCCTGTTCCTCGTCTGACAAGAAAGCAAGAAGCTACACCCATCCATCGGTGCACGTCATGACCTTGAACACTCGTGGCTTGCTTCCAGAGTAATCACAAGCGCACTGGACAGAGTACAGCACGAGCACGTCACGACGTCTCGTGGCGGCCACGGTAATTATGCGGTTCATGATGCTCAAACCAACCAATGGCCGTAGATTCTGTGTTTAGGACGTGGTCATTTTGATTATGGAATCACTTGCTGGGAGAAGGGCGGGACATTTGCAGCTGAATTTGAAAAGTAATCGTAAATTCCAGGCCACGTACTGTGCCATAATGGTTGGCTAGCGTGTTTTTAACAGCATCGACTACCTATTGGCAGTGATTTCTGACCACATCCATCTATAAGTGCACGGGATTTTAGGCTTTTTGTCGCCAACGAGACGGGGCAGCCATTGCTTGGGGTCAAAGTCGTATCCTCGTACTCTACGCCGTAGCCCCTAGACAAGGCCGCGTGTCAAGAAGCTTTGTGAGAAAAGTTTTTAAGTTAACAAGCTTTGATTATAGACCAGAAAAATGAAGGGTGAATCATGGACGGACGGACGAAATGAATAATTCAACCGTCGCATGGAGCTCACCTAGTGCATCACGTAGAGAATCCAAGGACTTAGTGGGCTGCATGTCCTCCAGTAGTGCCAGACCTGCGTCCAGCCATTCAGCACACTCGTCCAGGCTAGCAGAACCCAAAGCGCACCAGTGTTGCTCTAGCGCAGCTTCATCCTGCCCTGCCAGGTATAAAAGAACCGTACGACCATTCTCTGTACTAATCAATATTATCATCATCCAGATTAAGACTGAGTCCTACTTTCTCTGATGTGGTGGCTTTTATTTATAGTCATAATCTAAAACAGAGAATAGAGGTCAATAGCTTCAACTATTCAATAAATGTTGCTCTGAATAATTTGAAACTTTTGTTCTTTTGATTTGCTTCACTACAAGACATTATAGCCTTACAGCAATGCATTGCGTTTGTTTCACCGCGTACCACACTTGTTTCACAACAAAGCTCACTTTAGGTAACTTGTTATTCTGCAGTTTTATTAAAGCCTTGCTGGTCTCCACCTTAAATGACCTTCTTTTTCCAAGTAGCACTCAACATTTGTTTGATCCTAGAACTTATAACTGCATTCATTAGGAAAGATTCACTGTTTTCTTATATTTTTTAATGTTTACCGTAGCTGTGCATTTCATGCCGCTGGATACAAAGGCGTGTGTATTCAGTGGTCGTGTGCATTCAGATTAATTTGTTGCGAGCCCAAACAATGCTTGTTGCAAGTATATAACACATTTCAGTATAATGCACTTACCTTTCGTCTTAGCGGAGTCGCCATCGTGGGCTGTGCCAAGGGCCGCCTGCGAAGCATTTTGAAACACACATACATAAAAACAATGTACTGCCAGCAGCGAAAAACGTGTCGGCTTGCACCCCAATTCTGAAAAACCATTTTTCTAGACTTTCATTTTAGGATGTCATGCATACGTTTTTGCGGAACTCAAACATTAATAAATGTTCATAAGTGCACCAGGACTATCCTCGGAAGGGTGCATCTCACGGGTTTACCGTTTAATTATGCCTAACCACGGAGCAGAAACCAGAAGGCCTAAGAAGAGGACTCAGATAAAGTTGAAGACGACGCAGCTAGTCATGGAAAGGGAAGGATAAGGATACCTATAGGTGTGTGCCCTTAAGGGATAAGAAGGGAGCATAGTGAGTCATGGAACCAACGGGGGCTAACGACATTTTAGTCGACATCAATAAGTAATGGGCCTGTACAGGGCATGTAGTGCATAGGCAAGATAACCGCTCGACATTCAGAGAAACAGATTATTCCAAGAGATGGCAAACGCATGCGAGAGTGAATGAAACCTATAGGCGTGCATATGAGATTAAGAAGGTTGCGGGGATAGCGTGGCTCCAGCAAGGACAAGACCATGTTGATTGGCAAAACATGGTAGATGCCCTTGCCGTACATTAGACAAAGCCAGAATGATGGTGATCATGGTGACGGTGATGATCATGTGGCAAGCGTGCACACCTGCAACTGTCCAAGGCTGGTGGCCAGCAGTGGTTCGCCAGCCAACAGCGGCTGGAACACGGCGCGCAGACAGGCGCCCAACGATTCGGCCACCGAGGGCGCCAGCAGGGTGCACACGCCGACATCGCCGCTCAGATTTTCGGGAGTGAGCACCTGGGGCCGCCGCTTGAAGAACACCAGCTGCCGCTCGTCGCCCTCGTCGAGCGCCGAAGCCTGCGGTGGTGATGAACACATAAGTGCGTGTGTCAGTAAAATAGGACGATAATATCAGTATGTGTCTGAAATGCGGGACAATAATATCGCTGAAAGAAGCAGCAGCACCCATGGCTATCAGAGATCACAGAGAGATACTAAACAACCTCAGATGACTCGAAGGCGGAAGCCGTCTTTTCAGTAGGTTGTTTCTCCCATCGCTAGCGTATGGCTATGCTGCCTCCAGCAACGAAGGTGCTGCAAGTTTTCCGCACCTCACCTGGTTTTTCCGTTGCCTCCGTGATCGACACACCATTGACCAAGCGATAGAGTAACGCAATGACGTCATCACGCGACGTCACTTCTGCGTAATACCATAGTTACGGCATGATGGCGTTAGTTATTATTCTGACATCTTTCACGCCTTGATGATGTCATGCGGTAACGTCGCCACGTGATGACGATTTAATTCGTCACTTACGATGACGTCGACGCCGCGGGTCAATGACGGTAAATCTTCGTGCATCTAAGGCTTTCGCATTGATGATATTGCTGAAAATGGAGCAACGTAAGCTGCTATCAAACGATGGAGAGACACTAAAGAAAAAAACGTGATGCGTTTAGACTGGGCAAGTACTCCTTGCAACTCACTTTTCATAGCTTCCTCGGCGAGGGATTGACTATTATAAGAGAAAAAGAAAGTACCACTAGCAAGATGTCTTGCGTTTTTTTTTTTCCTGCGTCCTTGACATGTGTATGAATTCGCTTCTATTAGATCCCAAGGCATCGGCCAGACTTCTTTTTCTTTATTTTTGGCATAGTAACGTTGATATCTGTCTTTACCTTTTCTTCTTTCTGCAGAAAAAAAATTACTGACGTACCTCAACATCTTTATTACTTGCTCTTTATTTTACTTTGAGAGGACTTAGAGCTGACACACTTTTCAATATTGAAGTAGGCTTAATACGCGTGAAAGTTTCAGATTGACAACTATGAACTGATTTCAACTATGCGGATTGCATTCAACACCAATAAATAATGGAGAGATTTGCAAATATATAAATCTATTTGCAGCAGAGATACATACATCAGACAGCAACGTGTGTGCCAGGGAAAGTTCTGTAATGATTTACTTACCAAGTACAATCAATTATCAGGTTAAGCAGAGTTAACAGAGATTGGTCACGATATAGCTGCAAGAACCGCTAAGAATGACATATATCTATGTCTTACTGGTAAGTAAATACGGGTTTTGGAATTTCTTCACCTATGCGTTTATCGGCTTTGAACCGATCTACAGCTGCCGCAAAGTATCACTTCGATATTTTTCCTGGCCCGCATACGAAAGTTGGTGACGGTTTACCTCTATCCTCCGGCCCTATGAGCACGGCTATATCCGTGTTCTGGCACGCGTGCTTGTGTATGAGTTCATGATGTATGTTCCGAGTTGTACGGTGCCTATTTTACTATGAGTCGCCTATGATATTGCTTCCGTAATAATTGTTCATTCCACTGCGTGAGTTTGTCGTATACTTGTTACCACGTCAGTCTTTTATTCCTCAAGTACGTTTGAAGCGTTTTCATGCAAATGCATGTGTTCACATAGCACGAAGAATAGGCCAAAGGTGCTTGGCAGTTGTTTCAGCAGCTGACTCAACCCACTTCTCATCCATGGCTGAAACATCTCTGTAGAATACTTCCCTGTATTTGTGTATTACTTTAGCATTACTTAGTTTAAGCATCAAAAGGCAATAGGCATTGAAGGAAAAAGATAGGTGACAGGATAAAGAAATCCTTGCTTAGATTATTTTCATTTCTTGACATTCTTGCTTACGAAACCTTCACTATCTTCGCAATTTAAGACATCTGATAGCCTGACCTTAAGCTTCCTTATTTGATCGCTTTATCTTTAGTCTAAATTTCCTGTTTCCTACAGCTTCATCGGTCTTTAAAGATGTTAGCCTACCCCCTTTCGAATGAGTGCCACCACGATGAGGACACTACCACCACCACCATCGTCAACATTATAATCATCATCATCAGTCCTTGCTTGATTCTGTTCCTTTTCTTCGCGTTCAGGCACTGTTATGCAAAAGCATCGCATGAATGTAATGCACTAACCTGCCTAATTAGCGGTACTTACGCCTGGATTCAAGAAGAGTTACCAGAATATCTACATTGCCGCACAGACAATGGAAATGGGCCATTTCTTCGACAGCTTGTAAATGCGAATGCGCACCTGAACGGAGAAAGTCAACGCTCGGTCATCCGAGTTGCGGGCGGCACAAAGAGTGAGAGCCGATGGATCGTCCACGAAGGCACGTAGGAACTGCCGTCCCCGGTGCGAACCCTGGCCCGGCACCTCGAGAAAGGCACACGCGGTTCGTACTACGAGATCGGCACACGGATCCCGTTCCGCCATCGGCTTGGCCACGAGTTCCCGGTAGAAAAAGCCGGCCGAGTGCCACTGGCACGCTCAAACAACAACCGTTGCCCGTGGTTACGCACCGACAGCTGGCCATGCACACTGCCGCCTGCTTGCTCGTTCGTAACACTGCTGCGCGCCACGTTCAAAGCTGCGCGGGCGAATGTTGTTCTCTCGTGAATGACGAACGGCGTCAGGACAGCACAAGGTGTTTAAGAAGAAATAAGACCGCTGAAAGTTGTTATGCTTTGGACTGCTATTTTAGGATACCGTTTGCTGGTCTGTATGCTCAGGGCTCGCTTTAAATGGTTATCCCACATCAGCAGCTTGATGTACTAGATGCCATGTTGCTCTTTTGTTTCATAAAAGCTTCAACGCATTTAAGTATTGAAAATAATCAAGTCGGTATGAATAATTATGTATACAGAATAAGTATAAAATAAAACATAACAAGTACTCAGCCTGCGTGTTGTGCGTGCGTTTGTGGGGGGGGGGGGGGGGGGGGGAGGCACGCGCATTCACATTTTGGCCGTCTTTTTAGTATTCAGTTTCGCCCCGCCGCGGTGGTCTAGTGGCTAAGGTACTCGGCTGCTGACCCGCAGGTCGCGGGTTCGACTCCCGGCTGCGGCAGCTGCATTTCCGATGGAGGCGGTAATGTTGTAGGCCCGTGTGCTCAGATTTGGGCGCACGTTAAAGAACCCCAGGTGGTCGAAATTTCCGGAGCCCTCCACTACGGCGTCTCTCATAATCATATGGTGGTTTTGGGACGTTAAACCCCACAAATCAATCATTAGTATTCAGTTTCTCCGGAACTTTATGCACATGCCAGGCATGAACTTAATGCTATATGTTGCTAGTCCTCTGTTTACAGAACTGAAAGCGCTTGGGTCCCAGCCCACCCTGCACGTCGGCTATAGGCTTTCAGTCTTCCCGCACTATAAAAGTGATGGAAGAGAGTGTGGCAGCGCGATCGCTCTCGGGTTGTTGACGAATCCTCGCGCGCTGCTGAATTCGAGTGCTGGGGACTCTTAACGGCAACACAATGGAAGATGGCAACTCCCAGCTTGCGCGAGGAGATGCGCAACCCTGACCACGAGTCGTCCATCTTATAGACTGAGCGATAGCGAGGCCAAGTCGAAAGAGCGACGTATACGCGGGTGCCGAGAGAAGTCCACAAAGCGATCGCACGGATAAGCGAGATGAAGACTTCCAGACTCCCGCAGACGACACGTGATCTCGAGTCGAATGTCGTTTTTTTTTTCTGTGTGTTGCCGGCCTTCACGACGCGGTTGTGGCGTCTCGGTAAGCGATACTACCGTGAGAAACTATACAACGCAAGAGGGACACACGAATATAAGTAGACGGATGAGCGCTGGCTTGTAATACCGCATTGATTAGAAAATAAATTCGCACGAACCATTTAACCTAGAGGAATTATAAAATACGGCATTAGCTATTTGTCAATAGCTTATAATTGATTGATTGATTGATTGATTGATTGATTGATTGATATCTTCGGTTTAACGCCCCAAAACCACCATATGATTATGAGAGACGCCGTAGTGGAGGGCTCCAGCAATTTTGACCACCTGGGGTTCTTTAACGTGCACCCAAATCTGAGCATGGGCCTACAACATTTCCGCCTCCATCGGAAATGCAGCCGCCGCAGCCGGGATTCGAACCCGCGACCGGCGGGTCAGCAGCCGAGTACCTTAGCCACTAGACCACCACGGCGGGGCACTTATAAATGATGCCTTTCAAGTTTCAAGTTTCAATTTTATTTCGCATTTCCTTTCTACAAGAAAAAAAAGAAAACGCAAGGGCAAGGAACAAAAAGCTGCAAAACAGCAGCATGACGAGGTTCCTGCCCCCTTGCTTATAAACATTAGGTAAAGGTTGTTGTTACCTATATAGGTTGTTTTGACCTATATTGCGCCTAACAATGAAAGCGAGCCCTTAATTTTACACTTTTCTTCATTTATCATCACTATAATCACTGAGGCGCAGAGCGTCTGAAAGAAGAACTGGACAGGAAAGGCACGTGCAACGTGGTTCTCGATTGTCGCCTCTTCGTTCGGACCCTGAACGGACAGCTTGCAGCGGCCAGAGTGGTCACGCTTTTTCCCTCTGAAAACTCAGGATGGGCGTGAAAGATGGAAACACAAAGGTCGGCTCTAAAGTCGAAGGTCACTCTAACGGGGTCGCCAACGAGTGGTCATTCTGCGGGGGTCCAGCTGCAGACTGGACAGGCCCTCCCTGCGTGATTCACCCACGAAGCATCTGCGCTAGAAAAGCACGGGTGCATGAGAAATCGCGTATTGCGGTCGCCCAAATAATGTATAGCGGTTGTGTAAAATCAAGGCGCACATCACATTTTGTTTCGTTTAATATTGCCCATCGAGGCAACCATTATCCTATTATCCTATTATACCATTAATATCGCCAATTGTGGCAACCATTATTACCTATTATCTGTTCTTTCATTTCGTGCACAGAGCGTGTGTATTATAATGAAGGCACCCGACTTAACTGTATAGGGAAAGGGTGGTGATGCACTGACTTCAGGTTGACAAGTACACATGCGTCCTTACTCTCGAAAGCCAGCATCGGTTTTACAGTGTTACATGCCGACTTGTTATGACGTCACGAAAGGGCCAATGTACCAAGGACTCGTTTTTTTTTTTTGTTAGGCACACCATACATAAAACCATAGACCGTGAAGCCAAGAGAGGCGAGGGGACGTAATTTCAAGTTTTTAAACTGTAGTGTAGAATGGTAGCGTAAGTGAAAATGAAATAATGTGACTAAAAAATTTACTTACCGCTGGTAAATGTACCGAACCTACAACCTTCGAATAACACGTCCTATGCTCTACGAACATCGCTATATATACGGTTGGTTATGAATGATATGGGCTGACAAGTCGGGAGGAGATGCAAGGCGATAGCTTTGCTGCACGGCACCGTATCCGTCTCCAGCATGAGGCTGGCGTATGAACGTATAGACCACCAATGCGTACATTTCTGTAATTTCGTTCAAAGAACTGTCGAGACCATAGAAACACGCGTGATAGCAGTCAGTGGCACTTTTTTTTTTTTCACAGCTGTTGACGGTTCCGCTTGATTAGCGACCTTGCCACACCGTATACGTGGCGCATGACGCGGGGCTTCCAGTTGTTCCTATAAGTGCCTGGTTTCGAGGGTTCCTAAAAATAACGCTTGGCTTGGCATAACCGTTCGCAAAAAAATAAAAAGGAAGACACGTTGACCGCCGCACGTCGCTTAGTTCGCGAATATCCTTCCTCGGGCACGACATCTGCGTGCGCGAAGGTCGCAGGCGGTAGCCCACGTGTGCGCACAGTTTGCGGAGTTTGTGTATTGCAGAAGCCGTGTGTTTCTGTCTTTTTTTTTCAGTAACGCGCTCAGAAGGGCTATCTTTAGAAAAGGGTCCACGTTGCGCCCATCATCCCCGCCCACGCACGCGACCCCAACCGCGGGAGATCGGTGTATCGCGTAACGGAAAGTCTGGACCGTATTCGGGGCGACCTGTCGCGGACTGACCACCCTGCACGGGGTGAGGGGTCAGAGCATTGTTCGACCGGACAAGGCAGCGATAAGCCTTTTATGCTCGCGCAGTTGTGTATGCACGCGTGTCCCGTTTTCGTGGTCGAAACCCCCTCTCCCGTGCAGTCCGGTCTGTGTCTTTCCGTGTCCTTTCGAGGGTATCGAGTGGACATCGCCGTGTGGCGTACTCCTCTGCAGATGTCGTATAGATCTGTTCGTTCACACAGATGGCTCGATTCGCTCGCTGCTTCTCGTTTATTAACTGCACACCTAAGTTTTTTATTTACATAGATTGCATCACCTCACTGTAGGTTTTCTTTTTATATCTGCTCATGTCAACCATGTAGACAATAGCACATTGTGGAGAGGTGTTCTGCTATTTAAATGAGCTCATTAGCAGACGGCTCAGTTCAGTAACCAGATTCTGGACCAACTTTATACGCCTTATGAGACAATGAGTAGACCTGTACAATATATTCGCAGCCCTAAACTACGACCCTACCGTTCCCTAAAGAGCACAACGTCGAACCCCGCACTAATTGCTTATCTTTCACGAGTAATATCATTGGAATCACTGTGCTCTTGAAGCGAAGTCGTCGCACTCATCTTTGTTTTTGTCACGAGATCCACAAAATAAATACACTTTTTCCCTTTAATTTCACGACAAAACTCCGTTGCCAGTTAATACATGATTGTATTGACACAGGCTTTGACGCAGACTGTCAGCAATTAACGGTACCAGGACAAGAAACCAAAAAACAAATCATCGTGGCGTCACTACAAGTGATGCTGTCGAAACTACATGGTATACTGGCATCATTCGTTCGGTTACGCTTCTTTTCTGGCTTTTTGGTAGCCTAGAGCAACAGTGGTATTGTGGAATACAGCCAAAAAAAAAAAAACACGTGAGAACAGGCGACAGAGACGATACGGGCGCTAACGAGCAAGCCCACAGGGCATTAATGATTTCGGAGATACCATCCCAGCAGGCGCCCATAACACCCAGACGCGAAGGCGGTAAACAAGTCAAAGTTTGAACATATCCCAAATTGTCAACGCATTGATTGCGTACTTACCGTTGTATAGTCTTTCTACTCTGCAGTGTGTCTCTCTTCTCTTTTCTTTTTTTCGCTATTTCACCATGCATTCATACCAACTAGCCCGGATTTCTTTATCTGCAGCACTGGCAGTTTTGTAATGGACGTAGCGCTCGCTGTCATATACAAGATATGCTGTTCGCTGCGAGCTATCACTGGCTATTACTGATTCTCAAGGTAATTAAAGGTAACGCTAACTCGATCATTTGTCTCGCATTTGCCGCTAAATGTTCTCCAACTTGCATTGTTTTACTTGGTTCGAAGAGGGCGCCTGTGTCGCTGTCTAGGACGAAAGTCGTCTGTGCTATTGGGGTGACAATAGAGTCCTCTGTCAAGAAAAGTGACCACCCTTGATCTTCCCGCGCTCTCGCTTGCTTTCACGCGCACCATTCCCGGGGAATACCGCACATAGCTGTTGCGATGGAGCCATTGTTCCTCGGTTGTCTACGGCAGCGGGGAGTGCTGACCCGTGGCGCAGCACCAGCAAGGCGTGCAGGTCGCCGTTGCAGTTATTTGCAAGTCAAGTGTGCTACAGGCGAGGCTCGCCATTGTTTTCGGCACAATGTCAATGGCAGGGCATTAACATTCTTGCACGCCATCCGCAGCCGCGCGCGCAGCTTTTAGCGCTGACCGCTCGCTGCGCTGTCGTCGTGGGAAACTTGGGCGTTCGTCCGCGGAGGAAGCGACGCTTGACTTTTGACTGCAATTGCGTGCACCTTTCGGGACCACGTTTGTGTTTTCTCGAAATTCTACGCTCCCTAGGCTGTTTTTAGTAGGCGGTTGCAATTTCCGGAACGACGTTGGGTGGCTATAAACAAGACGTCAAAGACGTCTTGTTCTGCTACTTGGAGTATAAAGTTCGTGCGTTTCGACATATTTTGTCTCGTTTGTTGACGTAGTCCACGAATACCTGCCTCGTTGGATCGCTCAGGTGACTTGGTGACAATTTGTTATTTTGATACGGCGCGACGGAATAAAACGATAAGAGAGAAAACAGTTGAGACAAGACAGATTAGAGGAAGAGGAAGCACCCACAGCCTTTCAATGCTTTAAGTTTGTGCGTCATAATACCATCGACGGAAAGGGCGTTTTTGGTCCACTTTAATTAATTTCAATTTGCGTCGTGGTCACTGAACTGTAATTAAGAACAACAATTATGTTTCGTATGCTTTCCTTGGCCTAATTTCCTGCTGTATGTTGGCTGTGTCCAGCAAATGAGCAAGCCCATCGGGAAAATACGCCTTATTCCGTTCTGTACAACAGACGAGCTAAAAAAAAAAAAATAGGGTGTTGCTACCCGTACACTTTCTTATGCACAGCTTTCGTTTCCCTTCTTTCCACCCCCCCCCCCCTGCCTTATTTCTTACGCCCATTTCTTCAGCGTGGTGCGACAAACAGTTTCAGACACGCAACCGGTAGAGTGGCAATGTCACAAACACTTGCATGCGCTCGCTATTTCGAACCTTCGAAGCTATGCTGCAGGCACGACTCGCTTTAGCAGGGGGCTCACACAGAGCCTCTCATTCAGCGCGGCTAGCAACACAAAGGGTGGACGTGTCTTCCTCCCACGCCCATCTCGGAGGCGACTACGAGTGCCCGCTGAGATGGGCGATTGCGGAGGTCATGCATCAACGTCAGAGAGAGAGAGAGAGAGAGCAAGATGTGGTGGGAGGAGACAAAGAGGAAAGTGGAGTTGGGGTGATGTATGGATTCGCAAAGTGGTTTGCGAGCTTTCGCTAAAGGCGCCCCAAAAAAGCAGCGCTCGACTCTCGTGTGCCCCACTTGGCTGAGTGCGCCGTCGGGAACGAAGCGACCTTGAGGACAACGCGCACGCACATCAATGCTTTCCCATCGCAGTCGACGACTTCTCCGTTGACGGTTTATGGTCGCGCCGTGCTCGGCCTCCCGCCACGAACACCACAGTTTCTGAGAGTTCTAAGAAAAAATTTGTGCCGTGACAAACGCTGCTGTCTTGGCCAGCCCGAACGGTTGTTTACGGTCGAACGTCTTCTTTGCTTTAAGTGTTTTTTTCCTTTCAATACAGTCTTTTCTTTTCTTTCTCTCCTTTTTTTCTGCTCTCTGTCTCGCACGCATTCTATTCCGGTATAGACTGCAGCTACATTTCGAGTTAATGGCACATTTGCGTTACTTCTAACGGAAAGGCCAGCCTGGCACAAGGCCGTGATATGATTGTGTGCGCATCACTTGCAGTGCACTGCGCTTGCGAGTCGTTTGGAGAGCCAGTTTTTTTTTGTGTGTATGAACAGCGACGACTCAGTAACAGTATTTCAACAACAACAACAACAACAACAACAACAACAACAACAACAACAACAACAACAACAACAACAACAACAACAACGACGACGACGACGACGACGACGACGATGACGACGACGACGACGACGACGACGACAACAACAACAACAACAACAACAACAACAACAATAATAATAATAATAATAATAATAATAATAATAATAATAATAATAATAATAATAATAATAATATAGAGGGAGCCGCAATTTCGACCACGTGGTGTTCTTTCACGTGCGCTGACATTGCACAGTATACATGGGCGTCCAGCGTTTCGCCCCCACCGAAATACGGCATCCGCGTCCGGAATCGAACCCGCGACGTTCTGGTCAGAAACCGAGCCCCGTATTCAACACGCCACCGCGGTTGACTCTTTCGTGCATGTAAATACAGTGCGCGCGAATAACACCGAAGTGTAGTGTCGTATCAAAAGTGACACACTTTTTTGTCGAAACCCCCCCCCCCCCCCGAAAGATTATATTTATTGGCACCTCCCAGTCCAATTAGTCGCCGCTTAAAGCGACCTTTTATTTGAAGCTATTCCTTTTTTTTTTTACTTTTAAATCGCTTATTTGTTTTCTTTATATTCCTGTCATCCGTTTCCCCTCTTATGTTAAGGGAGAACCGCCTTGTCAATAGGTGGCCTATGATCCAAGTTCAGAGCAACAGGCTAGAAACAGTTTGAGAACTCACCGATGTCGACGTCGTACGTGAAAAAATCCGGCTTCGGCGAGCGTATATATACACAGAGATGTGGCCCTCAAATAGAGAAATGGCCACATGCGTATTTGCATATGCGCCGTTTTCCAATAATCGATGCTCCCTCGATCGCGGGCTTGATCGGTGATCAGCTGTTTGTGGTATGGCAATCTGATCTCTTACCGAGGTGGCTTGCCACTACACGTTGCCTGCAATTCATTGTTGCTTCAATAGGAACACACGACTGTTGCCGGTAGCGACAGAAGTGTTGCGCGTCTAATCGAAGGTCGAATTCTCGGCATGGAGGTCAAATGGAGGTCGAATGGAGGTTGAATGAAGGTCGATTGCTCGGTATGAAAAAAAGGAACATGCTGAAAATAGCATTTCGCAATGCGATAATAAGAAAGTAACATATAAACAAAGAAAAGTCGGACACACGCTCACCAGACTTCGCGAGCTCCCATTTTTCCCGATAGGGCGAGGACTGCTTAAATTTTTTCACAGCGGGGTTGTTTGTTGCGACTGGAAAATAAAAACGTGTCTGCAGGACACACCATAGGTGTCCCGCAGACGCCGATTCCTGTGGCATGCGCCACGTAAACTTGGCAAGCCCCACTACCGAGTATCGCAGGTGTGAGCGTTATAAACGAAGATTCGACTAGATCAAGCCGAGCCCGTGAATAACGTGAAATAGAGAGAGAAGGAAAGTCAAAGAGGAAGAAAGAAATATAGGAAATAGTGACATAAAAAGATAGAAGACAGAGAGAAAGGAACCGATGAGAAAAATGGAGAAAAATAGCAATGACGAGAATAGGAAGATAAAGAGACGGAAAAGAAGATAGAAAGAGAGCGAAAAAGAAATAAAGAAACAGACACACAAAAAAACAAGGAGGCAGGAAAAACAGAGAGCTAGACAGGGCGGTAACGAAGAGAGAGGAATAGAGAAAGAAACAAATGAATAGAATGAAAGAGACAGAATGACACAGACACAGAAAAAGAGGTAGGAAAAAAAAACAGAGAGCAAGACAGAAAGAGAAAAAAATGAAGAGGGAGAGAAAGAAAGAGAAGAATGAGAAATGAATATAGAAAAGGCTGGAATGAGAAAGAAATTGAGAGAAACAAATAGAAAGAAAGTAACAGAAAGCAGCAGGTCAAAAAACAAATGCAAGAAACAAAAAGAGAATGACACAGAAGAAAAAATAAAAAAGGCAAAAAAGGAAGGCCACCCACTACTAGTGCGAAGCTGCCGTCATTTTTTTTCTCGCAAAGGCTGATAAATTGAGAAATTTCGCAGAATTTGTTTATCAACTTTAGAACAAAAGACTGGCTCCAGATCCAACCCCGTATTTGTCACCACCAACAGGCCCAGCCGACACCACCACCCAAACGTCTGACCTGTTCATGTTTTCACATTTTTCGAAAAACATTAGTGAATGCAACTGCCTTACCGATACGTGTGACCAAAGTGCGAAATAGCCGTCTTCACTCTTCATTGTTGTTGTATCTTTGCTACTTCTTTTGCATTTGTATTAACAAATCTGCTTGGACCATGAGTCCGCATGAAAAACGTCAGCAGCACTTCACTTCTCTGTCTTCTTCCCACGAGCAAGGCCCACACATTGGCCGGCTTTCGGCCACGCCACATTGATTGTGCTTGCTATCATACCACGGGATCTGCCAACATGTGGCTAACGATGCAAAGGCCTTATTTCTGCGCTAGACAAATTCAGCACTACGAAATTATTGGGGTCCACTACTATACGTGTTTACGGCTGCGTGCGAGCTTATATGGGACCTAGGGGAGGAGGGCTAGAAGTAAAATAAGATGTACAGCTTCGTCGAGTTTATGCGGGACTTGCGAGATGGCTGTCGTGAAGCCCTCCCCGTTGACGATGGTCCGGCGTCCCGTAACGATATACGGCCCCTTCGTTCGCGGATGGTCATCTTCTGACTATGTTTTTACGACATGGCAACGCCCAGAGAGAAATGAAGCACGCAAGAGCGTGGGGTCTTCCAATATCATCACCTGGAGAGCGTGTGAGCGTTGGTATTCCCCTGAAAGGGGTTATCGATTTCCCGACCCCCCCTATAATATGAGCTGAACAATTTAGCGCTATATTTTGTACAACGCTAAGCTTCCCTGTAGTATTTATTTTCTTCTTTGTGATTCCAACACTTCTCCTTTCGTTTAACACAGCTCTCTCTCTCTCCCTCTCTCTCATTTCCTTTACAAATGCGATCACTGTTTTAACACTGTAGCTCGGAGAAAAATAAATAATCAACGTGACCTTTTCGAACGGGAAGTGTTGCGAAAGGCATGGTGGTTGCCTTGTTGCAGTGTGATCATATGTGATGTACAGTACTGTCCACTGCTAAAAGGAATGCTCGAATCACCACTTACTGTATTGCTGGCCCTTTAATGAAAAGAAGGTGTGGAAACATCGTTCGTGGATGGCAGTAATCTGTCAAAAGCAGTCACAACTCTCAACCACGTGTAGTCTTACGCGTATCTAAGCCATTATGCTTTTGCAAGAGACTGAACTGAGCTGGACATGCTCAACGCGCAAGTGTTCCCTTTAAGAGCGAACCGGTCCGTACGCAGGCCATGCGTTGTCGTCAGTGAATAAGGCTGAGTCATCGTGAAGCGAACTGTAAACGTGATAGGACGCCCTCTATTGGAGTCATTAAATGGAGAATGCAACGAAGAGACAGTGAGGCAACAGCCCCTTCTTGTAGCGTCAACTGGAGACGCAAGTTTAACGAACTACACCCATACAAAGCCGGTCTAATCAAGCAGCTTCAATCTGTCTCGCCCCACACTATCGCTCACAATCCGGCTAAATTTACGAGCTCTTCTTAGCGCGTTCCCGGGAAGGTTGAAGATGTCCGGGAGCGAGCCTCGCACACGCACCTCTCTTGACGAGGAATCGGACCTTGCGAGGGAGTGGATTGTTTCCCTGATGGAACGGTCTCAAGTCTACAGTATCGCCCCCAGCCACGAGCGCGAAGGCGCGGTTCGTAATAAGCCTCTAGGCCCAGGACTTCACTCTTCTCGGGTTTTGAGGGTGCGGTCCCGGAGGTCCTGGAACTTTAGGGTCAAGTGAATGACGGCAGGGGTCACGCTCTCTGCGGCCTCGCGCGGAGGATGCGTTTTTTTTTTTTGCTTTTGTCGTGTTCAGGTGTGCGCATCGCCGGGATGCGCGCCCTCTCGTTGACCGCTCGCTGGCCAGGAATGCCGAGAACGTGCTTCGGTGCGCAGCTTTCGCTTCCGGAGCTGTTTCCGGATCGAAGTGCAATAGAGCGTGCCGAGTTCGCGCCTCGTAAAATATATCCTCGCGCTGCGTTAAACGGAAGCCTGCACTCACTATTGGACGGGCTTGGTTCAGCGACGCGGCTCGGACGTACGTGCAGCAATTGGACCTGTCGGCTGCGACGATTACGGAACGTGGTGGCATGAAAGACAAAAAAACGAAAAGAAAACGAAATATAGAACACAGCCTTGGGTATGTGCAGTTTTCACTCATGTGCGCGGCCTTCAGTGCGCATCCACCCGTTATGTGCTTTGTCAGCCTAGGTCGCGGGGAAATGTATGGCCTGCATTCACAGAGCACGGAGTTCATGAGGTCCTCTCCTTATTTTGCTTTCTTGCCCCCTCATCTGACTCTCCACGAGTGGGATAACAAGCTTGGTTGAGTATAGTCAACCGCCATGTCCATCTAGTATTTGCTGCATTTGCTCGCCCTCTATAACTCGAAAGAACGGGTCCCGGCTAACGGTGACAATAAAAAATGTATTACCACTCAAGGTGGTCTGACAATAATGGGAAATGAGCAAGATGATTCTGGCTGCTCCCAAATCCTACATGCAGCATCTGATTCTTTCCACAGCTCCGCCAACGAGAATATAATTCTTTTAAAAATAATGTTAATAATGAAGCTACGGTCGAAAGCACAAGTCACACTTCCTGTCCAGTTCAGACTGGAGATAAATCAATAACTTGCAGGTCAGAATATCCATTTCTTCGAATGCAATGGTTCTTTTAGCAGATCTATATCCAGTTCGAAGCTAGAATTCCAGGCTCCATACAGAACAATGTCACAAAAGATTGATAAACTGTACATTTTTTACAAGTGATCCCTACCATGCTGATCAATGCCATTATGGCACTGCAGTGAAAAAAAAAGCTTCATAAAAGCTGAATGCCAGACGGACAAGAAAAAGAAGTAAGAACAGCGGATCGTGAATACACATACCACCATAACTAATGAAGGAGACGAAAAGGGGGGAGGGGAGGATAGAGAAAAAGAGAGAGAGAGAGACCAACTTCACCACCTCCCAAGATGGAAACACATTCCTTGTTTTCTGAGTAAACGCGAGAGCAGGCCTGCGTGCACAGACGCGCCCTATTTCACCGCAGCTAACACACACACACAATCGCTCCCAATTTCCCCTAGTTTCTTTTGAATGTTTAATTTATCTCTGTATTGGTGAGCCCAGCCGAAAATAGGAAAAGAACCGCGCAGCGATGCAGACGTCTCTTAAACACTATCGTGCGAACAACACACAAAGAAAACAGCCGTCGCCCTAATGACGGCCGCGTTGCGACCAACTCTGCAAGCGCGTTGCTTTCGCGCGCACACTGACCGGTGCACCTGCAGCCCCGAAAAGCGCGCAGGGCATCACGCTGGTGCGGCCGACCTTCCACGCTGAAGATCGCTGGAGCGGAGAGCCAGCCGTGCGTTGTCCGCATATATACCGTGGACGCCGCCGCTCGCGGCCCATCGCGTCACCGACGGCCCGTGACGCAGTTCCTCTTGGCGGACGACGCTCCGCCGAATCAACGGGTGCGGCGTGCTGGCATCGCTGTATATCGTAGTGTACCGAAAAGAAAGAACTGTGCGTGTAGTTAGACGCGGCAGCGGGACCCGCACGTGTACCGCATTTTTCCCTGCTATAACGCCCCAAGCTAGCAGTACCACCTCTAGACGTGCACAAGGGGGTACCGGGGAGAGGGCGAGACCGGGCCATTGACGTGATAGCGAGGGTGGTGCTGCGATGAACCTCGAATGAATGAGTCACTCCTGTGGGCTAGTTTGCGATCGCGATTAGCGGTCAGTGTACCTTCGTGATCACGTTTTCTTCGTACCTTCGAAAGTGTTTTTTCTTTGTCCCTTCGAGAAAAATAAGAAGAAATGGTTAGTTTATACTGCACAACATTTTATTTTTCGAAGGAAGCACCATTACGTCGACCTGCAACGGGCTTGAGAATGAAGGAAGCAAAGGAGGTTCTAGCTGAGTAAGTACGCCATTATAATCCGGCTGCAAATGAGCTGCAGGGCGTGGATGTGTTGTAGCGAGTGAGGTGGACGTTCTTGAACGCGCTAGTGACCCACGAAATGTGTACGTCCTCTCTGCCGAAAGGCGCGGGCTATGTCCACGGTGCCAGTTTCCGCGAGGTACAAAGGCCTCGCAGTATCCCCGATGGAAAAACTGAGTATGAATATGAAAACGAACAATGGTGCGGGGATGTCATTGATCGACGATGCGTCGACGAAGCCTGGCGTATATTTCGTGCACGCGATCTGAACGACAAACTTCGAAACCGAAGGGGGCAGTTTACGACGTATCGCGTGCTTCCGGAGCCTCTCAGAGCAAACAAGAACACATTCACAGAGCATAACATTGTAGTACAGGCTTTTGAAGTACGCCCCTTACGAGAGAATCACAAGACGGAGTGATGGGGCGCTGAATATGCGGAAGGTTTGTGAACACAGGAGCTTAGGTCTCCACATTGTTTATTTTTTATTGCTAAATTCTGTACCATACTATCATACAAATCATTCAGCCCCTCGTGGAGTCGACGCCTTTTGCATGTCCTTCCGGTGCCTCGCAGGGAGCAGGGGCGCAAGTGAATAAAAAGTTATTAAAACAAACTGATGACGATGATGATGGTTTTCGCGACGATGGTTCGGTAATTCGACGATGGTTCGATGGTTTTTACAATGAAGAACTGGCTGTTTTTTTTTAATTTTGCCGAAAAGGGAAAGGGGGGAGGGGAGGGTCTTCTTCCTGATATCGATGCAACACTCCTGTTCAGGGAGTCACAGAGGCAGCTTAATTGGAGGGGTAATATATTGAAAGATACGTGTGCTCGCAAGAATTTCAATGACAATGACAGCAGAGGCTCAGATTTGGGTGCGCGTTAAAAAACACCAAGTGGTCGAAATTTCCAGAGCCCTCCACTACGGCGTCTCTCATAATCATATGGTGGTTTTGGGACGTTAAATCCCAGATATCAATCAATCAATGACAGCAGACCAACCAAGAAGACTAAATTAGGTATGCTGTTTAATTACACACCTATCTTTAAGATTATTGGTCGACTATACTGAGAGTGAAGCGAAGTGTCTGCAGTTTTGTAAGCAACCACTAGCACTGGATGCTGAATAGTAAGTTATAGTTCACACCTAACTATCTTGATAGAAGTTAGTGAGTGGTTAGGTTGTTACAATCCTAAATAAGTGCAAGATATTGAAAGGGTGTTTATTGATGAAATGAGGTAGCATTAAGACATACTGACACAAATTTGCGAAGGAATCTGTATACTTTGCGGTACAAATATCCTTTACACAGAGCAAGGGTTACACACACCTCTGAGCAAGTGTGAAGCCTAAGAAATGTTGATGAGGCATTTTGTTTGGACGTTAAAATCAATTTTCGCATGGCTTACCTACTGAAATGGACACTATAGTCTGACGTTAGAATATCAATTCTGGTGACTTCACGCAACGGTATGGCTAGTTGGGATGACGTCAGATACGAAAAAAAAAAAATGACAGCTTGTGCGTCACCAACCGAGCCACAGAGCGGAGCAGCGGCCGCGGAAATGACATGACATCTCACGCGAGCAAGTAACGACATTGCCTCCGAGATTAGCCAGCGGCGTGCGCCGCCGGCTCGTTTCGGAGGCTACGGTAAGGAAAAGCCCATCATACCGGATCGTTACACCAGGGCACGATAAGAACCAAAAATAGCTTTTAAAAACATGTTGTAATCAACTTTTCATGGTGCGATCACGTTTACCAGTACATTCTTTAAGCTACCGAGGGGTCAGGTCTACCATTTGATGCAGAAAAAAAAGTAGAGGAAGAGAAGAGTGAGGAAGAGAGAGAGATGAAAATTGTCGAGAGATGGGGAAATGCTGATTTACAATAGAAGTTGTAAGCCCTTGTTGCCTATTGCACTCGATATGAACATTTTTCGCCGCATCGTTGAGGAAAGGGGCTTCTCATAAAACCGTATAATTAGGTATATAATATATACAATTTCTTTTGATCCCCTGAACCCACTTGTGAGGCGGTATTTTGGTATGAAACTTCACTACAGTGATGGCTGAAACAGTGACTGCCCGAGCACGAAAGCTAAGATGATGCACGAGAAATTCACACATTTGTTTCTTTATTATTTATTAACGAGATACTTGCGTTTCTGAGGGTGGTGTATTACTAACGTCTTCTTAATTTGCGCATATATATAAAACAAACAAAAAACGCCGAGACTGGCGCGATTGTATAGTAGGCCACAGCTCATCCCAAAATGTAGTCGGTGCTTGCACACGCTCAGTCATCTATCACCTGAAGAACGTACGACACGACACGCCCACGCTCGATGTGAAGCGGTGCGCACATTTAGAAGTGGAGAACGGATGAGGCATCGCAGAGGGTGTGGTTCTATCGACGTCGCATAACGAAAATAATAGCGCGAAGATCCTCGGTCAGGGTTGAAAGAGCACAATTGATTTCCGTGCGGGATGATTGCTCCGCCGAGTTCGACACCATCACCGGAAGAGCCTCGTTTACTAAAGCGGCACAGAAACGGCTACGGTGGTCTGGTGATTATGTGGTGCTTCACTGCAGACGCGCAGGTCTGGGAATCGAATCCCAGCTGCGGCGGTGGCACTTCAACAGAGGCGAAAACTCTAAAGGGCCGTGTATAGATTTAGGAACAAGGTACTTACCTATACGGAGCGGAAACTTGGAGGCTCACAAAGAGGGTTCAGCTTAAATTGGGGGTGACGCAGCGAGAGACGGAAAGGAAAATGATAGCTGTAACTTTAAGAGATAATGAGAGAGCAGAGTGGGTCAGAGAACAAACCGAGGTTAAGGGTATCATAAATTAAAATCAAGAAGAAGAAATGAATGATCATGGGCCGGGCACGTAGCGCGTAGGCAGGATAACCGCTGGTCATTAAGGGTAACTGACTGAATTCCCCCCCAAAAAAGGCAAACGCACGAACGGGAGACAGATCGTTAGGTGGGCCGATGAGATTAAAAAGTTCGCAGGTACAACGTGGCAGCAGAAAGCACAAGACCTGGTTGATTGAAAGATCATGGGAATGGCCTTTGCCCTGCAGTGGGCGTATAGTCAGGCTGATGATGAGGATGATGAACAAGAAAAGCACCGAGAAGTCAATTTCCGGAGTCCTTTCCTAAAGCGTTGCTCATAAACATATCATCATATCGCGGTTCTGGGGCGGAAAACCGCAAAATATGCTTATATGAAATGGTGCAGCTTTCTGAGAGGTCTTCGTCACGACACTGCGCTGCTAACCTGTAGAGGGCACCTGGCCTTTAACCGCAGAAACGTTTGTGCAGCTAGAGTTTGGTGCATGCTAATGAAACCCCAGCGTGATTGTCAGAATTAGTAGCGAGACCACCTGTTCGAAATGCCCCATACAACCAAATACGCGAAACATGTTTTGTAAGTGCATTTTCGCATTGGTAACTTAGCTGTACACAATAAACACATGTCTGAAATTGTAATTGGCTGAAATATTCCTTTGCGAACATTTTAAACGAAAGGCACTTTGGTGGATACAGGTCCAAGACATTGTTTTATCAAGTAGTGTAGTACCCCATGGGTTTAATTCATAAATAGGCATGAGGTGTAAGGACATTCGTCGTGTCACCTGGTTTTCGTCATGCTACTAATGCCACTATTTCTTTCATCTGGGAACCTACAAGACCTAATAAGTTTATTCGGCTTATCGTGGCAGGTTGTTCATGTATTAATGAACCCTTCCGCGGATATTCACTAAAGATGTTACGAAAGCTTTAGTGTTATGGTATAAGACCTAATGGCTACGTTACTACAATATAATTTAACCGAATACCAGACAATTCACATAATATTCCTTGAAACTTGCCATACTGTAAAGTACTCTTACACCATGATATATTGTGCTACCTAGTTAAGTTCGCTCTAAACGTCTCGCTCTGACACGTTCGCACACCACCCGCATGGTGCCAAATGCTCGAACTTTCTCCTTCGGAAGTGTTTGGTGCCAGCGTGTGTATGTGATCACTAGATTTCATAATATGTCCCGTATAAGGACTGCCAAAATTTTCTTTTTTACGCGATAACGTTACAGGGCTCGTTTCGCGGAAATTCCGGCGTCGGCGTCCTTGGTTGGAAGCGAAAAATCATCATCTTTGCGTGACAAAAAAAAAACGAGAAATATGCAAATGAAATTAATAATAATAAAGTCTGAGGTTTGCGTGGCAAGCCGTGGCAAATCGTTTGCGTGGCAAGCCGGTGTTCTACCACCAAGCCACGCGTCTGCTTGTGAATAGAGTGAAAATAACTTCCTCTGCTTGGAAATGCAATGAAAGTAACTTGCACGCTTTATAAACACACGCTTCATGTGCACATGCTTCGCAATACAACGTGAACTATTGCTGTAATTATGCGTGCTGCAAGCGTACATTACCATGGGGCGTCAGAGGAGGAGGAGGAAAGATTAAGCGGTAGGATAGGGAGGTCAGCCCGTTCTTAGACCGGCTGGCTACCTTGTGCTGAGGAAAGGGGTGAGGGGAATAAAAGATGACAGAAAAAAATGTTGGAAAGAGACAGAGAGAGAGAGAGAAAATGCAAAAAAAAATAGTGACAGAGAAAAGGCAACATTGTTCAGAGTACGCATCTGAAGTCTGGGATCCGCACACTAAAAATATATTAATAATCTTGAGAAAGTCCAAAGATTTGCTGTTCGGTTTATTTAAAATCGCTTCCGCCAGTCTGACTCCCCGGCAGAACTAATAATTAATAACAAAATTACAACTTTAGAACCGTGAAGGAAACTAGCTGGACTTAAATTTCTTTTTCACCTATCTAAGAAAAACACTATCATAGACCTTTCGCACGTCCTCACTCCGTTATCTTCGCGTCCTACTAGAGGATACCATTCTTAAAAATTCACACGTGCCTTTGCGCGCACTAGCAACTTCAAGTACTCTTTTTTCCCTCGCACAATAACAGACTGGAACGAACTGCCGCACCATATTTTTGAGTCAGCAAATGTACTAAATTGATTGATACGTGGGGTTTAACGTCCCAAAACCACCATATGATTATGAGAGACGCCGTAGTGGAGGGCTCTGGAAATTTTGACCACCTGGGGTTCTTTAACGTGAACCCAAATCTGAGCACATGGGCCTACAACATTTCCGCCTCCATCGGAAATCAAATGTACTAAATTCTCTAGAAATTTACGTTGAAGTGCGAGTTATGTAACCCGCGAATATATTGTACAACTGTCTGATTTATTTTTTCTGTCGTTGTTCTTTTCTTTGTTCTTTTCTTCTTTCTCTACACTTGTAAATCTATTAATTGGTCATATCATTATCATTGTACCACCTCACACTCCTGCTTGGGCCATTTTTATGGCTTGCAGTACTTTATAAATAAATAAATAAATAAGTAAATAAATAAATAAATAAATAAATAAATAAAATAACACCAAAGAGAATAAGACACTAAAGTCTGTCTTCTGAGGCCAGTTGTCCGCAAAAAGCGTAGCAAAGCTTTCAAAGCCATGGAATTATCATAATGGCTTCATAGTTTAGAGCCAGTCACCCACTACAAAAGGCACAGGCGTTACTGCACCCTTAAGACCACGTATAGTGGGTGCATAGTCAGTTCGACAAGGTTTCATACAAGCTTGAAGTACGCACTAGGAACAAAATATCACTATTGCGTTTAACTCTTTAAGGCGACGCATAGGTCCCACAATTTTTTTTTTTACGAACTTATTTACAGCGCATTAGGCTTTTGTGGGTACGAGCGCTTCTGGCGATTCTATCTTTCACCACAAACGTATTCCACACTCGTGGGGTCGAAGTCACAAAACTTCATTCCGTAAGCGAGTTTTTCGCATTGTCAGCCGGCTTGGCCAATGATCTGTCTCGCGTCGTGATTGGCTGAAAACTCTCTCATAAATATTTAAAAAAAAACGCAATCAACAAGTTTACAGCAACCCTCTTGCTACGCGGGTCCCAGGGACATCGCGTTTGTAGCAGCTGGACATAAGATGGCGCGATGTAAATAACACGAAGTAAACAATGAACAAACATGCACCAATTCATCGAGTATCCGAACGAGATGCTGGCGACAGACGACTGCAGCCACACGATAAACTTGTTTTCCCGACATCCGTGCCATGCCACCTGCTTTGCGTGTTAGCTATAGACGCATGCGGCACAGTGTTCTTTGTTCGATGAAACACGACACCGCTTACGGCCGGTCGCTCTGGACGTTATAACTTTTTTTTTTCTGATCTCCCCACCGCATTCAGAGGTTCATCGAAGGGAATCATATCTCTCTATTTCTCTCCCGCGTTTGTTTGTTATTTATGTATATCTATTGTCATGGAGTAACGGTCAGCGTCCATAGCCGTGGTGATTGAATGCGTGCACGGAGATGTCTAAATGGCAGGGCGATCACGACCCTCCCCGAACTGACCACAGATGTTTGTTTGCGAGCCTGTTTGTTGGTCACCCGCCACAATGCATGCGTCCGACAGAAAAAAAAAAGCAAGAAAGAAAGCATCTCTATTTTACGTACGTTCTCTTTCATGTTCTATCTATCGTTTATGGTGTTATTTTTTGCCTTTATACTTGTCGAGAGAACAATAGCGAGGAAACGTGAAATAAAGCAATGCATACGCTGCAGGCAGTTGTCACTCTGACCATTGCGGGAAAAGTGCGTAGCGGATGGCGTTTGTCTGTGAGGAGCGCGGGGAATGTGGACAACGCGGAGGGGGTGAATTAAACTGCGGGGACTTCACTCGTTGCTCTTCGAGGTGAGAGTTGGAGAACGGCGACCCCCGCGGCTATACATTGAAGCACGTATACTCTAGGTGGATGCGGGTGAAATTTCGACGTGAAAAGAATAGATGCGATTGCTCTTGTCTCTTATTTACTACGTGGTCTGAAGCATTCTACATATATTGCGAGTCTGTCTGGCTACCCCCCACCCCCGTCATTTTTTTTTTTTGTGAATATAGCTTAGCCAGAATGTTTGCGGGTTTGCCGGTTCGCGTGTATGTAAAATTGCAAACAGCGTTTGCAAAGTTGAAAAAAAATGTAATATTTTTTTTGGGGAGGGGGTAGTGTTTGGTGAATGATTGTACAAAAAATGAGAAAATGGGGAAAGGTAGCCTTACCAAACAGTGTGAAACAATGTATATATAATATATGCACCTTAACCTATACTTGGGAAAGCGAAGGGTGTGTGTAATATTGAAAGCGAATGTCAGGATGGAAGAGATACCTTATAAAGACGCCACAGAGTCATTAAAACTATACGGCACTGACTAACAAACGGGATCAGTGCAGTCACAGAATGAGTAGTTGAATTCAGTGATGCTAAGGAAACGCCGCAACGCCTTTGTGGTTGCTGTTGTGTTAAAAAAAAAACTTTTGAACAATTTTGAGCACTTAGTACTGTGGGAGAGCACTATAGGCCATCCCGTGGGCCTCTGATCTGTATCGAATTTTCACTGGCTTTGATGTTTGTGCGAGCGATTGTTCAGCTGTCTACAATGTGAATGAGAGGGCAGGGCATGCGCGATTGTCTCCCGCGGATTTCCCAACCTCATCTCAACGAATGCACCAATTTTTTGGATTGTGCCACGATGGAATGTTTCGCAACTTATATCTGTCAGATGGAAGGTCGCGTTGCACATCCGGCATTAAAAGCTCAAATTCAATTAGCCGTGAAAAAATAGTCCTTGCGGTCAACGGCACGCATGACGGAGCAGGACACCACCGCCATGCATGCACCCAAATTCTGACGAAATTCGTGCGTATGCGGCGAGAAGTAGTGCTCCATATATAACGGTCGTGCATGCAAATAGGCACGCCATGCGTAAGGCGTATAAATAGATCGGCAGCAAACTTCCGGCCCGGAGGCCCCCTCACTTCGCTCTATATTTACACACATATACGCACTCTAGCACGCTTCATGTGCGCGCAGACCCACAGTCTTACTTCTCTCCGCGTGTGCCTCTTCTACGGTATGCCCACGTGGTACGGGAGTCCGTTATCACGTTATAGTTGAGAGCACTGCAGTCGAAGGCACGATGCATCGAATGTGTGTCTCAGCTGTTCCGCGTGTCAGATGTATGCATTCTAATATACATTGTTTCGTCGAAGTGTACTTCTTCGTGCATTGATGCAGAGTACGCGTGACTTGAAGCGTGAAACACCACTCGGTCTCGCATTTCGCGAGGCGGCATGACGAAACGTACGTGCCTGCAGCCGACCTTCATGTATATAGTTCTCGTGAAATATCGGTTCATGAAGCATCTCGTGCATCGGCTCGGTGTTTCCACTTGACGAGGGCAGTCATCCCAATATTGTGCAGAAAAATCGGGCCCCTATCAGATAACGTGATACACGAAGCTATAAAGTGCGTTTTATTGGCAAGCGCTTTTGCGCTCGTTGTTCGAGCGTGTTGCGCAAACGCACGAGTTGTGTCGGCTCATCTTTTTTTTTTTCAGTCCCACTACTTGGTACTCTAACCACCTTCGGGAATGAGCCTTTTGCATAATGCCGATTGGTTTTCCCTGTCGGTCCCGTCGTGGGAGACGCCCGCGCTATAAGCACGTTCTGCAGGACGAAAATAAGGTTTTACCATTCCATTCTATTCATCAAGGAAAAAAGATATTTGAGGAAACAAACGTACTAAACAGCTATAACACGAAATACTTCCCTTTGTCAATTTCATGTCGTACGCGCATGGCAGAAAGCCTCGCATTTATATATATATATATATATATATATATATATATATATATATATATATATATATATATATATGTGTGTGTGTGTGTGTGTGTGTGTGTGTGTGTGTGTGTGTGTGTGTGTGTGTGTGTGTGTGTGTGTGTGCGCTCCTCCGGATGTAATGTTATGCGAAGACAGTTGCCAGATTAAAAAAACAAACAAATGGAAATTCTGCATAAATATAATTCTCTCTGAAAATATCCTCTTCTCATCTAACTAGTTCTACAGTTCCAATTAAAATCGACCAATATCATAAGCTCCATTGTAGTGCACGTAGTTGCCCATAGATAGATTGCACGTAGGCACGCAGATTGCATAGGTAAGGCGAGCACCCCTCCCCTTTCCCGCGTCATCTCCCCTTCTATCTTTTTCCTGTTCGAGTCAAGCGTATGAACAATCTCACAGCGCTCTGTCGCAGTTACTAATAACGGAAAAAAACACCAAGGTGGAGCTACTTATAGCAGTGGGCACGCGTATGGAGTTGGGGAGTAATTCTTTTTGTAAGCATGGAGGATACGTCAGCTGCTCGTGGCGGTATAGGGGATTGGGGGAAAAGGTAAGGATAGGTGTGCAGATGCTCCGCTTTTCTCGTTTTGGTAACACAAGAGAAGCCGAAGCTATAAAGAAGGAAGGCCGAGGGAAGTGGGGGGGGGACGATACAGATTGGCGGCCCCTGCGACAAGGGAAGGCGCAGGCAGCTGTTCTTGAGCGAGTGTTCGGCTGGCACGCGCCAAGCACGTGCCGCCGAAAGCGCATCCGCCCGTTCCAAGGACCCCGGGTTCAAAGAGACGACCCCACCGGATGCGTTATGCCCCCCTCGGAGCTACGATCCGACCTGGCTGTGGTTTCGGTTGGAACCCGCGTTTGCCTTGCGCGCGCCGTTCGGACGTTAGCTTTTCTATACCTGTGTGTGTGTGCTTTTAGCACGTCCCTTTGCATGTGCGCGCGGGCATGCATGTGAGTCCGGGTGCGGGTTTTGGGGCACATGCAAAAGGAGGCGATAGACAGGGATTATGTCGCTTTCAGATTTCGAAACCAATCTCTAGCACAGTCGTTCTTGAAAATTACCAAAAAATAAAAAAAATACAACTTACTTGCGTGAACCCTCTCTATATGCGCTATTAGTTAAGATTTACGCTTCAAGCCTCTGTTGTCGGCACATTAGAGCTTTGAAAAGAGGATGAGAGAATATGAAAGTGTCAACGCTTGTCACCCTTCAACAGCCAATGCTGTGCAGGATTTTCGGGAACGCGAGGCGTGGAATGTCGGTGTCTTCGATGTCTAAGCATATGTTGTCATACATGAACATGTCTTTATATTTATTTTCGAGGTCAATACTCGGACTTCTGCGGCACGAAGCCACGCGAACGCAACGAATGCATTCGTAACTTATAGAAGTGTGGCAGCTTGGGCTAGTTGGTATGGCATGGCGATGGTTACAGCGCGAGAACGGCACGACGACGCACAGACAAGAAGAACACGAAGAACAAGTTAGCACTCGTGTCCTTCGTGTCCTTCTTGTCTCTGTGTCGTCCTTCTGTTCTCGCGCTACAACTATCGTTATCGAAATGCATTCGCTCGCGAGTACGATTTTCTTCGAGACGCTCTCGCTGTGTACGAAACCGCTAACTCTGATTAAATAGTCTGAATGCTTCGAATAGTATGCATCGTCATGCATTCTTTCAACATTTGGCTATTTCGTCATGTAGATGAGCATAGTAGACAGTTTCTGTGACAATTTTTTCTATCCTTTTGAACTTCTGTCCGTGCATCTGCCTGCCTGCCCGCATATCCCTGAAGGTAATGCGTCTCATTATGTGAAAGATAGAGAACGGGAGAGAAAAGGATGAAAGGTGGATAGAAAGACATCGTTAAGAGCTACAAAGAGAAAACAAATCGTTAAAAGCTAGCTGGTTTCAAAACTACAAAATGAAAGGCTTCCCGAGGCGCGCATTGTGAACAACAAACAGACAAATAAACAAACAAAACGCATATAGTTCGAAAAGTACGCGCTATTGAGCGGCGGAAGGGTCTGGCTGGACAAGAAGCAATCGTGTCCAGGCCTCTGCGATGGCAGGCGTCGTCGCCCACATGCTGGGGGTCTAATGACGGCCATACACCCTGCATGCGTGCCGCACAGGACCATCGCATCATGCGAAAGCCATTGGGCTCCACCGGCGCTGCTGCTGGGACCATCGTTTTGATGGGACAATGCAGAACGACCGAGCCACCGCCCGTCGCTATACGTGAGATGTCCCTCTCCATTTCGTCTTCGGTTCGCACTCGCTTCAAATCGCGCGCCAGCGACTTCTTTGGAGTCTCTCTCTCTCTCTCTCTCTCTCTCTCTCTCTCTCTCTCTCTCTCTCTCTCTCTCTCTCTCTCTCTCTCTCTCTCTCTCTCTCTCTCTTCTCTCTCTTTCTCTTTTTTTTCTTTCTCTCTCTCTTTCTCTCTCTCTTTCTCTTTCTTTCTTTCTCTCTCTTTCTTTCTCTCTCACACACACACAGGAGAGAGAGAGAGAGAGAGAGAGAGAGAGAAAGAGAGAGAGAGAGAGAGAGATGGGAAGCACTAAGAAGGAACCATACGGTACATACGCGTGCATTCGTGTAGTGAATTACGACTGCTGCGAGGCCATTGTCTGCACGCCCTGCCCTAGTGTTGGCCGGTAGCGACTTGCCACGCATCTGAGGACGACGAAGATGACGATGGGTCTTGAGAGTAGTATAGTGTACGAAGCATGTGGAGAGGCCCTAGTCAAATGTGTGGGAAAAGAATACCAAGACGAGTTTCTTTGTGTGTCGTTGACTGTAGACACGGAGTTCTCTCGGGGCACCACCCCGTACTGTCCCCCTTGCCTAAAGGGTTCTAACGATCGGGGTTCTCAATCGCCACTCTGTCACGCGGGACGCAAATGACTCGCGCACCATACAGGCGCAGCATTGAGTGCTTGAACACGTCTTGAAGGAGCAGGGCATTGTGGAGATTGAACACGCTACGGTCCATACAGACGAACATCTTTGCGTCGAGAGCCATGCTCTTTTCGGAGCCTGAAGACTTTGATACAGATAAGGGAATGAACTTTGGAAGAGCGGCTGTCTTTTTCACTAGAGGAGATGGTAGCACAAGGTTTCCGAAAGATCAGGCTGTTAAGACTCTGTGAAACTGCCGATGTTGAATCAAAGGAAATTTGAGTTTTCGCTATTTTAATTATTCCTTGAGTCGAAGGTATTGCACGCCCCTAGCATTTCTCGTGGAGTGCGCTGAGCAACAGCTTTAGAAGACTGAACGAAAACATACACTGGCAGTGATCCTTTACCAACTGTGTTGCTAATGTAAGGGTGAAAGAATGATGCAGTGAGAAATGACACCTCTTAACAGCAAGGATTAATGGCTCGTTCAATTCTTTTCTTCAGTTATTAATGGACATGGATGTCCTTTTAACAAAAAAGCAGGTATATTTATGTTAAGCGTGAGTCGTGAAATATGAGTCTGCTGATTCATTTGTGGCTACAGAATGTACTGCTGGGTATGAGAGTTTCGAAACTTGAAATAAGCAACGGGTCTTGAGATTCTACATCAAATGTTCGCGAAATGCTGATCAGAAAATAAAGGGTATCACCTGTTTTCACGACAGCATGTTTACAAAAAAAAAATCTTTCTGTTGTACATCTGGGCAGCGAGACATAGCTTCCCACACAGTGAGCATGCAGCGGCGGTCGTCCCGATGTCAAAAATGGGCGCGCGAAAACCGCGGGAGAACTTAAACTGTTGTTATTGGCCAAAAAAGTTGCACGTGACCATGTTCAACCAATCGCGTTTTTGCTCTAGGGGGCGGAGCACAGACACCGCGCGCGCACTTAGGCGAGCGCGCGAGCAGACGCTCCCCGCGATACACGCTCGGCGAGAGCCATCAGCGTAGGTAGTTGTCTCCGCTATGGCGTCAGACCTTCGAGTGAGGATTTCGCTTTCGGAGTCGTGCTCCCGACAACGTGCGTTGAAGTCACAGTGCAACCCGTCCCGCGTCGTCTAAACGCCGCTGCGAAAGCGTGACAGTTTTGTAGCGTCACTGAGGCCTTTCCGCAGCAGTGCGCTGATCCGCCTCTTGTGTTGTCGTCTGCTACACTCTGCCAGAGGGTGTCGACTGAGTAGCGCTTTCGTTCCTGTTTACAATAGTGGTAGAGATTCCAAAGAGCAAACATCATTTGTGAAGCGACAAAGTGTGGCCTGCTGTGTGTTTTGAGACCTCTTCCATGAATGCAACGGACGCGTAGAAACTTTTCCTTGCCGAAACGTCCCGTGTTTCGCGCGGAGTGAACTCGGCGGACCGGCGGCGGCATGGGTAAACGCCCGCGCTCGGCGATCGCCACGGCGGTGCCCTCTGCGCATGCGCCAGCGCGGGGGCCCAAGATGGCCGGCCACCTGGCCGCCCTGACTGCCGACGGTGGAATACCGCTACTAACGCGGAAAATAGGAGACGTCAAACCGGTGAGTGATGTCTGATCAATCGACAATTACGCTGTTGACTAACGGTTGATGTAAGCTGTGGATTCGTACGAGGTCTGCTTACCTGGCGAAAGCGCCAAAACGCCGACGGGTACGTCGACTTGTTGCTCTACGGGATGGTGGCGTTTCCTCCGTCTTTCCAGGTAGCGCTGGCGCTTTTCTTTTACTGAGTACAATCGCATTCCTTAACCAACCGATTTTTCAGCTTGCCACTATCGGCTGAACTGGCTTTCAGTTCCGTAACTTGAACGACTGCCTGTCAACGACGTCATTGAAATGTCATTTCGCAACAAGTCACGCGTACGTCGGCTTCGCTTCGGCCAGGTAGTGGATTTCTGTACAGGTGCACAACCCGGTGGCATGGACCACAGTCTCTTCGTGAGTCATCTCGGGATTATTGAGGGTACTTGTAACAGCACTGAGTTCGCGTTGCATGCTTTTATGCAGTGCAAGACAGCATTGCAGCTCGTTGGAAACGTCACGGCTGTCTGACACACGTGTTCGTTCGTGCATTTTCGCAATGCCGACGACAATCGCAAGCGAAACCTGTTGTTAAATGCGACTTGCATGTAAACTTATCCAAAGTGATTTAGTGTCGCCATTTCACATTTATGGAGGCTCGCTGCAATGCTTTAGTCACTTTTATGGAGCGAAGCGAACAGGCTCGTTTTTCGCTCACCAAAAAGAGCATTATTGGGTATGCGTAAACAAAACAGTTCTGTGCAGCAGAGGTGCATGCACTCCAACTCGACGCGAATGTCCTCTCATCAAGGAATAAGCACGTTTAAGCGCGGTGACACTCTTGGCTTCCTTAAAAGCTTTATTGTATTCTGATCTTTCTCACATCACACGTCCAGACGTATTCACAAGTTCTACACGTTCAAGTTTTGTTTGTTGTCGAGTAAAGCGCAATGTTCACGTTGTGTGCATCGTAGAAGCTGCTGAACACGGAAGAGCGCGAAAATACGAGAGAACAAAGGAACGCACACTGCGTGAATACTAACTGTGCTGTACACGTCTGCCCCCCCCCCCCCCCCCCCGAGGGCGCCCGTCCCCAAGAAACTTTTATTCTGCATTCAAGGAAAGTGGCTTTGTATATGCCACCCCGCGACACCAAGAAAGACCGTACGCTTCGAAACGTAAACATGACATGTATGATCTCAAGCGGCGTCGAGTTTCGGGATGAAAGAGAGGCGTTTGTGCGAAGGCAGCGTAATAAACGTGTTTACGCTCACCACATGTCTTCGCTGGAAACTTTTGAGCACGTCTCTCGAGACCGCATGCGCATAATGGGGGCAGAATGCGTCCCCCCTCCCCTCCACCGATGATGGGGGTAGTTTGCCCCCCCCCCTATATTCACCTAATTTGACCTGTCCCGCCATTGTTTAACCTGCTAGAACGAATGAAGGGAATTTCTTTCTGGGGGTCCGTTTCACTGTTTGCGTTAGGTCGTGCAGTTAGACAGCGTTCATTCGATAATGCCGGCCGTGGGCGAAGACCCCTGATGTTGCATTGCAAAAAAGTGTTTATTGCCACTTTTACTCCCGGAAAAGCCGCGGCAACTAAGGGTAAAACGTTTTGATAAGCACAGCATCGCTTACTTTTTTTTTTCATTTTTGTGCCCGTTTCGAAGCCTGTTTTGTTTTGCATTCGACGCAACGGGGAAGGCTCTGAACCCCACGCACGGCTATATGCCCGGAACGTTCGTTTATTTTGACAGCGGCGCTCTTCAAGCAGCTGTGCCTCGCAGTTGGCCTCTTTCAAGGAACTGTTTACTCGTGTTAGCGCACTAACGACGCCGCTGCCTTCAACGAGCGTGCATAAAGCTTGTGCATACGTTTCGTGTGTATACAAATCCGCACGTGTCGTTCACGCTCGTGCGAAAACGCTATGGGGGGTCCTTGCGCTAAGCAGGAGGTCGTTCCTCACAGACCGCGCGTTCCCGGGAAGAAAGAACATTGACGAGGCCCAATGGTTTGGCACTGCGAGCTGTTTATCGTTCTTCGGATTAAATTGCATCGCTCTATATGCTAGACGCGATTGGAGATGAACATGGAAAACGTGGACCAGTAATGTATATACAGCCGCTGCCACGTCTCTGTATAGAGCACGCAAGCAGCCGGTTTTTGCTTTGTGGGGCGAAACCTTGAGGCAGTATCGGGCTATGATGTGGTCAGCTTCGCAACTAGGACACGAATTCTCCTGATACACCGCTTCTGAGCCCGAAACTATCTCAAGGTTTCACCCCACAGAGCAAAAACCGGCTGCCCCTGCGTGCTCTACACAGACGTCGTCGTGGCTGTATACTTGTCAAATTAAGTGTCATAAACGAGATCTCGTTCCCGAAGCAATATTTTTTTTCAGAGCACTCACTCTAGGCGGAAAATTATAGGTTGTTGATGGCGTAGGTACGTTGCACTGTGTGCAATTTTTAACGCCATTTTTTTTTTCACTCTGCTATAAAATAATCATAAATAGAAGTGAAGAAAACCAGTACTAGACTACCAAAAGTAAAAAAAAAAAAGAAGGGCCATGAGTGCGAACGCAAGGTTGGTGTAAGAAACAATTTAAAGGCTATATAGAAAATAAATATGCAGCGCCATTTTGTCACCGTACGCTTATCTACACCACTGTACTGCAGAAAAGAAGCAAAGAAGAAATGGGAATGTGCGATCCGATGTGAGTGCAGCCCATTCCCAACCATGGATACTTTCTTGTTCTGTTCTGCCCATCCATTTAACTTAGAGCGCAGCAGCCTTTATAGATAGCTAACGGCGAAACTCGAACGCCTCAGACCTCGCATGTCGCTGATCGTGGCCCGCGTCATACGATTAGCAGCTCCGTCTCGCTAATCGCTAACTTTTACGGCGCTGATTGATTGATTGATATGTGGGGTTTAACGTCCCAAAACCACCATATGATTATGAGAGACGCCGTAGTGGAGGGCTCCGGAAATTTCGACCACCTGGGGTTCTTTAACGTGCACCCAAATCTGAGCACACGGGCCTACAACATTTCCGCCTCCACCGGAAATGCAGCCGCCGCAGCCGGGATACGAACCCGCGACCTGCGGGTCAGCAGCCGAGTGCCTTAGCCACTAGACCACTGCGGCGGGGCAACTTTTACGGCGCTAAACGAGTAGACTATATATATAATTGTTGTAGAGATACTTTGTCGCATGACATGCACTGTCACTATTCGCTGCGAACTTTCTGCAGGCTCGCCTGCATGCATTCCTAAATAAGATTAAGGATTGCGGAGGCACGATTTGAGTCCCCTTTAGGTGCCGTGTATAATAACGCTATTTACGCATACGTTTTTGAGTGTTGACAAGTTATAGCAAATAAAGAGCAATATACATTGAGCTTTCGGTAAAGACAGCCACTTTCATGTCCAGTCTCATTAGTTTGATTGGCGGTGTGGATATTTAAAGTGATTGCTTCGCCAACGACACTATGCGAAGTTTGATTGCATTTTCGATGTGCTACTGGCAGAAGAAATCGTGAAAACAAAAACAAAAAACGAGTGCTTCTCGTAATGATGGCAGCTGATAATTATCCCTTGCGTGTATGTCGAGTGGGTGATGTAGTTGTGCTTATGATGCGCATAAATTTGTACTGAATTATGCTTTAATTTTCATGGCTCTTCCGATATGTAGAAAACCATTAAAGTGCTATAAACGTTATTTTTTATAATTTATAAATAATCATGAGAGCTGGGATGTCATCACTAATACGAAAACAAAAAAGGAAGAGAAATCACAAATCAGCCAGAAAAGAAAAAAAATAATCAGAGTCTCTATGTGCGCATATTTCGTTGCAATTGAGTGCCCAACGCCTGTCGCAATTTTATTTGAAATTCGGCGCATTCATCTACAGCTTACCGTAAATCGCGCTTGAAGGGTCAATATACGCCAATCTTGTAGGATGTAGCTAATGAAAAGTTATTAGTGGTCTCCGTACGCGTTTTCTGTCCTCGTTTACTAAACAGTTTGGTTCTGTAAACTCGTAATGATGTTCCTATATGAGGGTCAGTGAGTTTGATGCGCTACTTCGATTGATACGTGGGGCTTATGGTCTCAAACCGCCATACGATTAAGAGAGACGCCGTAGTGGAGGGCTCCGAAAATTTTGACCCCGTGGGATTCTTCGCCGTGTGCTTAAATCTGAGCACACGGGCCTACAGCCTTTTCGCCTCCATCGAAAATGCAGCCGCCGCAGCCGGTATTCCATCCCGCGACCTGCGGGTCAGCAGCCGAATACCTTATTTATTTATTTATTTATTTATTTATTTATTTATTTATTTATTTATTTATTTATTTATTTATTTATTTATTTATTTATTTATTTATTTATTTATTTCAGAAGTACTGCCAGCGTCACACATGAGGCCTAGGCAGGGGTGGGTGATACAAAAAAAGGAAACAAATATGAAGATACAATAGGAAAGGAAACACGTCACGTAGAGCTACACCATCAAGAACTAGTGCATCAAAGTAAAACGCCAGTACCTACACAATTGTAGTGGTTTACGCGTACAAGTACAAAAAAAAAACTATGATGACAAACATCTGCTCATACAGAACTAAGAAACAAACATCATATAACGGTTCAAAAATACAACGCATTGATATGAAAAAAAGTGATAGAAAGTGGAACATAAATCGAAGCCTGTTCAGGGTGCGCGGTGGGATAATGGAGGACGAAGCGCAAAGAAAGATCAAAGTCAAGTGGGTTGCTGGTGTTTAACTTTTTCCACTACACGCACCGCGACGGGGCGATGGGTTACTTCACAGCGTTGGTTTGGAGGGGATTTGAGTGACGTGAACCACTGTTGACAGTTATATACAGCTGTGAGCACAGCTTGGACGTCACCGGCCGCTAGACGTCGCAATAACAAACTCGAAAGGTCGCGTGAGCTCCTGTGTATCGCGTGAAAGGATCTCGAAGCATCTTCGTGCTCTCTCCAGAATTCCCATCCGGAAAATCCCTGCGAGCCGAGCACGCGAATACCATGGGAGAGAGTGGCCCTCGACCCCTGCGGTGTCTTCTCGCGGATTCTACGCAACCGCCACCCACGACTACGCGGGCACTTGATTGCTTGTCTTTCTCATTTCCCGATACGGCCTACTTTTTTGTTGTTGTTGTTGTTGCTTTCGCGCATAGGAAATGTTTATCTCGGAATCTGGACTCTGGAAGGGCGCTGGACAAAGCTTATGAGAGAGAAAACTGCGGGTAAGAGTAGGTAGGATCACAAGGTCTAAGCCGTTGTAATGTCGGGAATAGGAAAAGTGAACGAAGTATAGTGTGCAGGTAATGCGAACCCGTGGGCAGGCACCCTAGAAAAAGTTCAGGTTCACTGGCATATGCGAGTGTTGCGGCGATTTACTTTCTGTGTGCAGACGCGCGAAGGCGTGACCAACTCTCTCTTTCCCTCTTCGCACAGCTCTCGTAGCTGTACGAAGAACAACGCCGAGACACAATCCTGAGAAGCAAAGAATGCCGATGTGTCTGTGTGTATGGAAATGGGGAGGGGGGGGGTGTAGCACTGACGAGCCTGTGAGAGCTCGCGTGCACAGCCAGCAGCTTCATCGCTGCAAGTGCACACCGCCCCAAATAGTTCGCTCGGCAGCGGCACGCCGAAAACAATGCCAGGAAGTGACCCTGCCCCTCCCCCGGACTGCACCCTCTCCCTCGACTCCCGGTCGACTCTCTGTGGCTCGGTGACGCGCAGGAACGCGTTCTGCAAGAACCAAACAGAAACAACACGACTAACGACGCGGGACGCGCCAGGGGGGGCTCACAATGCTAGTTGGAGATGCGAGAGGGAGAGAGTTGGAAGAGAAGAGAGTGAAACGGAAAGGAGTGCCGACGAAGGCGAGAGCGGTAATAAGAAACACGTGTGACGCAAATCTCTCCTATTACAACTGCAGTGTGAGAGAGGAGCGGGGACGGACATTCGGGATATAACGTCGCGACAATGGGATGTGCGCGAACTGCGGCCCCCGGCGTTCATTAGATTACGGCTTGCCACGCGGAAGCTCTCGTTGGTCGCGAAGCGGGACGACACCGCTGAATGGAGAGCGTCGAATGCGCAAACTAGAGACAGTCTCCTGCCGACAGTAATTCATTCATTCAGAAAACTTTACGAAGAGTTCTCAAGCCCGATATTTTTCATGGTCCCGTTGCAGTTTGGCAGGCTGCAGTCACATTCAGCAACCGTACAGCAACGACTCCCTTATTTATTAGTGCACATAGATTTATCTTTGTCAACAACTGCTTGATGCGTTCAGATGTTGAGTTAGTGATATTCTGCATATTCCTTGTATATCGTACTGTTTACTGAATGTTGTCCTTATTGAACTGAAACTGGTGAGTGCTTTATTGCTTTGGTTCCGACAAGGAATGCAGACGAAAGTGATCAACGATTGGTTTGCTGAAAAAAGTAAAGAAAGAAAGAAAGAAAGAAAGAAAGAAAGAAAGAAAGAAAGAAAGAAAGAAAGAAGTAATGCAAAAAAAAGACAGAAGGAAGGAAGGAAGGAAGGAAGGAAGGAAGGAAGGAAGGAAGGAAGGAAGGAAGGAAGGAAGAAAGAAAGAAAGAAAGAAAGGAAGGAAGGAAGGAAGGAAGGAAGGAAGGAAGGAAGGAAGGAAGGAAGGAAGGAAGGAAGGAAAGAAAAAAGTCCTTCAGTATTAAGCTGTGAAGAGCATTGCACAGAGAAGCGCGCGGAGTGTATGCAACTGGGTAGCAAGATCACGTGCGTAATCATCATAATTTAGCATCATAATAACTTCGTTACAGTCATTTATTTATTTTCCTTAGACTCTCCCTCATCACTTGACTTGCGTGACGCCTATAGTACTACCACTACTATACTATATACGCGTATACTACTATTACAAAGATGATGACGTTGACCATGGGTAGACAAACGCAGCCAAGCTGTAAAATAAATAAATGTACAAACAAAAAAAGAGAAAGAAGCGTGGCTACGGGCGCCCGGTTCTCATAAAAAAATGGCAGCATATCCACGGGGTGAATGATGGAGAGTGGCGCGAAGAATTCGTCCGTCCATTCGTTCTTGCTTCCGTCCGTCCATGCGTCCGTCAGTGTGACCGTCCCTGCGTTCGTCCATGCAGCCGCGCCTGCGTCCGTTCATGCGTCCATCCATGCATCTGTCTATGTGTCCGTTCGTCCATCTATTCAGCACTCCAAGTACCACCATCTGGCATCTTCTCATCATATATTCTGCATATAGAAGCACCGCCATCTAGCGGACATTCCAAGGACTAAACGGGAGGTGGCACACGCACACTTTCTTACGGCTTGCGCTTCGGGTTTACTTCCCACCTTTAACCACCTCGAGTTCATGGTATATACTAGTTCACTATATTCATGGCTATGCGGCCCAACGCTCGCTAAACCTTTCGAAAACGAAGGAGGTTACGCCCAGCGAGTATGACGTAGCAAACTTTTTCAGTCAGATAGTGCTCAATGTACATGCCAATGGCTGCTAATGGGAAATGAGAGGCGGAGAATTCTGCTTTTACTTTCTTACGGCTTGCGCTTCGTATCTACTTCCCATATTTAACCACCTCGAGTTCATTCATGGTATATACAAGTTCATTGTATTCATGGCACTGCGGCTCAACGCTCGCTAAACCTTTCTAAAGCTAAGGAGGTTACACCCAGCGAGTATAACGTAGCAACCCTTTCTTGTCAGATAGTGCTCAATGTACATGCCAATGACTGCTAATGGTGATCGCAGCCTGCGCGTTAACTAAAAGCCAAATGCTCCTGTCTCTCATTCCCCATTAGCAGCCATTGGCATGTACATTGAGCACTATTTTTTATTGTTCAACAACGCACAGAAGAAGTCTCTCACCGGCACCACCTTGGATGTCAAAATGTTATACTTGTTACATACTACGGGGGACGAATGGGTGCCGTTATAAGGAGCTTCGTCCCTAAAACGTCTCCGAGGCGAGCAGTATCCGGCAGGCGTTCGTACTTCAAGCCGTATCGATTAAGCGGCGCGATTGCGAAACGCCCGGCCGCGCAAGTGCGCGACGCGCCGACGTTTCGGACGACTGCTCTCCTCCGCGGCGCTGAAACAACTCCCCGAATCCGGGCGAAGAAGAGGAACGAACTCGGCGCAGCAAGCGTGCCGACGATGAGGGCCTTCGTGATCGATTCGGGACGTTGCTGGCCTACTTTTGGAAGCTGTGCGCACCGAGTTCCTGGCGTAAGCTATATATGCCCTGCAGGTTAGGAGACCCTCAGGGTCGCTTCAAATCGGGTTCGAATCCCGGCCGCGGCGGCTGCATTTCCGATGGAGGCGGAAATGCCCGTGTGCTCAGATTTGGGTGCACCCTCGAGAACCCCAGGTGGTCGAAATTTCTGGCGCCCTCCACTACGGCGTCTCTCATAATCATATGGTGGTTTTGAAACGTTAAACCCCACATATCAATCAATCAATCGCGTCAAATCTTATACACGGCAGACTGTCGCACAGTCGCTCGATCGAAATGCACAAGCCACACGTGCTTGTACTAATGTCTGCCACGCCGTATGTTATGACGGCTGCATTGTTCCCAATCGCGTACGAAAAATTTAGGGGAAAAAAAAGAGGACGGCCACTGTTCTTCTGTGCTTGACGTCACGTGTGGTCAGTCAGTACCCTTCAGTAATTTCAGCAACGCTGTTGTTGCTTTTCGTAATTGTGATGCGCTCTCCCACGGTCCGAGGAGTGACAGTGAAGTATATATAGCATCGCCATGATAAATATAAAACAACTTTTGACACCCGGGACAAATGAAGTCACTTTTTTTTTTAATCTCGTGTTTAAGCGTTGTTTTATATTTATAATTGAAACGCAGCAACTCGACCAATAGCACCTTCTGTGCCCCACCATGGCCCAGGAGGTGCTCAGTTATTTCCTCCAACAGCGAAGTCATTGCACTGGGCGCTATAGGCCGTCTAAGTTTTGAAATAACGTGCCTTGGCGAACGATACATAGACAGACAACACTGCGGCAATACGGATGTTTACTAGCGTTATCTCTCCCCATTTTTTTTTGTTTAATTTCCCCCTGGTATATTTCATTCTCGGGCAAGTATTTTGGCTCTCTATATATACCATTCGATCTTCGCGGCTGTCTGTCTTCGCATTGCCGTGCAGGAGAAAACAAGCGTGCGGCAACGCCTCGTCAATTCCACTCACGTCCGCGGCAATCAGTCCCGCGCACTTTTTGTCAACGACAGCACATATATGGCGCTTTCCACGACAGCCAGCAGCAGGGCAGTTCGGGACGAGTTCGCTCTCGCCTATAGACAAAGGACTTACAGAGGGGGGGGGGGGGGGCAAGTTGAGTGGAGACAAAAGAATAGGTCCCGGGAAGGGCAGGTAAAACAGTCACGTCAAAGAACCAAAATGAAACGGAGTAGTATAACGAAACAAAACACCAAAGATAAACTCGGTGACGGAACCTGGGAAACGCGCGGGCAGTGGCCGGTGCAGGCGCCAGTATACGTGTGTCCACAGCTCGGTCGGAAAAGATCGTCGACTCCGCGTGAGAATACTGTTACTGCTATACGCGCAGCGCTCATATGCTCATATACGGTCACGCACTTATCCGTTTGCACATAGTTACAGAAGCTAGAGGCAAGTGCGTGTGTGGAGAAAGGGCAAGACGTAGGGGGGGGGGGGAACTCGACGTAGTTGGGAAGCGTGTTCCTCCTCCTCCGTTTCGCCGCCGCCGCCTTTCGTGAAGTCGTTCTGCGCGGCGAGCGACTCCGCCGCCGACGACGATGCCGCTGAGCAGTCAGTCGACGCTTGAGCGATTCTCGTGTGAATCGACGAGTGCAGGCATGAGAAGCCCCCGTCCAGACTCGCTCGCTCCTTCGGGACTGCCGGCTTGGTCCGACGAGGTATCGTAAACGTCCGCGCTGGACGTTGCCCTTCTCCTCTACGCCACTGCCCACTGTCCGGTGTGAGCGAGGAGGGCGTGGGAGGCGACCGAGAACGGTCGCCGCATGCCTGCCTCGGCGCATTTCCTATAATAATCAGCGCGCCGACGTGCTCGTTTGCGCGCTCAGTGTGCGCCGAGTAGCGTCTTGGCTATTTGCTGTCCTCTGGAGCGAATCCTCTTCAGGCGCTGTGTGTGTGTGTGTGCCGTACCTATTTAGTTTTTCTTCGTGTACGCGAATACGAAGTTTCCCGAAAAAAAAAAAATAGAGGAAGATAAAGAAAGAAAGAAAAAGAGGATGTGACGGAAGTTGTTTTTGTTGCATTGTACATACGCCGTTGTTCATCGCATATACTTGTTGCACGGCATTGTGCGAAAATTTGCTCTAATGGTCGCTATACGCGGGCTCTGGGGGCGCTCGACGAATAAGAGCGCGTGTAAATCTAGTTAATTAGTGCATCCTCTTCTTCTACGAAAGAAGATAAATAGAAGCGCGTCCGCTGCTGCCGAAAAGCGAATGGGAACGATAAAGCCCCTTCGAGTTCTCAAAGAACGCCCGAGGAGGAGGAAACCTTTCGGTATACACCAGGTCGAAATCGTGGGAACTAGCAACTCGAGCGATTGTTGCTTGAGTTATTTTTGCCCACCCTGGCTGGTGCAAACCAATGGAAGGCCCACTTCCATTCACACCGCCCATGCACAGCGCGAATTCCGTGCACTGTACTCTGTGAATAGAGTGGCACGACTATATAGCTGGCTGTTCGACGTCGTGATAACTGGAACGCCAGAAAATTTCGGTAACCGTGAAACAGATACGAACAACACGACTAACACGGGAGCTGATGGCCCGGCCTATACACATGTACAACTTCATTGAAAACCGGTTGCCTGTGTATACGCTAAGCCGTTCTCGCATAATTGCGCGTGCCGTCCAGTACAGGAGAACCGAATCTAGAACCAGTTGTATGCCCCGCCGCGGTGGGCTAGTGGCTAAGGTACTCGGCTGCTGACCCGCACGTCGCGGGTTCGAATCCCGGCTGCGGCGGCTGCATTTCCGATGGAGGCGGGGCTGTTGTAGGCCCGTGTGCTCAGATTTGGGTGCACGTTAAAGAACCCCAGGTGGTCGAAATTTCCGGAGCCCTCCACTACGGCGTCTCTCATAATCAAATGGTGGTTTTGGGACGTTAAACCCCACATATCAATCAATCTAGAACCAGTTGTTATCATTATCGCCCCCCAGTGGTCTGGAATTAAAGGCGCGTTATCCGCATCAAACGGAGACGACCACTTAGTGAGCTCGCGCGAGCGAACATCAAATAGACCATTCGTGAATGTACCCAGCTGTGCATTTCCAAACGGGGTCAGTCTCAGTGCACGATCTATCCAAAGAATCAGTTCGGAGAATGTTCTCGCGTAAGAAGCCAGTGAGCTAACTAAACGAAGTGCCGCTCCACCGATGTCAAAAAGCCGCGAGCGATTGGCTCATCGACGGCTGTAGAGCGTGCACCTGCATTGTAGGATAACGTGATGGCAATCGGGCTGTTTATTACAGCGAGCCACCGCTCACGTTTTGTTTCTTATTTATATCGCAAGCACGAAGACCAGTGGAGGCTTGGGAATGAGAGCGGCTCTCGTGGTCCAGGGCGACAGGGGGCGTGGCGTGCTCGACGACGGTCGCGAATGGGGCCGTCCAAGCACGACTGTTCGAGACGCGTATAGATGGCGTGACCGCTGGGTAGGACATACCGAAACGCGAAAGAACTGCCGGGCGGGAGTGTTCATCAGCACGTCGCTTGTGTGCGGAAAGTATCTATATATACGGACAGTATACCGTAACAATCTCGCTCGTGGCGCCAACCCCAACATCGGTCTACGATATATATAGTTAGCTATAGTTAGTGCGTTATAGCTATTTACCAGTTATTTAGGTTTTCGTGGCGCGAGACTGAATTAGGAGATACTACAATGTTCCAGGTGTATCAGCGGGTCACGGTACGTATAAGCCGTAGCCGCAATACTGGGAAAGCGAAATAGCTGGGGAGATGCCAGAGAGTATATATGTTAAAACGCAAACTGCTTGAGTCTTGCCTTGCTATGGTGTGAACCACTCCGAATGCTAAACGCGCTCAGTATGAACGCAAAACCCAACACTTCCCATATGCATACGTGTCATGTTGCCAAACTATACCATGTGTGTACGTTTGGAGAGATTCAAGTTCCCAAACTGATCGTGTGAATCCAGAACGCGCAGTTTTTGAATAGGCTCGCGTAAGAACAGAATATAACTATATTATGTTAAACTTACAAAGAGGTGACTAACACAAGCAACCACTGTTTCGGGAGACTATGTAAAAAGAAAAGAAAAAAAAAGACAAATGCGCTGCTCGCACAACATTGCAGCAGCAAGCCGCAGAAAAGACAGGAATTTTGCGGGGCTTCAAGAACATATTACCGAATGAAGCGTGTTATGTAAATATACCAGTGATTCATATCAATACAAACCGTCATGCTGTTTAGAAAGCGCGAGCTGTATAAAAGAGCCCGGTCTTGCTTTTCCTCGCACAAGCTACATACCAAAAAAAGAGGCTCAATTAATGGTCCAGTTAACCATGCGCATGCCTAAGCCCTTTCTTAAAAAGAACTAAATGAATACAACTCACAATTGGGCCAGGAAAAACACAGAAAGCATTAATTGTTGTCTTTAGCTGTATAGTGTGGGCGTAACGGCGTAAATTGGAGTGAATTAAAGTGGCCGAAAAATTGCCCTTCCCGTCGGTGCGTCGCCTCCTCTATATATGCGCTGGTATAGGATATAGGATCCGAGCAATTTTACGCGTCCGGGGCTGTGCATGTTGTTGAGATGCAATCATTTCGAGATTAAGTTGCATATTTTTGATATTATTATTATTATTATTATTATTATTATTATTATTATTATTATTATTATTATTAAGTATTATTATTATTAATTTTGGCTCTGAGAAACTAGTCGCTGGCGAGAGGCTTATCTTGCGTATGCGCTAACAACGCGAAAGAAATTTGCGATTAGGTACGTTAGGCATCGCCAGAAGCGACCCTATATATATAAAACGGATACTGTAAGACGAAGCAAGGAAGAGATATGCGCCGTGACGCCTTTATATAGAGGATGATCCGCCGGCCGGCGCCGCATCGGTCAGAATGGAGGGCACCCACCACCTCGGGGCATTCCCATCGGCATGGTAATCAGCGAGAGACGTATACGTACGAAAGAAATGAAATAAAGTATAGGAGAGCAACACCACAAACAGACGGAAGAAGGAAGAATTTCGGGTAAACAGGGCACGCCTCGCTTAATGATAGCGGGCACGCATGCATGCTGCAAGCGCACGAGACGCCGGGGCTTCAGTTTCTTGCGTGTATACCGTGTGGTCCAGTTCGGCGGAGCGCGCACTGGATTGACCTTATACACGAGATGCACCGCCGCGCGCGCTGACTTTGGAAGACGAATGAACCATTATCCACAGCGGGCAGAACGGGATCGCTGCGAGTTTCGCTGCTATACACGCACGCACACACGCGCGTTCACACTCGCGTATACGCGCGCGAAATCGCGTGCGTAAGCGTGTAGCGTATACGCAATCGACGTATAGCAGTCGATCGAGCTGAGCCGCGGCTGATCTTCGCGCCCTGTTTCGGCGTATGCATGCTCATCGCACGCCCGATATTGACCTCAATTACATTCCGCGATCATCCTGTGTGAACCCGAGTCGATGTCTATATATATATACGCACGCGTTGGATTCGCCTTTCATGTCCCCTTGATTCTTCGAAGGCGCGTACTATCTGGCAGCGATTTCGGTTATCTTTCATGCTGATTGAATTATACGCACGTTTCTTGTAAAACTAAACATGTAGCAATGAGATATGAAAAAAAGAGGGAGGGAGAGATAAGTGACTTGGACACGTAAAAACACGCGTGTATACGTGGAGCATACGAGTATGATAAGATATATACTAGTGACTGGCTGCCCCCTACCTGTGTAGTGCGTATGAACACGGAAACGGAACGGGAGTGAGGGAGATTCATTCTCACAATGGGCAAGCTTTTCTGAGGTCTCCCTCACTTGGAGCAGATTGCGATTGTTAATTTGGTTATTATACGCGTAGCAAAATTATTGTATACGGGATCGTCGAAATGGATCATGTTATGCGTTTTTCGGTCATCATAATCTCGCTATATACAGTGTTGAATTCAAGGCTAAAGGAGTCTGGCATTCTCATTCTATAGTATGGCATTCAAGGCTGGCAATATATATATATATATATATATATATATATATATATATATATATATATATATATATATATATATATATATATATATATATATAATTGAAAATTTATCAAAAACTACGCACGGTAAAAATATGCGACACCACGAAGGGGAAAATGCAGTGAACTTCCGCAAGGTTCAAACTTATCCAAGTTTACTGCATCGCAGAAATGTTTTTCAATTTTTTTATACGGGCGAAATTTTCCCCGATGTCGTGGCTCGCTTCGACTCTCTACCACATCTCGCGGGCTTGTATATATGTAAAAGACCGGGCAACCTGAATTTCGTATAGGATGAGGATATTTATTGTACATTCTTGTTCATGTGATTATGCTTTTATCACTATAATACACTTCATTGTTAAATTAATGTATTCTTGTTTACTTACAATCTTGTTTCTTTTATTTTTGCACAATGATTCACTATGGTGCACATTAGTGTATACTCGTGATCTTCTTGTATATGTATTTGTTTTCCTGATGCTGCTAGCGATTGTAACCAACTGTATGCTTTAAATTTTTCTTTGCACCCCCCCCCCCCCCCCGCCCCCACTGTACTGCCATGTGGCGCTGTGGGTATGGCGTAAATAAAATAAATAAATAAATAAATAAATAAATAAATAAATAAAATAAATAAATAAATAAATAAATAAATAAATAAATAATAGAAGACTTTATGTGGCAGTCACTCCTCGCCATAGCTCGGAGGAAGAGGTGCAACTGACGCTTCTGCGCCACGTCCAGCTGGTCGCGCAAGCGAGAGGAGCCCTCGTAGGACTGTGTATACACTTATCAAGCTATCATAAACCCTGTTCTTTTCAAATCGATGAAAGCTTTCTTCTACGCAACGAAATTTCGACGGAGAATTCCACCACTCCTAAATAGGAACTAAGTTGATCCAGATTAGATCGTGCTTCTAAAGTGACTTTGTTAGTCTGTACAGGTTAGCAATGGCGCCGCGCGTGGTGCGTCGGATAGCCTCTCCATCTTTAATAAACCTGCGCGTGCTCGGGTAATGGCCTATCGCTGCGCCGCTCGACCTTTGACCTCCCGGAGCCAGCCGACCCCCGCGCGACCTCCCGCCTTGCAGCTAGACAACAGCGGCGGCGGCGGCATGATCTGCCGCACGGAAGAGAGATTGCCGTGCGCGCTTCGCATTAGCGAGTCGTCGGTGCGTCTTCCACCGCGGGAAAATTACCGGTTATCGTTATCGGTGCAGGTACCGTCACTTGCGCACTCCACGAAGGAGGAAGAATGGTTTCCTGCCTGCGTAACTTCCTCGCTTGTAAATATGCATGTATACACGGCGTCCTCGTGCGTGCATGGTCAGCGCCGCTTCCGCTTGGCTCGTGCATGGAGACACACCGAAGACGACTGAAGAACGGATTGTATGCATATGTTGGAGCGAATGTACCTCGGTTGTTTCGTTCTATATTGCTTGCACTTGAAATGATGTTACAGGGGAAGGCGCTTTTATGTTTACTTACACGAGAAAGTAAGAATCGTAATAACAATCGTTACCGCTTTACGTCTCAAAACCACAACATGATTCTGAGAGAGGAGGACTTCGGAAATTTCGATGGCCGGGATTCTTCAATGCGCGCCTAAATTTAAGCGCACAAACTTCTATAGCATTTTGCCCCCATCGAAATGCACCAGCCGTGGTCATGGATTCGAAGCTGAGACCATCGGGTTGCAGCAGCCGAGCACCATAATCACTATAGACCACCGTGGCGGGTAAAGTGAGAAAAGGGCTCCATGCATCTGTCCTTGCGAACGCACGATGAATGTTTACTTATTCGTGATTTCGCCGACAAAAGGTAATGAAGAATTCAGCTCAGCGCCTCTAACGACGCTGACTTCTATCTGTGAACTTCTAAGGGACTCCGCTACTATATTGTCTACCATTTTGTGTATATTTTTTTTCTGTAGAGGTTAGTGACCCTGTCGGCAGGTGTTAATAAACAACACTAAACCGACAGTGTAAGGCAGAAAAAAAAACTAAGAATAAAGAGGAGATGGAGATATCAGTCGATATAAGATCATGCACTATAATTTAATTACCATGCCGGCATCAGGCGAAAAAAGATGCATGGGTGTTGGGTGGAGAATATCGAATGCCTTCGCGCGTGTGCAACACGTGCGCTATACAGGCAACCGATACTCCTATTTTTAATCGCAATTTCAGATCTTGTTCTATCGGCGTCATGCCTTCAAAACAACGATTCCAAGCGACGGAGCGGTTGGGGGTCGCTGTTTCTAAAAAAAGTACAATATGCGGCGTCGATTGCCCCCCCCCCCCCCATCCGCCCTCCTCCAACCTCCTTATATACCATGGCAACAATGCAGGCAACGGACGGTCGTTCGCTGTCGCCTCGCGCTACTAATTAGTGAGCTAGCGAGCCCGACGGTCCAAGCACTTAAGTAGCAGCGAAGGATGGAAAGGGGGAGGAAGTGATGGAGGAAGAATGCAGCGAAGTATATCAGCCGCGATGAAGGCATACTTCTCGGCCTACGAACAGGTCACACTACACGTGCCGCCAATCTCCTATACCCCTCGTACGTACTTTCTCGGACTTGTATCGGTGCTTCGAAGGAGGTATCGTAGTTCATCGTCGGTTTGTTCTTAAGGTTCATCGTTTGCTTTTTTGTCTCGAGCACTTGCATGCGCAAGAACGCGGCGATGCGATGAAATATGATCTGCATCCGCACGGCCTTCTTTGTACTATCGTGCAGCTAAGGTACACTTTAGTCGGGTAAATGAATCACAATGTTGTGTTTCAAAATGAATGCTAATGAATGGTCTCTGTTGCACATATGAATGACCACATATTGTAGTGAGTTATGGTTACTGCCTTGTGCTCGTTTCCTTTCGCTCCCTGTTTTGTCGTCCGTGTTCAATGCTTATAAAGAAGTACTGGAAAAGGCTCGCTCAAGGTAAATCATGCGTGGTGCTCAGGCTAACCACATTTTCACCGTATACAGAACCCATTTCTATATACCAGGTTCAGCCTGGCAGATCACCTGCCTCCTTAAGTCTGACGACAATAAAGTTGTGTTCTCTCTCTCGCTCCTATGCGAGACAAAAGAAATTCCATGGAGTCTTTTTTGTATTAACGATGGGTGAACGCTGAATGCATCAGCTCTAAATCCAACGCTCTAGACGAAAAGTATAGCCGTGTCGAAAGTATGGCTTCTAAATAAGCCTGCCATCAGACTGCTCACATAAAAACGTATACCGGCAGAAATTAGCATTCAAATTGATGAAGAAAGAGGCAAGTTGCTTGGTCAAGTTGGTCACGTTTTCTTGTGCACATTGGTACCCCTTGCTAATTTTAATTCTCCTTTTTTCCTACTGAATTAGTAAATCTTAAAACTTTTTGTACAATCCGTCAGCCCTGTATATCAAAAAAGTGTGTTCCAAAGTATGTATTTCAATCATTTAAAGAAGGTGAAGAAAGTCGCCGCAACGAAAAGCCAGCGATTTAATGAACGTATCTTTTTGTTTGTGTGTGAACGCTGTTCGCCGTTGGTCGACCGACCTAACTCAACTCGCAAGTAAAATGCCAACCGCAGTGATTGGTTGGCATCTCTGTACGTTATGTGCACTATTTTACAGCGGTACATATATTTTGTGCATTGCCCCCCTCCCCCTTTACTCTATGTCCCCCTTGGGGCCTTTAAGGTACCTTGAAATAAAAATAAATAAATACGAACATTTTTTTTCGCAAATACGGGCAGAGGCGTCAGTTGCACATGTGTAAGGGGGTGCTTGCAACGTCCGTGCCCTTACTTTGCCCCCTCCCCTCTCTCTCTTTCGTAAACAGGCAGGGAGGGGGGGGGGAAGCTAAGCATACCAAAATACTGGCTGAAATGATTATGGACATCCAGTGTACTTTTAATCGCGCAAATTAACTTCGAATTTCGACGTTTGCATACTTCCACGAACATCAGGCGCAACTGAGTCGGCTCCCTATGGGAAAATAGAAAGGCTCCGTTTCTGAGCACGGTTTTAGATGAGGAGAGGTCGAAACACATGCACAATATATACAGTTTTGTCAGCGTGGTTTCGAATCGATGCTAAAAGTAAAAATATGATGAAGGGGGGGGGGTGTTGGAGAAAGAGAGAGAGAGAGAGATAGAGAGAGAGAGAGAGAGAGAGAGAGAGAGAGAGAGAGAGAGAGAGAGAGAGAGAGAGAGAGAGAGAGAGAGAGAGAGAGAGAGAGAGAGAGATAAAGATGCAAGGAAAGGCAGGGAGGTTAACCAGACGCACATCCGGTTTGCTACCCTGCACTGGAGAAGGGGAGAAAAGAGGTTGCAGAGAGATAAGAAGGTACACACAATCACGAGAACACTCGGGCGATCACACACAGTCTACAGGCGGTCGCTCAGGTTTGTTGTCTTTAAGTAAAGTACGAGTGCTTTAGTCGCTTTCTGCTGAGGCAGATGCTCAAGGTCCCAGAATCTTCTGCACACAGAATGGTCTATAGTCAAGTTGATTGAAAACCATCCGGAGCTGGCATCGCTGTGTGTCGTAGCAAGCGCAGCTACACAGGACGTGTTCAATGGTCTCTTCAGCTCCGCAGTAGTCGCATGTAGAGGTGTCTGCCATACCAATGCGAAAGGAGTACACCTTTGTGAATGCAACACCCAACCAAAGGCGGCATAACAGTGTCGCATCGAAGCGGGAAAGTTGTGATGGTAGATGTATCTTGAGCGAAGGATCCAGTTCATATAAGTGACACCTTTGGAAGCTGGTAGGTAAGGTTCTCTCGTTGTGGGTGTTTCCTGTCAGTAGAAAGAAAACATTAAAAAAGAAATATATATAAAATATATTTTATATATAAAATATATAAAGCTAAACGAACGCTGCATATACTCTTGTGCATAGAGTTATCGCCTTGCGCACCGTACGAAATTACTAGCCGTTTTTTTTTTTTGTCTTCATGCTTCGATTCACTTCGATGTCAGCGTGCAACCATCATCCAGTACTTCTGAGCTAGTGAAGGGCCCCCGAACGGCTTCTTTTATTTATTTATTTTTCGTTTTCTTGAAACTCAGAGGTCAATAATGCGAGACCCGAGCGATGCCGGAACTGTCTCGAAGCACTTGTTGCCCAAACTGACCAATAGGATACGGCCCGTGGTGTGGGCCCGCATACGCAACCTCTCGCGCAGCACTCGCTCTGCAAATGACGTGTCCGTACAAGAGGTCATGCCACCACCCCGTGCGAACCTGCGTAGAAAAAACCTTCGAAGTATTTCCACGAAACGAATTGGACAATCCGCTGGCGGGCTTCTTGCTGGCAGGGGGTGCGGTACCTGTACGAGGTATTTCTTCCCGGAAAGCGTCGCACGGTTCTTTTACGATATACCCTCCTCCACCGCCGCAGAGAAGCGCTGCCTACGTAAAAAAAAAAAAAAAAACAAGAAATAACGATATGAAGTGAAAGTGGCGGAGGAAAGGAAATACCGTCTGAGGGGACGACACTCCAGCCACCGACCCGTGCACTCGGGAAAAACGGTATCTGTTCGCGGCAACGGCGGAGAGGGAACAGGTACGAACAGGTACACCCGCGAAGATACACAAACACCGCGCACCTTCACTCGCCGCCGCCTCGGATGCAACTTTCGGCGCCGGTAACATAATGGCAGGCCATGTGCACCTGCAGCGACCGGCGACTTGCCCTTCACTTTTATTTTATTTTATTTTTTTGCTCCCTGGTCCGAGCGCGTCGTTTCCTTCGTTAGGCCATCATCGTTCCGTGGGCGTGTGTGGCCTAATGGCGCCGTCCCACTGGCTGTAACCCTCCCCACACAATCTTCTCTCCGGAGAAAAAAAAAAAAACGAAAAAAAAAGGGGAAGTGCCGACCTTTGACCCGGCGGATTCCGGCCGTGTTATTTGGCGCGACCAGACCCCTCCCGCACACGTTCACACACAAACACACGGAGCGCGGTGAAAAGGCGAAGCCGTGTGAAAGTCCGTGTTCTCTGTCCGAGAGCAGCGCCCCACTGTGGTACCGAGAAAATAGGGTAACTATGCCCACGTAACTTGCCTGTACAGAGCAAGGGACACGCCAAACAACGATCTTGTCGCTCTGCAGGGTTCCATATAGCACCTCTCAGCGCCTTTTTCGTGTTTCCGTTGTGCTGTCGAATGCCAGGAGAATGTCGACACGCCTGTTACCGGGGTGATTGGAGAAGCGGGCACCTCAAACAAACGACGCGGCCTAGCCCGTGAAATCGTCTCTGTAGTCTCTTGGGCGGGCCCCATGAGACAATCTCGCAACCCTGCAGAAAGCGCACAAGACGTCTATCTCTTTCTCTCTGCTCGTGTAACATGTTTTCTACTTTTGTTGCCCGGAGCTAATGATAGCAGCGGTGACCTCGATGACGATATGTTCGTCTCGGCGGTGATCGGTCACAGGCTTAAGTTTTGCGAGTACCGATCCATAGTGAGGTGAAACGCACATACAGGTGCAAGGCATGACCTAAGAACCGAAAAAAGAGTTCCAAAGTTTGAGCCGAAGCTTCCCGCTTCTTGACGATATCGACACTGGAGCAATAATCGTGCATGGAGACGAGTGGACGAAATCAGGCGCCACGAAAGTGCTTGTCCTTATACTGCGTTCGTTCTCAAAACCGCTCTTCCCATCTCGAAAGTGTTGGCCTACGTTGGATACGGTTCTGCAAGGAAAACTTAGCTCTCGACGGCCAAACCACCTCATGCTTCAAGTCAATAGAAGCAGCCTTTTGCTTTTTTCCCCCAACCCTAGAATATCGCAACCATCGTCAGGGATCGTGAACAATCGTGTGAGGCTTACTTCGCAATTTTGAATGTGCAGCGGCTTGTGAGCCATTACACGAGAAGTAGCAGTTGTCAAAGGGTTTCTGGACTAAGGGAATTAATGAATGAGCAAAGCATCGATTGCAACAAATGTTGGATGCCTCCCTCGGGCTATGAAAAAAATTCCGGCACGCTGGTCCCTATAAAACGATTCTTTTGTATTTAGTCATCGACGTGCTTTCTTAAAAAAAAGCAATGCGCATCGATCGGAAACACACAGCGCTCCTACCTGAACCCTTGTCGTCCGAATGTTCGTATAAATTGTTCCCCACTGACGGCAATGTTACTTTTTCATCCACCTGAATTCGTTTTCATCCACGGTCGCAACACCACGGTGTCACTGTCTGTGTCTCTCAGTTTGTTTGTTTCTTTCCCCTATATTTCCACATTTTAGTGGCTTTTTCGATAGCAACCACTGATCCATTAAAATTCTTCCGTTTGTTTCTTTTTGCATAATATCGGTGTTCGCAAACGAAAGATGCAGCTGATATCGACTCGATCATTCCATCGTCGGAGCGCCCTCTGTTCACTCTCGAATGAAAGCACACCCTGTATTATTTCCCCGCGTAGTTTCTCCAGCGACCATTCGCACTACGGTCGGCCGCACTCGAAAGACCAGTCCACAGATGCCCCGCGGCTGTAGCACTGCGCCAGTTACCCCTAAAAAAGCACCGCGTCGGCGCAGAACGAGCAACAACGTCCTCCATTCTGAAAGACATCGCCTGGAGGAAGGCGATGTCCACTTCGCGTCCGTTTCTGCCTCTTTTTTATTCTCGTTGTTTTTTTTCCTTCCCTTTTTCCTGCTTTTCGGGGCCAGTCCTACCAGAGAAGGATTCTGGTCTTACTACTACGCTCATTTCACGGACGTTGTTTGACCCGACGAAGCCACCGTCAGGCTCTTTTCTCCAGCGCCATCACCACCTCGGGCGGTGCTTTTTGGTCATCGCGGAACGACGGAAGAAGATTGCTCAGCGCCTGCGCCGCCCCTCCCTCCCACATTTCGATTGAGCGCACACGCTGGGCCGTGCCACGCCCCCGGTATACACGCTCCGAGCCGTCGGAATGCGCGCGGGTCTTTTCAGGATGCGCCCGCGCCCCGTGGGAAAAGGAGACCATTGTTCACACTGCTCGACGCCACCCCCATTACACCACTCGTGCTCGACTTTCTTTCTCTCTTTTTCCTGCGTCGGTCACTGTGCCACTTCGAGCACGTACCGGTTGCGTGCGAAGCCTTATCTGCTCGCTTGCCGCTCACTGCAGAGCGTATATGTGTGTATGTGTGTGCCTATGTGTGGCTCGCTAACATAACCGTCGCACTCTCGCATATTGTTCTCGCTCGCACGGTAGGAAGGAATGAAAAACCGAATTTCATGAAACAATACTGCGGGCGCTTGGCGGGAGCAGTGGGCCGAAATAACTGTGCCCGATGAAACAGAGGCGCCCGAATGTTGACCGTAGTCCAGTTTCTGGCAGGTCCGCGTGTCCGGGTTCCCACGTTCGACGTCTTCTCCTTTGGAAGACTTCGACAAACGGTGACGCGTTCTCGAAGAAAGGAGGGTCAAATTGCAACGGCCGAGCGAGACCCAGTTTTGGGCTGGACGTGAAAATTGGGAAGGCTGTGTTTGCGTCGTCGCTGACGTGATGTTGCGAAGAACCGTTGACGCTGTCTGTATAGTCCATCCGTTGGTTAGCTTTAGCTTAACTGAGCGGTGCGTGCGCAGCGTCTGTGGCATTGTTGCGTACGAGATTCTCGTAATATTTGTTGGGTTTCTACTCCCCCCCCCCCCTCCCCAAAAACCATGATTTATGGTTATGATAGACGCCGTGTGCATGTTCTGCGGCCTCAAGGATTTTCGCCTCCACAAAAAAACGCAGCCTGCGCGGCCCCGCGAGACCACCGAGGCGGATGGTTCTCGTATACATGACGACTGAATGCAATGCGTCTTGTGCTTCGCACAGGCCACTGTGTATCGAATTTTGAAACACAACGCAATTCGTTATCTCCATTTTGTTTTAGCGACATCCCAACCAACCGATGATACATGGTGAATTGCCATATCTTGAGTTGCTTGCGTGATCTATCTCTAGCCATTGTTAGGCGTTGCACAGCGTCATAAAACGCGAACACGTGATCAATTCATCCTCGCAGAGCGTACCTGTCCAACTTTGAAGAACCATGTGCGGCGACGGCTTCGAGAGAATGGGCTCCTGCAGCGGGCCATCCTGCAGGCGTTCATGTGCCTGCTTGAATTGTTTTACGCTGCCGTTTCAAATGACCTTCTCGAGACGCACACATACGACGTGTGCGAAGCGTGCTAAGGGTGTATCGGATGTTCGCTTTAACGGCTCGACCGGGCAGTCACGCCCCGCGTATAATATCCTCTCCCCTTTATTGTGCGCTTCGTTCGCGCGTGTAATTGTTTTTCGCAAAATCGCAGCCCGTTTACGTACAGGCGATTGCTACTTAATTCGTCTACTGAGACCGAATTCGGAAAACTTGATTGATGTGTGGGGTTTAACGTCCCAAAACCACCATATGATTATGAGAGACGCCGTAGTGGAGGGCTCCGGAAATTTCGACCACCCGGGGTTCTTTAACGTGCACCCAAATCTGGGCACACGGGCCTATAACATTTCCGCCCCCATCGGAAATGCAGCAGCCGGGATTCGATCCCGCGTCCTGCGGGTCAGCAGCCGAGTACCTCCTAACCACCACTAGACCACCGCGGCGGGGCGAATTTGGAAAACTTCTCTTTCGTAATTGCGCTTTCCATTGTCAGCCGGCTTCGCTAATGACATGTGCCGAATCTTGATTGGCTGAAAAATTATTTTACGACACCTTTAGCGCAAGACGCAGGCGTTGGTGAATATGGCCACTGAACTCGCTTGAGAATACCGGACGAACGCCGAAACACGTGTGGGTATTTAACTTATAACGCTTATATTATAGCTTGCATGAAGGGTACAGTGTTTGTCAAAAAGAAACAGTGCCGCTGCACGCGCAGGCTCTGAGGTGGCTTGGTCCCTGCATGTCGCCTGCACAGGCGCGCATCGATGATTTTCAAAATAGAAGTCAATTGTTGTGATCGCATTACAAACGTAGACAGGAGGTGTCAGCAACATTCGTGATATCTCTGTGGAATCTTCCATAAAATTTTCGAGCGTCATGTTCGCGGTCTCCGTATATAGTTTTGCCGTGGTCAACGATTGTCAACTCGTTTCTCGATTGTTAAAACGTTTTTGAATAGTTATACTCTTTATATTTCTTACTGAATGAGGTGCACGATTGTAGTTTGTTTTAGAAGCTGAACAAACCTGCAAGTTATCCTTTTGATATATCATTCTTTGATCTGCAGTGTTGCGTAACTTCTTTCGAAACGGATTTGGTATTTCACTTTGCGCGTGTTATGCTGTGACATTTTTTCATTTTGGCATTGTAATTCCGATATTGCTACGAAATTCAATCGCTGTACTTTGTATGCATTACGATTCATCATTTACTTATTTGCAAACCGCACTACGTAATGCCCTTGTGACCGTAAGTGGGTTATACGGTCCTGCGAGGATGTAGGATTGGATGCTGCGTGAAACAGCTTACAAACCGTGACTATATAAGTCAGCCTCGACTTGATAAAGTTATTTGTCTGGTGTTTACGGTGAGCCGCGCCGCAAGGGGCACGATGTGGAAAACGAAAGCCGAAACGATGTAAGGGAAACAAACCCCTGTCCTCTGTGTCTATAGCTGCGAATATACGGGGCACCAAAAGTCACGCGGCAGAAACGTGGACGTGCATCCTTCTCCCGACTTCCTGTATACGCTGTTTCGATCTGTATACGCTCGTTTCGTCACAGCTGTTGTGGTGAGGGAAGAAAACACGCGCGCGCAACCCGCTCCTCTCCTCTCGAGTCATTCATTGCGCGCGCTATCTCTCTCTCTCTCTCTCTCTCTCAAGCACGTGGTGCCACGACCGGGAGAGGGCGCGCTATCTCTCTCTCTTTCTTTCACGCACCCGGCGGCACGACCGGGAGAGGGCAGGCTACCGTTCTCTCTCTTTCTTTCACGCACCCGGCGCCACGACCGGGAGAGGGCGGGTTATCTCTCTCTTTCTTTCACGCACCCGGCGCCACGACCGGGAGGAAAAAGGTCATAGGCAAAGGGGGCACGGCGCCTTTGGTTGGGCTGGTTTCGGTTCTTCGCTCAACGGTGCACGCGCATGCAGAGTTCTGCAGTATACGTGCACGGAGGACCGTGAAAGTGGCGTTGTGATGCGGTTCTCACGCTCGACGCGCCGGTTGCCATCATATGGCCACTCCGCGATGTGTTGTTGTTGGTGCGTTCTTCTTCAGCGGTCGGGGTCGCGAGGTGAAGCAGGTGCGGCCGACCGCCGCCTCGACGACGGCGTGCACCTGACGCACGCACCTTGCGCCCTGCGTTCATTCGCGTAATCGGGGGTGGCGCCGTGTCCCTTTTTTTTCCTTTTCTTCTTTTGTTTCTGATTGAGTGTGCGCTTCCTTTAGTGGGAGAAACGGAAGTAGGAAGGGCGCTTGAAGCGTGATAATGCTTGAAAAACAAAAACAAAACAAAAAAAAAAACCTTGGTTGTGATGGCAGTTATTCTGGCCGTGGCCTACTGAGCAATGACGGCAAATGAGGGTCGACTAGTTGCAAACATGACCCAGTTAAGTACACGCATGATGAAGTTCTGCGATGTTGATCTCCCTAATGTCCATGTATGTATACAGAGACATTAGGGACATCAACATTAGAGACACTGCAGTGCAACACCAGAGAATTCCACTGGAAACACGGACACTAGAAAGAACTACTGTATGTTACAAACAAAAGCATATACATACATTCTAGATTTCGAAGGTACGTCCTAGAGAAAAAAATCAAATTTTCTCGTAAACATAATTGCTTGCCGCGACATCTATGGCATGCGTATTATCTAATTGGTAGAAACGAAGTACACTGTGTTTTGAAGGGGCCAGAGACTTAACATAGCAAGTTTAAGGAAATTTTGTTGCATCAACGCACGTTGTTGAAATACGAAAAAAAAAAAATCGCGAACTCACAAAAATGCAAAGATTTTGGCGCGAAATTTAAAAACGAAACTTTGATTTTTATTTTTTTCTAATATAGTGGATCTATGAGGGTAAAATTGACAACAGTAACCGCTTTCCGAGCGAAAACTTTCCGTCTAAACTGATTCACCGTTTCACTTTAGTATCACTTCCACTTCTTTGGACTTTATAGGGGCACTGTAACATTTTTCAGCTCGGCAATAAAGAAGTTCTCACTCTGTCCGCATCGTTTACACGATGCGATATTTTAGAAATATGCAAGAAAAAAAAATCCGATGCCATCATCCTCCACAAGAGGCGGATCTTTCGCGCGGCTTTCTAGGTACCCCTGTTTTGACGACGTAGATTAAGTCACAGGCCGCGCAACAGCCGATAAACGCCAGCCATTGGGCAATTGTACGTGACAACGATAACACAGAGACAGGTGAGAAAACAGCAGCTTACCGTGGGCACATTCTGGTTCTCCTCCCTACCTTCTTTCATTTTATTATCTCTCTCATAATCCAATTAACCTATATATGCCCAGTGTCCTACATAGGGGACGGTGAAACTTCTCAGTGTAACTCGAATGTTTTTTTGTTTTTTTTTTCTGTAAAAAAGGCAGCGTCATCTAAGCTGTGTTTATGGTGCCCTGTCCTCGTCACATGCAAGTCTAGGTGATGGCTGGGCTACAAATGGCCACGTGCTTGCAGTCACAAAGTGGCTATTTCACGTACATGAAGCTGAGCTCCATACCGCGAAAAAAAAAAGTAATATAGAGTCAAATTGTCCTCGATGCTGCTGATATTATTGTCAATTGTTTGTCAGTTATTGAGTGTGCAGGAACTTTCGTATGACAGTTATAGGCACTAACGTTTTTTGTTCACGGTGTGTCAAACATAGGTGTCCTACATCCAGGATGGCTCCAAAATCGTTTGCGAGTTTTTTTTTTTTAAATAAAAGCCTTATTCCGTTTTCTGAGGTCGTCAAAGCAATCATTCCGGGAAAACAAATTAGGTTTGTTCATTTGCCTAAGTTGGGGCATATATGGGTTAAAGTTTCAACAACTTTTATATCTTTCTTTCAGGCATGGAAGCTGTGGTTCTTAATAAAATTCCTCATGCAAGTCCTATTTTGCACCTCAAGAGTATATCAACCAGGGGTGTAGACGGAAACTTTTTTCGAGGAGGGGCGGGGGGGGGGGGGAGACTCCTTAAAATGGTTTTTTTTTTGCCCTGCATGACATGGCGAAAAAGTTTAGGGGGAGAAGGGGAGGGCACGGGCTCTGTGTGCCGCCCCCTGGCTACACCACTGAAATCAACATTCGAAGGTTACTAAATGTGGACCAGAGCAGAGAGAGAAAAGGAGCTTGCAGGCACCATTCAACCGCTGCCTACATGGAAGGGCTTTTTTCGTCAAGTTGCATGTTATCCATGCCGTTTCATGTGTCCAGGCTCTCATAGTTGTGTTGCTCTTCGTTGTGTGACAGATGGAGTTTGCTACTCCTGCAGGTTTTATACAAAGGCATTAATAAGTTCTCGTTCTTGTGCGCAGCTCCCGTTCGCGTCGGTGGGCACGCTCAATGGCGTCCACCTGTTCTCACACCTGAGGGGCGCTTCCCTGCACAGCACAACTACCAAAGGTGCCAAGGTCGTCTGGAGGAGTTACCACGACAGGTGGGCAAACATGATCTACTCGCATCTCTCTCCAATGGCCTGATCCAGTAGAGGGGTTTCAGCCATACTTCATGTATGTTTGAACCCCGACGGTTATGTCAGTGGTCTGATCTTGTGATTACAATACTTTATTACTAGATTTATTACTAGAACTTCCTTCAGTGTACACTGTGGTAACCATGAGAGCAAACTCTGCCAGAGTTCTTTTGGTTAATTGTGTCATAAAGAAGCCAAAGAGAATGGTTGTCGTACGAGCTTTTCAAATGGCTATCACTGTACTGGCAAGGCCTCATAATTTGCTAGCCGATTGAATCGTTAATATGAAATGTCTTGTTATTTGTCTGTATGTCTTCATTTTTCCCAATTGCACTTGGTTAAAATGCAAGATCAACTAGCCGAACAGTCTGTCTCATTGTGTACGCCATGTTCCTGTCATAGAATGAATCAGCAGGACTAATAGCAGCTTGTCCGATGTAAAATAGAACACATTTTATGGCACCTTGTCATGCAGGAAAATGATGAGAAAATAGATTTTCTGGGACCTGCACGAGCTAATTGACTTGTAAGTCATCCCTGCACCTGATTAAACAGTTCTGAGAGAGCGTAACTGCACACAAGCGAAATTCTCAGCTGGTAGTGCCAGGGGACACTACCAATACTATGAATTAAACCCATCTCCTGTGAAATATGCAATATGCAGTGTGGTGTTACTGGTGGTGACCAACAACGACAACTCAAGTGACGAGCACCTGAACCGGCTGCTCGACAATGTGTTCGCTGCCATGGTGATGGCTGTGGGACTGGAGACTTTGCAGACCATACACAACGTCGACAGGCTCAAGCGGGAACTCAGGGTCAGTGCTAAACATCGTGCTTACTCATATTTTCGTTGCGTTGCATTTCACACTTGTGACAAAGCACCGATAGGTTAATGATGTATAAGAGTCTGTACTCGTCTTTCTTCTTTTTCTATGCACGAGTATCTGCAGGATTGTGACCTATGCTACACCAATATCAGTTCGTGGTCGCGCTTCTTTAGTGGTTATAGTAGCGCTTTCGCCATGTTATCAGCAATACATTCGGTCGTGAACAATAAAAGTAACTCAGAATGAAGTCGAAGAAATCGCTAAGTTATACTGGCCACTGTCTTAGTTGTCTTTTAAAACTTATTAGTTTTATTTATTTATTTATTTATTTATTTATTCAGGTTACCCCTAAAGGCCCTCTAGAAGAGGGTATTACATAGGGGGGGGGGGGGGGGGGCAATACAACATGGTTTGCCAATACAACATACAGAAATACATGGGGAATACAATACATGGGGCCAATACAACAAAACAGAAAAAAAAGCAGTACAGCAAGATACAGTGCAACCTGACAACCGCAACAAAGCACAAACCATGAATACGGGCAGCAATTGCATGGCGTTATACAATAGTTAAAAAACGAAAGAAAACAAAACAACAAAAGCAAAAAATATTTAGTTAGTCACCGTAGTGCGCATGAGCTCTGAAAACTTTACCGAGTCTTTCTCGGTGGCAATATGTGCAGGCAAACTGTTCCACTCAATAATAGTGCGCGGGATGAATGACTGAGCGAACCGAAGTGTGCGAGATAGCGGGCGTTTGACTTTGTTAGGATGATCACGGCGGGGAAAGATGGAACAGGCGGGTTCAAAGAAACTGTCATGTAATGATGGGTGATTGTAAAGTTTGTGAAAAAGTGATAGGCGTGCATATTTCCGACGAGTGGCCGAATCCTCTAGCTCAGCACGGTTTTTTAAGTTATTTACGCTGGAATAGGTAGAATAATCGGAGTAAATGAAACGAGCCGCTCGGTTTTGCAAAGATTCAATATTTGATACGATGTAGGCTTGATGAGGATCCCAAATGGCACTGGCATATTCTATTTTAGGGCGAATTAAACTGGTAAAAGCAAGTTTTTTTAACTGCGATGGAGCCTGTTTAAGATTTCGTTTCAGTAACCCGAGAGACCGGTTAGCAGCTGCAAGAGTGACTTCTATATGATGGTGCCAAGATAGATTCGATTGAAAGTGGAGACCAAGGTACTTGTAGGTAGATGTTAACTCAAGTGTCATATTATTCAACGAGTATTGACTAGGAAAACGTGTAGCAACGTTAGTAAAGGACATGCACTTTGTTTTAGAAACATTTAACGACATAAGCCAAGTTGAACACCAATGATTAATTTTGTTAAGGTCAGATTGCAAAGCTAAGCGGTCCGAATCAGAAGAAATGTTACGGTATATTACGCAGTCGTCCGCGAAAAGTCGAACGTGTGAAGATAAAGAATTCGGTAGATCGTTAATGTAAACGAGGAAGAGTAGAGGACCAAGAACACTGCCTTGAGGTACACCAGATGTTACCGGTAAAGAGGAAGAATAAAAATTCATAGCGAAGGTGAATTGAGACCTGGAGGAAAGAAAAGCTTTTATCCATGCAAGAACTATAGGGTGAATGTTAAGTTGTTCTAGCTTTAGTAGTAATCTGTGGTGAGGAACGCGGTCAAAAGCTTTAGCGAAATCTAAGAAAATGGCGTCGACCTGGCAACCAGCATCCATGGATTTATGAAGGTCGTGAACAAAACCGGCAAGTTGGGTGTCGCATGAAAATCCCTTGCGAAAACCGTGCTGAAAATTGAAAATGATATTGTGACGTTCGAGATAGTTTATTACTTGAGTGTGTATGATATGCTCCATGAGTTTGCAAATGGTACTAGTTAAGGAAATGGGCCTGTAATTTAGCGGTGAGGAACGTTCACCTGATTTGAAGAGGGGGACGACTTTAGCTGATAGCCAATCTTGGGGTAGAGTTCCGGTAGACAAAGACTGTGAAAACAGAGCGCATAAGAATGGGGTGATACTGAATGATATAGATTTCAGGATTTTATTATTTAAGCCTATATTATCCAAGGTGGAAGAAATTTTTAGTTTCTGTAAAAGGGACAGAACACCGGCCTCACTGATAACAATCTCCGGCATGACTGTGCTGCTGAAACTATGCAATATGGGAGCGGTTGAAACGTCTTCTCTGGTAAAAACTGAGGAAAACGCCTGGTTTAAGACATCTGCGCATTGAGATGTGGGAACTGAAACGCCATCGTTATTGCTTAGGACTATATCAGGATAACATTTGGGGTTAACAACGCGCCAGAATCTGCGTGGATTATTTGCAAGTATAGATGATAAATCATGGTTAAAGAAATGGCGGCGAGTAGATTTCAAAAGCGACTGATATTCTTTATCGCATTTTTTGTATTTCGTCCAAGAGTTAAAGGTATCCTTTTGGACGGCCTGTTTATATAAACGTTTTTTTTTGTTGTTCAACCGTCGGAGCTGCTGAGTAAACCAAGGAACCGTGCTTCGGGTTTTCACGGTGATGACAGGTATGAATTTATTGATGAGACCAGTAAGTTTATTTTTTAACAGCAACCAGTTTTCTTGAATGGTGCGCTGGAGGTGACCATGTATAAATTCTTCGTAAAAGGCAGACAATTCATTATTTATACTATCAAAGTTACCTCTGTTATAGCACCTAATCGATTTGTTAGTTGCTATTCTTTCGACCAGTGGGCGAATCAAGTTTCCGGTAATAATCGCATGGTCGAAAAGACCATCAAAAATATTTATGTTCGAGCAAACATCGGGTTCATTTGTTAAAATTAGGTCAAGGGTATTTGAACTTGTCGCTGAGCAGCGTGTAGGAAAATTGATGAGTTGAGTTAAAGAAAAGTCCAGGCAACTTTGCAAAAATTTGTGCGCTTCAACATCACTTGGAGGAACAGTAAGGGCACTCCAGTTAATGGCAGGAAAATTGAAATCACCGAAAATGATAAGTACAGCGTTCGGAAAACGGGTGTGAATATCGCCCAGAACACGAGAAAATTCATCCGAAAACGTGCAGCCCATATCGGGCGGACGGTAAAAAACAGCAATTATAACATGGCTACCAGCACACTTCAAGGAAACAAAGGCACATTCCAGAAAAGAACATACTGAGATAGGGGTAACAACAAGATCATTCTTGACGGCAAGGAGGACACCACCGCCCCTTCGGTGCTTTCGATCGTAACGAAAAAAGTTGAATTCAGATGCACAAACAAAGATATTGTTATCACTAACAGTGTCATTAAGCCATGTTTCGGTTAATATTACTACTGATGCTGACAACGAGTCTATCAGTGAAGAAAGAGGGACAGTTTTAGAAAGAACACTACGGATATTTGTAAACAAGAATGGAAAATGTTTGACTATCGGGCGGGGTACGAGAGGCGAAGAACACTCAATTCTCGTAGGAGAGCCACGTCATTTGCACGTGTCGTTTACGGGGGTTTTCGCCGCGTGTACGTTTTCACGAGGATTTAATCGGACAGCGCATTCATTTACAGTGTCCCACACGTAGATGTCGTCATTCACGAACAGCTTAGTGAATACCAGGCGGCAACGGTCACCCTCCTTGGCTACAGATCTCTTGAACTGGGCAAGCTTTCGACGCTTGTCGCGAACGGGCACCGAGTAATCGCGCGAGATGCTGGAGGGCGTGTTTTTTAGTTTAGGTCCTTTGTTCAAAATTGCTTCGATTTCCCTATCGTTGAAAAACTTGGCTATAATGGGTCTCTTTTTGTCCCGTACAAAACGACCTAATCTATGAGCTCGGGCAACGGAATCTACTGTTATGCCTAACTTTGACGCGCAAAAGTCCCTAACGAGACCTTCAGTTGCATCCCACGTTTCAGATGGTCCTTTATCATCTACGCCAAAGAAAAGAACATTGGAACGCCGAGATCTATTTTCCAGGTCGTCGATTTTGTCTTGTAATGTAGAAAAATGATCGTGGGTTGGTAGAATAACGCTTTTATCGTTGTTTTGCATTTTAGATTCGATAGCCTGCACCCGAGTTTTGAGCTGTTCGACATCGTTTTGAATAGCAGCATGTATTAATAAAACCTTATTTACGGATTCCAGCAAGGTAGCGTTGTTGTTTTCTAGGCGCTTAATAGCATCAAACACGAAATTCAATTTTTCTTCCTGGGGCTTATTCATTGGTCCAGGGTTTTCCTCCACGTCACCGTGAAGTAACAAAAGGCGGCTGAGGAACAGCGCTGCACTCCGAGCAAATTTCAAAAACCCAGAAGGCCACGACACCACCAAAAGGCAAATATCATCGTTCCGGTAGGAACAACAGTTGTAATAACTAACCTGCAGATACATGATGGGTGAGCGTCGATCCGCAGCGGCAGTGCCGTGGCCCGAAGTGTCGATGCAGCCGGCGCGCTTTTGAAGGGGTGGGTCAGCCGACGTTGCACCATGTTGCCGGACGGCGAACACCGTAAAGTCCAGATTTGGCGGCAAACCATCCGAAACCCGAAAAAACGGGCTGTGGTGCGTGGAAAAGCTGCTCAAAGGTGTACCCGAGCACACGCCAGAATCTTCGGTGACTGTAGTCGGTAGGCCATCCGATGAGGCAGACGACAGCTGGCCCACGACGGCAAAAAGCAGCACCTGCAGATACATGATGGGTGAGCGTCGATCCGCAGCGGCAGTGCCGTGGCCCGAAGTGTCGATGCAGCCGGCGCGCTTTTGAAGGGGTGGGTCAGCCGACGTTGCACCATGTTGCCGGACGGCGAACACCGTAAAGTCCAGATTTGGCGGCAAACCATCCGAAACCCGAAAAAACGGGCTGTGGTGCGTGGAAAAGCTGCTCAAAGGTGTACCCGAGCACACGCCAGAATCTTCGGTGACTGTAGTCGGTAGGCCATCCGATGAGGCAGACGACAGCTGGCCCACGACGGCAAAAAGCAGCACCTGCAGATACATGATGGGTGAGCGTCGATCCGCAGCGGCAGTGCCGTGGCCCCTGATGGGTGAGCGTCGATCCGCAGTGGCAGTGCCGTGGCCCCTGACAAAAGCTGTGGTATGAAGGCACAAGGCACAATGTCATGGAGAATAACGAATCAGTTTTGACCATGGTCTGACGAATATTTCATATACAGTATTTTAAGGTGTGCATAAGTGCGGCAGTAGGCAAACTATTTAAATTTACCTCTGAGAAGTGCAGCTGCTTGTTATGGGCTCAAGAGAAAATAAATGGTGACGTTACGTATGTGTCACGTACGTAACATCACTATTTGTTAGGTATGTAACAAGGTTGGCTTTCTAAATGAATGTGAGATTCTTTCATATGATACCCATCTTTGTGTTTATTCATGTGTGTCATATGGGGGAAGATGGGGTGAATGCTCCAAGCCCCCTCTTTGGCTCCGGTAACCAATTGCAGTGACAGCAGTCTTTTTGCCCATGTCAGATATTTTTGCCTATGCCAGATATTTTTGCCCATGCCAGAAGGCAACAAGTGACTCTCTTGGTCTCTGCATGGTTTCACAACGTTTCTGTTCAAAGTGAGCATAAAGTGATAGTGGATAGGAATAGTACTGAAGTACTGCTTTCCTTTGATTTGTGTCCAGGTTTGTTATCCCATGGTGGATCACTTGTTGTGCCAACTGGATCAAGATGCCTGCACACTTGGTGACCTCACAGGTGTCACCGACTTTATCCTATGTACAGAAAGTCAGGCGCTCCAGGTATGTTTGAAGCCACATTTTCTTATTTTACAACATAACGATTAGTAATAAGAAAATGAATTTTAAACGATGTTGCTATGACAAGGAACATTATATATTTTAAATAAAAGCTCCCGAGTACATGAGATCGTTTTTTGTTCTCCTTGTGCAATGGTGCCAGGATCGTAGCATAGAGTACTGCTGAAGCATTTTGTGCAAGGTTGAAACCTCCTAGAATTACAGAATTTAGCTATTTCTTAGGTGCCCATGCTAAAAAAACAAGATGTGCAAACGTAAACACAAGAGAAAAGCACTTGTGTCGTGTGTTCATTCTTTCTCTGTCCCGTTTTTTGAGGATGTCACAACTTCCACATTTGTAGCGTCTTGACGTCTCTCTAAGGTCTGTGTTTGCTTGCCCTTGTGTCTGTGTTGCACATACATGAAGCTGCCTTCAGATTGGGGTTTGCCGCACATGAGATAATGTAGGCTCACAGTTTCAAATATGTTGCCACAAAAATATTAATGCTTTAGTGCTTATGAGGTACCTGTTGTTGTACCGTACTCTCCCTCATTGCACGAGTCGTTTGTGACAGACAGTGTAACTCATAATGGGACACGAGGATGACATTGAGCCACCACTGAGCCTGCATGTGAGATTGAAATTCATGAACCTCGTATTGTGGTTGCAAGTGAGATGTCGACAGGTGTTTTCGCAGCTGCCGTTGAGTGCTTATCCTCTCTGTGCAGCACTACCTGGACACCTTCGTGGAGGAAGTGGACAGCTTGTACGGCTGCCTCTTGGTGCGAGGCAAGGTGGCCGTGGCCACCAAGCAGTGGATGCGTCTCACCCGCGAGGAGACCACGCTGCTGGCCATCGCCGCCCGTGCGGGCACTCGCTGCATTTCACGCGAGACGCCTGTCTACCTGCCCACCAGCTGTCCTCTGGTAAGTATCAATGGAATGCCACTACTAAGAAGTGGAACACAACACTGCTAGAGCTGGAAAAAGCTAGAGTTGGACCTCACTAAGTTGGTGAAAAGTTAATTGAAAATCTGCCAACTTTTGTCACTGTGCCTGCACCAAGTGGACCTGGTGTTTGTGGACTTATCACTCATGTTTTGCCAGGCCCACATATGTAACGTAAGGGAAGAGGCGTGTACTAGTATATGCATGTTGTACAATGCGTGCCATCAAGTGCCCAGGGAAGGCATTGCACAATACAAGAAGTGGAATGAACAGAGATAAGCGAGTGTTGTGGCAGAAGGGACCATTATGTGTACACACCATGGAAAGCTCGCACAGACACAATGACTATGAGTGTTGCACTACATGGAGCAATTACTAACATTGCGAGAAATGTCACCTGTGGCTGGCAATTTGTGTGGCACCATATGCAGTCAGTTTTGTCACCTTTGATTGTCAATGTGTTTCTCCCCATTTCTCTTGTACTTGCTACTGCAGGTAAGCAACCGCCTCGTCACGCTGCAGTTGACGCAAGGAGTTGAACTGTGCTTGCTTTGCGGACCAGCACCATCTTTGGCAGTTCTCGAGGAAGAGGTACGAAGCATTGCCCATTTTGCCATTTTGTGTTTTTTTTGTCCATATCGTGTGTTCGTCATTTTAGTCATGCTGATCTACTTGGTTATAATTAAAGCTTATGTTCTTGGTAATTACAGGTGTGCAGGTTTTGGAATGAAGCTTTTGACTTGCTTAAAACGGCCGCTAGTGTGCACCCGAGGAATTTTCCACTCAGCTCGACGTCCGACAAGAAGACTGTGACGTTGCCTTCCCTTGACAAGAACATCTTGGGGTGAGAATCAACTGCATTCATTGTTCCAGACAGTGCCCAGTGCAGTCATATATTTGTAGCACAATATTCTGTTAGGTTGCTAATGGTTAGTGTGGTTTTCAAACATTATGTAAATGTTTTTTTTTATTATCACAAAACACAATCCTTTTGAAATGGCTGTATGCGTTATTTTGGAGTTTGCAGAGTGTCACAAGGCTACAGCAAAGAAGGAAGTGACATATGGTCCACATAATGCCAGAAGCACAGATGTTGATGCTATTACCATGCAACGGCTTTTGAGTTTGTTATCGTTATTTGTAGTACACTGCCTTGAAATGACAAGACTATAGTCAACAAGGAAGGATTGTGTTGCGTCAAACCACATCAGCATAGTAGTTATCTTGAAGTGTGAGTTCCAGTTTGACAAGTTTTGGACCAGAATACCAGAATGTGTGCAGTGTTTGTCAAAAGAAGGCCAAATGTATACGGAGAAATAGTTATTCATTTCTTGAGACAAATGGTTGACATGTAGAACTCTGACAGCAGCAGAAAAGCTCAATATATTCTATTCTATTAGAGAGCCACTACAACTGGCTCCGACAGTATTTCACAGCTACCCTTCACTCCCCCCTCTCTTTCCCTCACATTTGGTAGATAGCAATTGAAGATTTGGGAATCAACCAGCTGTAAATGGAGGCACACAAAACGGAAGACGAAGTGAAGTAGTGTTAATTCTTGCAGTTATATTTTCAGTGTTATTTCGTAGTAAAACACTAGAGTTTTCTCAAATTAGCTAGAGGGGACTCTGGTGCTGCGATCAATCAGAGACCATGGGAATCATGGGCATTACACAAATTTGCCTAGTCTTGGGTGCTTTTGGACTTTGAAAGTAATTGTGGCTTAGTTTATTGGTGTTTAGACTTTGTTTCAAGTAAAAGAATGGATCGTTGGGAACTTCGTGGTCCAATTTGAATTGGTAGGCCTAAAATGTTTGGATGGTGAAGTGCAACTGCCGAACATTCACTGATTGTCATTTCATGACAAAGCAACTTTAAGCCAAGCGAAGCCAACCGGGCCGAAAGTATGAAGATTAGACAAATATGTGTACTACCCATCATTCCCATGCTTGCTGAAACGCCATGCATTGCAGCTACCATAGGCGCTAGCGCCAAAGTTCCCTCTAGTGTAATATAGGAAACTCTATGCAGTAAAGTACCAACAAGCCCATCGATGTGTGTTATTGCAAAGGGTTCATGCTCTTGCTAGACTGGGCTCCTGCACCCCCACAAATGGGCCAGATTTGCTACATTGACTATCACTGTTTATGGTTCCTTGCACAATCTTTTTACCTCGATTTTCTGGCTCATTTCAGGTTCCTCCTGGTGAACATGAAGAAGCAGCGGAGCCTGACGAGCGTGCACCCCGTAGAGGACGAGATTGGCCGCACGAAAGACGGCAAGTGCGTCAGCCTGCGCAAACGCCAGGAGATGTTGCGTGCTTTGTACAAGCTCGTTAACTCCGCCTACTTCACGATGACGACGACGCCAGTAATGGAAGGCACCACAGGGGCAGCCCCTAATGCAGGTAAGGGCTGTAGCCTTTCGTCATGCAGTATTTGCACCACTGCATAACAGAGGAGTTAACTTAGTTGATGCTACATGGAATCTTTAACCGCATGACTGCTGTGGAAAGTACACAGCTGCCAAATCAAGGATTTGAGCGAATGTGCCAGCCAGTTATGTCAACACGTTTCTGTGCCATAAAAACGAAGGCTAACATCACCGCCACGATGCCATGAAAAAAAAAAAATCAGGACAAAAGAAAATGTTAGTTTCCATACAGACGCCTGGATGACTGAATAGTGTGGCATGTTCATTGGGCGTATTGTCATACTGATTTAGCCATTTTTCATTGGAAGTTAAGTGATGCATAGACACTTTTAAAGATGAAGTCATGGGGTGTGGTGAAATTATTAACATACTGCAGCATTCACAAGGGCAATGCACATTTCATGGTCCATTCAAGTAATTAAAAAAATCACACTATGTGTTATTCTAGTGAGAAATTAGTCATTGTCATGGCCAGTAATTTAAAAGAACTTTGCATCTTAAAGGGCAAGTAAACAATTGATATAAAGAGAAATACAAGCACTTTTGCTTTGTGAACATGCTGCTGCAAGAATTTTCTGAATACGCGTTATATTAAGGAAGTTACAGACGTTAGAACATTTGTTTCAGCTGGTTTCAAATGGTGGCTCTGCGCAGAGGGCAGTGCTGTAATATTGAGGAAGCGCGATCGCCACAGCCTACTCTACAAATTCCCAAGCTTCTAGCGGGTGTGTAAAAAAAAAAAGTTGGAGCCTGTTGACTGGCCCTTTAAGTGTGTTGTGTACTCAGGCATTGCTCTTGAGTAGTGCAGTTGTACTGGTCTTGTGCTAAGCTGCAATTTTACGATATTGGGTTGTATATTAAATCATGAAAATTTTCCTTGCAGGCAGCTCCAACCACCAAGTTACAGAAGTGTACATGTGTACAGAAACACACAAAAACTACGCCCTTCGAAATAATGACTATCAACTGTACATTTTGTTTTCATCATCTATACCAACATTTGCCATGAGGTAAGCTCCATAGACATCCTGTTATACATACATACGTTAATGTGCTTAGCATCTATTGCATCGTTCTTCTTAAAGATACCATGCATGATGATTAAGCTACCTTGCAGTCATGTCTTGCACGTTAAATAAACGAGTCGTGCTGGTGGTAGCGTAGGGAACACTTTTACATGCCAAGAAAGAGAAAGAAATGACAGCACTGACAAATAGAGCAGTATTAATAACAATTTTATATTATTGGCCAATCCACCTTACTTACCGGGCACGCGAAACACAGCCTATAAGGTCATCGTCATTATCATGACCCCAACATGCTAAAGCCACGGCCTCTGGCATTAAGACATTCCGCTGCACCATCAACATTGAAGGGCCATAGAAAGTTTCTCAAATGTGATGACCTAACACTATTATATATGTTCTTCCAAAACTAGTTAGTCCTGCTAAGAGCAACTAGTCTAATTTTATAGAATTTGAATAAGGTCGTGAAAACGACCGATGGTGGTTAAAGCCAACCCATAATCTCACTTCCTTATGTCATAACAAACAGAAACTGAATGCACATGGCATGCTCATTTTGCAGTGCTGACCCCCCCCCCCCCCCCCCCCCATTTTTTTTCAGATCCATCAGCCACAAAACTCTCAAGGCCCTCACAACCAACAAAGTCTGTGTCCTCTGACAGTACGGCACAGCACCTGGAGTGACAACCTTAATCTAGTCTGTGATATTTACCTAAGCAAACCCTGCAAAGTGCCCTGCATTTCAATTACCTCACATAGAGATAATATATTAGCACAGGAGTGACGTACAACTGTTGTGACGATGCTTCTGTAAAGCTTATCTATGATGTCCTTGAGAGACTTGATGTCCTTGGCGAGACGAGAGCAACACAATTGTCCATTGTGATACAATTAGTTGCCTTTTAAGAAACTTCCTCATGCTCAAGAGAAATGAAGCACATATGGGCTGCGAATCGTATTTCAAAATTTTTATTGTTTTAATTAGCATATCTCCTGGTAAAATGAGACTATGAGCTTATGCCATCGTGAACTTGCTTGCCAGGCTAGCATTATTCCTTTTTATAAGAAATATAGCATACCCCTCACATGAAGAAGTCACTTACTGTTCAACAGTATATCTGGATAAATAATGACCTTTTAACCAAGAATGCAAATCATTGCTATTAATTTGGATCTTCGATTCCACAGTTGCTTTGCCAGGGTTTACCACACAAAAAGGACATGGCATTAGTATCACTTCCTCCCTTGGCATATGCACTTTCAAGGTAACAAGAATGTATATGCAAATTACATTTTTATGTGGAGTATGTGCTATCTTTTGTAGTAATTCTCTTTCTCTGCAAAAACAGAACCGATTTGTCTGGTGGCCCAGAACCGTCACTTGCCACACAATGTGCTTAATTACCTCTTTATGTTTATCACTACTGTTTGGCAGCAGTGATAAAATAGAGCCCTTATTTCTCACTTAAATGGATGTGAATAAACCAAAACAAGTGCGTTTTGCTTTAGCAGTATAGTTACTTATGTGATCGCTAAAGCAAATAAGGCAGCAACAGTTGGCTTGCAGTGATTGGTGTATGTAAACTAAGACATTTGCGCATGTAAGAAAGAACCCGGAAGCAATAAGCAAAAGGTCCTGTGCTCTTAAAGAACACACTAGTCACTGCGGCAGAAAAAAACTTGTTCTACTTTTTGAATGAGTGTAACTGAACGGATGCTTCCCTATCAGTTGTAGTCAACTTGTCATAATACAAGCTCCTTGATATCTTGGATATTAAACTATTCATAGGTCATACGTTGTGTGATACAAAATACAATTTCAAACTATCTTACGAATTAACAGTCAAGTTCGTGGCAACATTTAGCAATACCCTCTACAATCGCGTGAGGGTAAAACAATGACCACTTATTCCTTGTTACTACTATAAGCCACCATGGGTATTTTTGGCTCCACTGCTCTTGTCTGGAAAATATCAATCAAAACTCGTTCAAATGAATCGACCGTAATGAAAGTGTAATGAGTCAACCAAAATTTTATGACCTGTTTGATATAACCAATGACCGGAGATGGTATTATGATGAGTTGACTGTTCAGCAAAGGCCCCAGTACTCTGTATGAAAAAGAAATGGCTAGTGATGTTATGTACATACTAATTTATTTCTGTGACAAGAATGCAAGCGTTGAAAGATGGGGTGATGTAATGTAAAAAGCAATCCTTTGCAATCACACTTTTTCACTTGCACGTTGCTGCGATGACAAGCTTGATTGACACAGGAACCTTACGTTCACAAATGCGCAACACTCCGAGTAAAGAAGAAGAGGAATGTAAGCGCTGCACAGGTAGCCAACAACCGATGCCAGCGAGGGAGAACAAGTTTTAACATTGTACATAAACAAGCAAGTGGATGGAATCTGATCCGCGTGTGCATTTTCTAGTCGGTGTGAATAAACAAGAGCTTCTATGTGTTTTTTTGTATAGAACTACATCATTGTCTTTTGTGGGTGCCTTCACTCGTCAGCGGCTGATACAGACACTTCCTATCGACACTGCATCAATCATGGGAAAAACACCCGGGCATTCATTGGAGACATCCAAGTGGGATGAGTTTTGCGCACTATAGCAAATGCCTGTCAAACTAGCACCTAAGTCGATGGCCGAGAACCATCAAGGCTCAGGAGGGGACTAGATGAATTAACAAACGATGTAGTACAGAGTGGTCAAAACAAAACATAACACGAAATATTGTTGCCTTGTTCACGTGCAATAAACACATAATCACAAACAGGCTTGGCTCAAAGAGCTTTTACGTATCGGTTCAGTGCAAGAGAGTTCCACCCGTTGACAGATGTGGACAGCACACTACTATAATGATTCTCAATCTCATTCCTTCAACGAGTTGCTAAAAAGGTTTTAACACTCTTTCTGATCTAGGTACATATAGCTAGAAAAATTTTGCTTGGCAAATGCCAAGAAAAGCTGGTGAAGCATGGTGGCCGATTCATTTGAGAGGTAAGCTGCCTTTTGCTTAAGGGAGATGAGGTGAAATGTGGAATGCTGGTTGCATAAATGTTTAAGAAAATAAGGTACTTCACTACAGATGCACCCATGCAAGCTCATCAACAAATCGATGGCATTTAAACTAGTCACCTAAATGGCGACAGCACATAACACACATCTACAATGCCTTGAAGCAATTTTGAGGGCATGCAGTTATTGGAATTTCAAAGGCTATTCAATTTCAAAGGCGAATTTCAAAGGCTAATTATTGACTATACCTTGTGAGGCATACAAAGAAAATACATGCTTTGGTAAGCACACCTCCGTACGACAGAAACATTCCTCGTCCATTAAATTGTCTTGGCAAAAGTGATTCAGTGAGTCTTACATTTGTCTCTCGTTACTGCAGTCTGTGGCGAGCTTAGCCTTGAGGCTATTGTACAAAATGCAATTCTATCATCTCCTGATCGACTCTTACTTGTGCAGGTGCAGATATCTAACGTAACAAGTATAAAGAGCTTATCAGTGCATGCGTACCTTTTCACATCACATAATGACAAATATAAGTTTTGTTCTGAACAAAGTAATAAAGCATTGCATTCAGCGTGTTGTTATGCAACTACAATAAGTGGCGATGTTCTAGTACTCTGGTATGTGAAATCTGAGGGCAAATGAGCTGGCAGATAATCTGAAGAGTCCTTTATACTGAACTACACCACATAGGCAACATCATACTAAAGCCACGTTCTTCAGATGCACTGAGAATATGCAAAAAATATGCACATACTAAAATGCCATTGCATGCCTTAAATGTAGTGCCATTCACGAGTGTTGCAAATAAACTCGTTGCCGATGAAACCCAAAGTGACTCCTCAAATAAGAGGTAACAATTTTGCTGTACGTATCTATGTTTGACTGTTCGACAATGTAAATTGACCAGAAAAGACTAAGAGCAAACTAAAATATAGACACCAGCAATACACAGCAATATATAGTCACGTACTTAGGATTTTAAATTGGGCTTGTTAGTTTTTTGACTCTCTAGTCAAGCTTCAGCATGCCCTGTATTGTGAGACTAGAAAAACAAAATACCTTGTTCGTTGTTGTTTCTTTTGGTAAAAAGCCATTTTGTCACAAACTCAGACAAAGGAAATGGAACGATTTTCAACCATAAATACGGAGGAGCTACACTGCGAAGAATGCTGATATAGTGAGTTACGGGACGTGATAAAACAATATGAAGAGTCATCGTCTAGTTCAACAGGAAATATTACAACAATGTCAAAGAGCTCAAGGCCTGATTTGGTATCTGCTATAGCAAAGCAAACTTCCATTAATATGATGACTACCAAATGCTTAAGCAGTACACGGTCAGCCTCAAAAGTGTAAGGTCCACAAATTTCACTGCAAAAACACCCCCACTTGTCCAAGGTAAAGCTACAGTCACCGATTCTTGTTGGCAGAAGGATTCAACACCCTATATTTTAACGGCAAAATGACAGCACAGTTCCAATGTACTACAACAGCTGAAAAAATAGTCAACAAAATGAAATGACCAGCAAGCCGCTTTGTTGTAGTCTTTTTCAGAAGCCAGTAAAATTTGTTAACAAGCACAGCACAGGACCTTACGGTAATGACAGTAACAGCCTTTACGCTTCAGCAACAGGTCGCAAAACTGCCAGCTTGTAATGTTGTCCACAATTCACAGCAAAAATGTTTTTCTCATTTTATAACAGTTGCACACCAGCTCGGCAGATTGATTTTTGCGGGGGCCTCATCGCAGACCAGTTTTCAATAATTCATGTCTTAATTATTTGCAAATACCAAATTTACAGCAAACAGTTTTCATTGTGATGCTCGACTGTGTCAAGAACACAGTTCATACAATTGAAGTTGCTTGCTCACAGATGATCACAAAATGATATGCAACAAACATAAAACTATTAAAAGTATGACAGAGAGTATCTGTAGCAGCAGAGTCATCAAATGTGTGTAATAATACAGCATAAAATATGATAGGAATACAAAAAGTTTTGCTCACATTTGCGAGCTAAAGTTCATCGCCTTGAACCAGCAAAATTCGTAAGTCAGGTCCATTCGCCGACAGGAACCAGTTCAACACACTCAACAGAGTGCAGATATGATATATGCAGATAAAAATATACTCTCAATTAAAAATAACTTAAAGGAACTAAATTGTTACCACCATCTCTTCTTGAGCCCCGGGACGACAGTTGCAAGAACATTACAATAAAATAGCACCCCCAAAACATTATGGTTAGAGTCTCAATACTGTCTCAAAGAGATCAAACTTGGCTTACTTTAATGCCATGATGAAAAATAAGCAGTTCTCAGGGAAAAATGGGAGTCAGACATAAAAATGGCAACTACATGAAATGTGCGTTTTAGACGTAATTTTGTCACACGTTTCTTTATACCAAACTGTCCAGGCTAAGACAGCAGCTGAAGTGCGATTCTTGCATGGCTGCCAAGCGATGCAGTTTTGAGACAACAACCTTTGCCAGTGATTTCAGCAAGAACGACACACCACGAAAAATAGTACGCCGTAATTTTTAGCCAGATGCATAAGTCTGCACTGGCCAATGCGGACGTTTGACATTCCCCGGTCTATCGGAAACTGTCGGAAACAGTATTCCACGTGGCCACCACTTGTACACAGGCGCGTGTACTAGCATTGCCCAAATGGTCTACGTACCTGCCAACAGGCTGTAAAGCAAACATTGTCTAGGCCTTTACAGAGGGGGGATAAGTCCCTAACTACTGAGAGGTTTGAACTGGCTAACAGGTAACGTTCATAAAAAATGCCAATGATGCCGCAACGTCGCACACTTCAGCCTGAGGACAACACAGCATACATCCAAGGGCTAGCACACAACATGGCACCAGGTACCGCTATTGCCGTTGTCTTGACGACGCAACCACATACACAGCGAGCAAGAAAAAGAAACAAAAATCGGACGACAAACACTTTCTTGCGCTTAGGAGCGTCTTGGCAGGAGTTAAAGGCGCTGTTGCTTTGGCCGCACGGCGGGCAGCCATTCGTTGGCTCAAACGTGCCGTAACATCACAAATGCTATCACCGCTTCCAGATTTCCTCCTCGCTGCAGATTACGCAAAAGTCTCCTGGACTAGGAAGACAGCTCTCATGGAAGCAGTGACCTGCAATTGTGGGGGAAATTGACAGTTACAGAAATTCTTACACGGGGTATTGAATTTGTTTACAGAGTTGTTTTGTTAGCCATATGTCTCATTGCTTGTATATTACCTTAATTCAAATGACCTTCATTCAAATGACATTCAAATTCAAATTAATGTGTAGTTTATGAATGCGGAAAGGACAAGTCTTTCAAATATTTCAGCAACTAACTGGCACACAGTAGCAACGTATGAAACTGTCAGAGGAACCACACAAGAAATATTTTGGTTTCAACCTGCACATGGTTTTCGCAAGAGGAGGAAACTAGTCTCAGAGAAAGACGTCTAGATATAATAAAAGTCAGGCTACTAGTACTTTGAAATTTCACTTCAACTTTTCATGGCATCATCGAAATAGCGGCTAACTGTTTTACTAATACAGAAAGTATGTGACATTGAAACGATTGACAAGTCAACTTCGGCAGATTTTTTTTTTATCTTTCACGAAAGAAACACAAAGCCATCGCAAACACCATTTGTCATTGTCGCTTCTGCTGCAACTTGTATGCGAAATTCAATAATGAAAGAATGACAGCCATTTGCACTGCTAACGAGCCATATTGGCTAAATATGTGCACACACGCCCAAAGGGGGGTTACCCAGCAGTCTGTACTTCATTTCAACATCTTGCGACACTGAACTGATTCAATTTTGTTAGGGGGCAGACTGGTCTTTGGGACCAAAAAGTGACAAAAAAATTCATGTTTTAAAATTGACATAATTGGTTTCTGCAAGTATTTGTCTATCTCTCTGCAAATTTTCCCACACCAGGTAGTGATAATTTTTTTGTAATGTTATTCTAACTGTCCCGATTCTTGGTGCTGCTAACATGCAGAACCTGCAAAAAAATGGGGAACCGACTTCGAGGCTTCTTTAAAATTTGCCGGCACCTGTGTTAGAAGCTCTGCTACGAATTTATGAGCACTTTTATGAGGATTGTAAAACATGCACACCATGATAGTTGCTTTTTGAAGAAGCTGTGTCTTTTCAGTTTTTTCCATCTTACTCAAAGAAGTAAATTTACGACTGTTCAATTTTGAGGCCTCAATATCTTTGCAGCTAGAGCAAGTACAACAATAATTCTTTTTTCAATGAAAACCTGTATGTGTGTAGAATGCAAGTATGGGAGCAGAATTTAAAACACAAGTCTTTTTAATTAATTACTCATCAAAATTGTAAAACAATTCCAACTGCTTTTGAAAATGGATAGTTCATTTTAATGTCAAATAACCAAGAAAAGCCTAAAAACAAAAAAAACTTTTGCATACTTTCAATACTATATAGTCATTAGTCTATGTTGACATATCTTAAATATTACTTTTAATTAAGCACTTTTTTCTATGGTGGCCTTAAACAATAGCGGGTGAACTTCAGTTATCTCTGGAACAAGATGAGTTACAGGAAAAATAATTAAATATTTTAAATCAGCTGAAAAAAAACTGCATTATCCTAAGCAGTTTGATCAAGATCACTGAAGAAATGAACAAAAAAAGTGTCTAAGACCGGTCTGCCCCCTTAACTAATGAGGGTCAGATTAGTCAAGTTTTGATGAGAAGAACATATGCTCACCACAGTGGCACATAACGACGGCATGTGCATCAACAGTCGTTCCCAGAGGCAGGCCGCAGAGAAGACAATTTGAGAGAAGAGGAATGTTGCCCCCCCAGTGGCTTTCAGGCTCCTCCACAAATGATCCTTGCAGCTACAGAGTGAAGAATGGAACAAAAAGGGTCTCAATTTCTGGCATCGGTGCAGCATATTTATTGCCTGAAAAGTAAATCAGCAACTCCATTTTTTTTTTTTTTGAAAAAAAGCAGCATAAAAAAAATTGAAGACAAGACAGAAAGGAAAAAAATACAGTACTGCCGTTCCCTCTCTTTCTTTTTTTTTTTTGAGGGATGCTTTTTTTTCAGTAAATGACTACACACAACCTACCCAGCTTGTCATTCTCTTAGCAACTTCATAGTACAAATCTTTTATAGCATGCTATGTTAGCGAGGTTGAGCGTTTTTTACGTATCAGTGATACATAGAACCTGTTAGTTTTGGAGAAAGGAGAAACAGATCCCAGTTTCACTACCCAAGCCTTGTCAAGCAATCCTCATTCCATGTCAAGTTTACTTAGACAAAGAGGCTACACACAGGAAACAAATCTGACATATTAAGTTCAGCTGCAAACAGCAACTCAATGCAGCAAAAATGTCGTGGTACTCATAACGAATAATGCCATACCTCCTGCTCTGAACTGAAATCCACACCAGCACGGTTCAGCATCACATGACTGCTGCTTCTGCTGCTGCGTTCACCCGCAGCTATAATAGAACGGTAGCGTAAAGTCGCACCCCAGAAAGTCCAAGTCTGAAATGTTCACCTGCACGTCCGTCAGGTCGTCATGGCCGGCCAGACCCTGCTTCTCCCTGTCGAGGACATCCGCAACCTGAGGCGGCAGCGTGACGGGTCTCCGAGACCAGACATAGCTCTCCAGGCGAGACAACATGCGGTGGCTTAGGGCACTGCACAGAAAGCATGTGTATGTACTTCCGTCACTCGGGCATTCTCCAGATTTTTTTTTTGTCTTAGAGAATTGCACTGATAAAAAAAAAACTATCACAAAACTTGCAAATTAACAGCATCAATGCACAATAGAAAATACTTGTAAACGAAGATCTGCTGAAAGAAGCTCCCACACAAAGAAATTGACAGCTGAGCATGTGCGTTAGTGACAAGAAACCATCCCAAATTAGGGATGATGAAGGGTAATGTGTAGGTTTGTGCGAATAATCGAATGCTTTGAATATTAGAACGAATAGTAAAACATTCCAATTTCGCTTTCATTTGAATTTAAATTACTGAAAATTTCGAAGTATTGGACATGAACGAATAAATGCGTGCCTACTAGTCTGGATGTAATTTTTGTAAAGGTGGTTTCACTGCAGTGAAGGAGTGCTAAGCCCTGAAAACATCTATCCAGAAGAAATCTGGATTGCCATGAAGCTTCACTTCAAGGTTCACCCTCACATTGGTTCACCATGCCCATTTCATCAGTTTAAAAGCTTGTTACACCAACTTATATGCTCTAAGTATAGTAAATTTTACAATGCAACATATTGTAAATTACAGCTCGCTGTAACAGTTGTGGTGGACGTGCTGGGTAATCGACACCCAAAGACGGAGGCTGAACCGCAAGTTCTTCGACGGAGCCGTTGCCTTGCTGGACTTCCACCGAATCCATCTGGGCTGGACATGTCCCACAATGCGGATGAACACCGACCCCTCTCGACTTCTGCGCCGACCAGTTCGGCTCCACAGCTGAGAGATGCTCGTCCCTTCGCCGGCAGACCAGGTGAAGACGTCGAGGTTTGGCTCATCCATTACAAACGGGTAAGCGCCGCCAACAAATGGGATGCCGCTTCTCAGCTTTTGTACGTCGCGTTCTTTCTGACGGATACTGCATTAATGTGGTACGAGAATCGGGAGGAAACGCTAACGACGTGGGACAGATTTGCTTCTTAAATCAAAGAGCATTTCGGCGACCCAACAACGATAAAGAAAAGAGCAGAACAGATGCTAGTGCAACGTGCTCAAGTGCCAGGTGAGACTTGCACGACCTACATTGAGGAAGTAATAAAGCTATGTAGGGTCATTGACTCCAGAATGTATGAGGAAGGCAAAGTCGGGCACATTCTAAAAGGAATCGCCGAGGATGTTTACAGTTTCCTCATCGCGAAAGACACCATGACATCTGTTGCCGATGTCATTCGCCATTTCTGCACTTTTGAGCAACTAAAGACGAGGCGCATCACACCGAAGTTCGGCAGGCTAGCCAATGTGACGACTATCGCGAGTATAGACAGCAACCAGGCGCTTGATCTTGCATCAACAATCCGGCAAATAGTACGCGAAAAACTTGGCCTGTACGTGCAAGTGGCACACCCTCCAAGCAATCATACCCCCTACCTGCCAACAGAGTTCGAGCGAAACATTTCTTCATTCTCCTCGCACCGAGTGACGGAGGGCATTGAGGATTCTAATACCACACCTCAGTATCAGCCACGTCTCTACGATTGAGGCCCTGCCTATGACACTGGATCACAACAAGGACAGCCGCGTTCTTATACTCAGGACTCCAAGCCGGACTACGTCCCGCTGCGGCAAGGACAGTACCGATCCTACTACCAAGATGCAACTTACGGCGAATACAATGGATTCCAGAGAATGGCAGAAACCAGTTCTTCACCTGATAACGAACTTCCTCGCCGACAGCAGCGGCCCAGGATTCGTTCCGATGAATACAGTATAAACCGTGACCCTACCGTGTGCTACAACTGTGGTTTCACTGGGCATATCGCTCGGTATTGCCGCCAACAACACCGCCAATCACAAAGGACACCAGCCATGTCTTCGCCACCAAGACCCGGTGCTTCATAGGACATGCGGACAACCGACTTGTTTACGAGGGACCGTTTTTCACGCAAGACTAGACGCAACGATTCGCCAGCATCCGAGCGGAGTTTGACACCGCCATCCAACCGTTCTCGTCGCTCGCCGTCTCCTCTGCATCGTTCTTCGCCGCCGCCGCCGGGAAACTAGCATCCGCGGCCAATGGAGGTGAGGTCGCCGGTAGGTTTTTTCAAGATATACCTCTGCCTATTGTGATGCTGAAAAACAAAGTGAATGTGTTGATTGATGGAATACCGACCGTGGCGTTACTTGACACTGGGGCTACAGTGTCTGTGATGAGCCTCGCCTTCAGAAACCGCTTAGGTCGCAAAGTTATGTTTTCATGGAACGATACAATCACCTTTCGTGGTGTAGGTGGCGAGTAGCTTAATCCTCTTGGTGAATGTATTGTCAGTGTTTCATTGGCTGGAAAAGTATTTGTATCCAAATTTATGGTTCTATCTCGTTGTTCGCACGATCTAATTCTTGGTATCGATTTTCTGGAGCAATGCGGTGCTTCCGTCGACTGTGGTAGTGGGGAAATATCATTAAACAATTTGTTTCTACCGTTGCTTTCCGAAGAAGACTACCGTGGCGAAGACAGGAACACACTTAGTGTGATTGATTAAGTGATAGCACCATCTTGGTGCCTGACACCCATTCGAGTCTCTTCCACAACGGTTGATGCTGCTTGTGTTGACCTCGTAGTGGGGCCTCTACGCAAGAACTGTTCTAAGAAGGACATACTTGTACCCTGTTCTGTTGTGTGCATGACAAAAGGAGTAGCAACATTGTGGGCACCGAACTGTTCTGCCATGCCGGTTGTGCTTCCTCGTGGGATGAAGACAGCTCTCTTCGATGAAGCCTCACGCAGCTCAATAGCAGCACTAGTTACGGACCTCACCACCTCTTCCTCTCCTTGTGATATTCGCAATAATGAAGATCTAATGCTTGGTATGATCAGCAAGACTCTCAGTACAATGGAACGGCAAGCGCTGGTGCAGGTCCTTTCTCGGTATGTTGCTGCTTTCGACTTCAAACATAGAGATGCACCCCTTCAGTTACCCTCGTCCCGCGCTCGTCACAAAATAGACACTGGCTTTGCACACCCCATCCGCCAAAAGCCCTACCGAGTGTCATCCTCTGAGCGCAAAGTTATCACCGAACAAGTAAAGGACATGCTGAACAAAGGTGTCGAGCAAGAGTCGTCCAGCCCGTGGGCAGCCCCGGTAATTCTTGTCAGAAAAAAGGATGGTTCCTGGAGATTCTGTGTAGATTACAGGCGTCTAAACACTGTGACGAAGAAAGATGTATATCCCTTACCGCAGATTGATGACGTCATAGATAGCTTGCACCCCGCTTCCTATTTTTCAACGCTTGATTTGCAGTCTAATTATTGGCAAATACCTATGGAACCCGGCTGCAAAGAAAAGACTGCTTTCGTAACTCTGGATGGCCTATTTGAATTTAACGTCATGCCTTTTGGCCTTTGTAATGCTCCAGCCACCTTTGAAAGATTTATGGACACAGTATTACGTGGTCTAAAATGGGAGATATGCATGTGCTACCTTGACGATGTTGTGATCTTTGGCCGTACATTTGAGGAACATAACAACCGTCTCAGTCTTGTTCTCGACTGCATCAAAAAAGCTGGGCTGGTTCTAAATTTTAAAAAATGGCGCTTTGGCGAACGTCAAACTCTGGTGCTGGGCACTTGGTCGACAAGGATGGCGTCAGACCCGATCCTCGCAAGATAGAAGCAGTGAGCTCTTTTGAACCACCACAATCCGCACGAGAACTTCGCTCATTTGTCGGCCTATGCACATATTTTCGTCGTTTCGTTCCACGATTTGTGTAGATCGTGTACCCCGCTGACAAGCATCTTGCGACAGGATGCAACCTTCAACTGGACACCAGAATGTGACGCCGCATTCTGATTGATTGATATGTGGGGTTTAACGTCCCAAAACCACCATATGATTATGAGAGACGCCGTAGTGGAGGGCTCCGGAAATTTTGACCACCTGGGGTTCTTTAACGTGCACCCAAATCTGAGCACACGGGCCTACAACATTTCCGCCTCCATCGGAAATGCAGCCGCCGCAGCCGGGATTCGAACCCGCGACCTGCGGGTCAGCAGCCGAGTACCTTAGCCACTAGACCACCACGGCGGGGCGACGCCGCATTCTCACAACTTAAGTTTGTACTAACGTCAGCTCCACTGTTGCGTCACTTCGATCCATCTTGCCCGACTGAGGTCCACACGGACGCTAGTGGTATCGGCATAGGAGCGGTGCTTGTACAACGTCACAATGGCGCAGAGCATGTCGTGGCATATGCCAGCCGATGCCTGAGCGAATCTGAACGCAATTACACAGTTACGGAACAGGAATGTCTGGCAGCTGTTTTCGCCATACAAAAGTTTTGTTGTTATCTTTATGGGAGGCCATGTAAGATAATTACCGATCACCATTCGTTATGCTGGCTTGTTGGTTTGCGTGACCCCTCTGGCCGCCTCGCACGTTGGGCGCTACGACATCAGGAATACGACTTTACGGTGTCGTACAAGAGTGGCCGTCATCACGCTGACGCAGACTGCCTCTCCCGGATTCCTCTTGCGACTACCGACTGCGATGCTGAGAATTTTGACGATTGCCTTGCCGCTGTTACAAGCACGTTCCCCAACGTGGCTGACTTCCAGAGAGAACAAAGTAACGATCTCAACCTGGATCCTCTTCTTGCCGCCGCACGTGCCTCCCATCACAGCGGTCACTTTACGGTCCGAGACAAGTTGCTCTATAAAACCAACTACTCCAGACCTGGAGCACGTTTTCTTCTAGTTGTCCCTGAGAGCCTTCGCTCCGAAGTTCTACGTGCCATGCATGACGATGCGACGTCCGGTCACTTCGGCTTCATTAGAACGCTGAACCGCACGCAGGAACGCTTTTACTGGCCCAAGATGTACGAAACAACGACGTCGCTAGCTGCGAGACGTGCCAACGTCACAAGCGCCCGGCCACCGCTACACCAGGTCCCCTTCAGCCATTAACACCACCCAGCGCGCCTTTTGAACAAGTAGGAATTGACATTATGAGTCCATTTCCGTTATCTAACAATAAGAAGCGCTGGATAATCGTCTGCGTCGATCATCTTACGCGGTATGCCGAAACCGCAGCTATTCCCTCTTCTACCGCGGCATCCGTGGCGGACTTCTTGCTTCACTCCGTGGTCCTTCGCCATGGCCCACCGCGTGTTATTATCAGCGACCGTGGCCGCCAGTTCACTGCCGATGCCGTTGAAGAATTACTACGCATGTGCACGACACAGTTCCGTCATTCCACACCGTATCACCCACAGACGAATGGCCTCGTTGAACGGACAAACAGAACGCTGACCAACATGCTTGCCATGTACGCTTCTTCCAATCACAAGAACTGGGATGAAGTGCTGCCTTTTATCACGTATGCCTACAACACGGCGAAACATGAAACAACAAACTTCGGCCCATTTTATCTGTTGTATGCCAGGTTGCCACTAAGCCCCCTAGACACTTTCTTACCCTTCATTGTACACAATGACGACTCTGTATCGGACACCCTGTGCCTCGCGGAAGAAGCCCGTCGAATCGCTTGTCTTCGAACTCTGGCCTCTCAACGTCGCTCGAAGGAACGTTACGACGACCGTCACAAACCGGTATTATTCGAAAAAGGTGACTTGGTGTTGCTTTGGACACCGCAACGCAAGCGTAGATTGTGTCAAAAGCTTCTGTCACGCTATTCAGGCCCATTTCTAGTTTTGGAGCGTCTCAGCCAGCTCACTTACGTAATAGCTCGTCTTTTGTCCAATGGTCGACGATCGAGCAGAACGCAGCTCACTCACATTGCTCGCCTGAAACCGTTATACCCTCCGTGGGCATCATAACTGGCCCTACTGGCTTCGTCTGCTTGCGGGGGAATGTAACGGGCTAGTAAAAGGCAGAGAAGAGAAGGAGAGGAAGACGAAGAGTCTTGGCAAGATCGCAGTGCGCTGCCGCGAACGACCATCGCTCACCTCTTGTAAATAAAGCCATTTCATCACAGCTCGCTGTAACAATTTTTTACAGGTTATCGCTTGCATTCTACCGAAGGACAAGTCCTGCTACTATTCAAAGTTGTTTCCACTTCCTTTGAGCCAAAAAGAATAGCATAAGCACAGGCCTTGTTTCAATTTTGAAAAAAAAATATTTTGCAGGTTGGTTGGGTAATGACAAATATGCAGATTTTTTTTTATAATATGGGATATATAGTATTTTAATTCTAATTTGAATTTATTCTAACTAAATCCCTATTCGTTTTGAACCTAAAATTCACTAATGTTATTTCTTTTTTGTCGGTGTGTTAAAAGGACACCGAAGGCAAATATTCAGTCGATGTTAATTGATGAAATAGCGGTTCGGGAACTTCGTAGTACTACTTTTGTGCCAAAGAATTGCTTATTTTTGAAATGCAGCAGCTGTGACCAGACGCCTGGTATGGCACTCTGCACACATAAACTTGTAGCCAAAGAGCAACAATGAATAGAAGCATTGCTAGGAATTGGGGACATCTGGATGTGGCGCCATCTCTCGGCAGCAGAAACGGCAGGCTGCCACAACTGAATGGAAAATAGGTGAGAAAAATCATATCTCTTGAAAAAAAGCTTGTTATCAAAAATGACTCTGATTGATTGACTGATATGTGGGGTTTAACGTCCTAAAACCACCATATGATTATGAGAGACGCCGTAGTGGAGGGCTCCGGAAATTTCGACCACCTGGGGTTCTTTAACGTGCACCCAAATCTGAGCACATGGGCCTACAACATTTCAGCCTCCATCGGAAATGCAGCCGGGATTCGAACCCGCGACCTGCGGGTCAGTAGCCGAGTACCTTCGCCACTAGACCACCGCGGCGGGGCTCAAAAATGACTCTGGAATAGATACAGCAGAGACTCACAGGTACATAACTGGCAAAATCACAGCATCGCACTACAAGGCGTGTGGCTTGCCACGACAATTGAACACCGCCCATGGAAACACACGAGACATCATACTTAAGAAACGCTGTGGGTTTGAAGTCCGACACTGTAACTTTGCCTGATTGTTCAAATTAGTCTCTGCTGTATAAAACCGGAAGTCGTCTTTGATAACTAGCATTTTTCATCCAATATAGTTTTTTTTTGCCTTTTTACATTCAGTTACGGCAGGCCGCCACTGTGGCCGACGAGAGATGGTGCTACATGCACATGTCCCCAAATTCTGATCATGGGAATAATGGATTACAGAAAGCTTGAATAGAACAGTGTATTCGCAACATATTAGTGACTGCCAAGTAGCAGGACCGCTCCAGTGTTTTGTCGAAAATTGGCAGGCACAAATGGGGCCTTAGTACGTGCGCGATGATGGCTCTAGAAGCAATGCATAGAATGCATGTCAAATTAAGTAAGCGATGTGTGACTCTGCTTTGCCTCCTCGCATTGTTACCCCTCCTCAAAAGAATTACCAACTCACGCTTGTTGCTGTTCGATAAGCGTTAGAAGCACACTGGCGAGGTAGAATCCTTGGCCCAAGGAGTTGCGCGGCAGATTCAGATCGTGCAGTATGGCTGCTGCCTGCTCAAATCCCAGAGATACCAGCATGCGCTGTGCCACACTTTGCAATGTCAGCGGTGTCTGGGTCTCCGTTGACTTCTGTGGCTTTCCACACGACAGGCACGTGACGACGACCCTCTCAGTGCGGTGGCGCCCAACCAGCTCCATCGCCAATTTCCATTCCTGGGGGGACTCCGGCACGAACCCTGGAGTGGGGGGTGGGGGGCAGCAATTGGAGGAAATGAGTTTGAGTGATTCATGCGAGTCTAAACAATGCCATTTAAGGTAAAGAACAATGCAAAGTTCAGCAAATTAGGGACCCACTGAATGTACTAGTTCGGACTATACTTGTAGTAAGTTGCAATGCTGGAGCATTTATGCTATTAGTTTGGGAAATAACAAAGTTTTTTGCCATAGATAGAGCAACAAAAACATTTGCCATTTATGTTGTTATAAAGCCAAGCCCCTTTATAAGAGACACCAGTGTGCTTACATCAAAATAGAGGTTGATAAAAAAACACACACCTGGTACACCATGCTTATAAAAACACCTCATAAAAAAAGAATTCCTGTCTGATGCATGCCTCTTAAGGGTTCAACTGTAGTACATATCCATAGATTTTGTTTATATTATTACCCACGGTTTGTTGCACCCGCTTCTTGCAGGAAGATGACATCACATAAAAACACGTATGCTTGGGCATGTGGGCAATCCATGTTGACTTCTTTTTGTACACCGAACAAACAAGGACGGAAAAGGATGAGATGAATGCAGTGCTAATGACATCAGTTCTAACAGCCCTATAACATAGTTTTGCATTTGTTTCAGATAGAAAAAAAAGTATACAATTTTTGAAGGTGCCAGTTCTAGTGATGCCCTCCAGATGAAAAGGTATACTTAAGAAACATATTTTAAAATTTTGGGTGTTCAATGCAGATAATTTTAGCAACACTACAGATAGCAGTTCAAGGCCCGTTAACTATGATGATCAAGTTAATCTTTGTTTATCTCATAATAAATACTAAAATGATAAAATTTGAATAAAGCCAACTGTGAACTCGTTGTGTGATCATTTAAAAGAAATGACATAGTATATTTGACATGAAACAAACAACATTGCTAGGCATTCCAGACTGTCCATCAAGAAGAATTATAGGTTAATCTTTCCACTTCAGCATTTTTTAATGTATAGTTGTGATTCGGATAGTAACACAATTTTACAGAAACCGAAAACAAATCAGTTGCCAGCAAATACAAGTGTAAAATCGATATATTATAACTGGCAAAAAATATTTACCTAGAAAATTGTCCGGCATAAGCAGCTCAGCATCTCCCAACTGTATCACATTCACAAGATGCTCTGTCCGATGGCCCAAGTGTTTCAGTGCACAGAGATAGCCAGGCCAAAACCTAACATGGGTGAAAGTATGAAATCAACTGTTACAAGTAACCAAATGGTCTTGTCCAGAGTACAGTAATCCAGTCATAAAAGTAGCCATAGCCCGGTGCAACTTCCTTTAAAGCAGTGAAACAAAAGCCTGCACTAAAGAGCGCGCACTCTACACTGACGTCATACACCGCGTGGTTGCTGACCTCACCCTTGAAGACATTGTTGAGTGCATGAGGTAGACGACTTTTGTTGGTCACAGAGAGATGCCTCGCTTCATTCGCCTACTTAAAGTTGTATCCGAATTTAGCTATGACCCTAATAACCCTTTCATGACTAAATTATGAAACTGCCATACAAAATAAAAATTGTTTCCATTTTTCAGCTTAAATATCTGCCTTTCAATAATTTCACAGTGAAATTACCTAAAATGCTACATTAATGCACACTTTTATGTACGTCGCAAATCCTCCATTTGCCACAGAAGCGAGAAACTTACAACAAAAAACATGCTTCAGAACTACGTAACATGTCATGTGCCTTCTCTTGAGTGCGTACACACCAAATAAACAAAATTATTGGAGATAGAACCTAGTACATCACCCAGGCAAGAAAAATTGAAGCGACAGCTGTTGCACGTGCTTTCCGCCATCAGCTACAAAACAAGTGCTTCTAGCATAACATGCCTTAGAGGAGTCGGCGCTAGATTTTTCACTCTGAAAGCTACATTCTTCATGCATACTTGACAGCCGGCACTCATGGCGGCATGCATTTTGTGACTCGCTTGCTCGGAGTTTTTCGGTATGTCGCGAATTCACAACACTCGGCAATAAAAGGTAAACGATTTGCTGCGTGCCATCACGACATTATGACAATATATTGTATCTACGTGATGCCTATGACATTGCTGCACTAGCCAGGGCAGTCACCTTTCTTTGCAAACACTGCACTCAACTACTACTTTTACTAAGACTGCTTTGTTACTACTAGTACTTCTGCTACTGCAAGTACTACTTCTACCGTTAATGCGACTGCTACCAGTACTACTACTATCAGTACTAGTACAACTACTGATATGATGATCATCCCATTCACCTTCTCATTTATGGTAAAGAAGAGCTTTCCATCGATTTTATCTGCCATGGTTAAAGAGCTGCTACAGGTGTCGTCAAACCGAAAGGAACGAAACAACAAACACATTTGACTTACGCGTATGTCCGACAAAGCTCCAAGCTCTTCTGGGAGATCCAGTCCTTGTTGCACAAAACAGCTTTTAAGTGCTCATACATAGGCCAATTACTTTTGTGCGAGTTGTAGCTGAAACGAAAAAAAAAAAAGTCAGGAAAAGCAAGCAGCAAATGGGCTTAGAACATTTTTCAGAATACAAGAGATTCATAGGTCCTTTTCTGTTAATGTGACCTGGAGATGGCTATGCTGCAGCTGGCAACAACATAACCAGAATTTCTATCCTAAGCTGGTGTCAAACCACAATTTCTGAAAAAAGGTTTGCTGCTTCATGGTATTTTGATGGCACACAAACAATCACTCAAGCTTGACACTGTTATGAGTGCTTGTAATATTACAGGATATTTGTGGGTTTGATTTAAAATTCTTTAAAATCCAAACGTAATGAAGCAAGTGTAACAAACAGCCCGCATGCATAACATGTACAGCTGTCGAAGCATAAATTGGAAGCGTATATCCTCTTAGAAACTTTGCTCACCTCGGAGCTCCGCAGGAACACTTGAGGCACTCGTTATTTACAGATTGCAAGCACTGTGTCACCCACTCCCATCGAACTTCCTCATTTTCAAGGTACTTGCGCAGTGATGAGAGCCTAGAAGAACACACACATGTACACATGCAAACCAGGAAGCCAAGAATGCACACTTCAAACTGCAATGCCATAATCTCTTTAAAAGGCCCACTCCTAACCCCTACACGAAACTTTTCCAAGATTTCCCAAATTTTTTTCCACATTTTTTTTATTTTCTCCTTCATTTTCGAATGCACTCACTCCTTTATGTATTACTCTTGTAAGAAGAGCCCTTAGGGGCATGTTAATAAATGAATAAATAAATAAATGTTTCCGAGCCGCTGAACACACTAGCAAGAATTCATTTAACTGTATACTCATAACTGTAGACTCTTTGTATAGAAATTACATTACATTCAAATGAATCTCAACAGATATTCGATCAAAGATAACAAGAAGTGAACAGAAACACAACAAAATTTCTACAACAGTTTTTGTAGGAAACGCTTTCAGGATTTGTAGAATGACTGGATCTGCATCCCCAGTGCCTGTAATCTCTTGAGCGTGCAAAGTAGCCTGCCCACTGCCAGGTGCCCTACTGGGCACAGGCTAACAGCAGCTCAGGTCATGTGTCCAGTGGCTTGAGAGCTATTACGATTGCTATTACGATTACAAACTACAGATTACGATCGAGTCATACACAAAATGTGCCGCTAGCATTGGTCATGAATTTCCACTATCCTGCGACAAAATGTATGCTAGCCAGATAGGAAGGTGTGTCAATGAGCGTGCGTGGAACACAAGCTTTCGCTAAAATGTTAAGATGGGGCACAATTATTGACTTAATGCAATTCACATAAGTGTGAGCATGCCTGAACAAGATTCAGATTCTGGGCAGAAGGGACATGAATAGCTGCAGCCAATCCATATAAAAGCACAAGGTTCTTTATGTATCTATGATACTTCACTGTGTCTCTCGATGGCAGAGAGAAAGTTCTGAGATCACAGGTTGAGATTAAGGTGGTATGCACTCGAACTTTACCTACCTTGTTCAGCATGTCTGTGCCTATATATTTCGTTGTACTATGTGTTCAATAAACAGTCAAAGCCTCTGCCCCTTGACACCGCCCTTCGTGATTTCCTTGCCCAAAAAACAGGCATACTTCCATGAATTGTACATGTAAAATTGCTACTACTGTTGAGGAAAACGTAAAACCACTGTGTTTCTGAAGTACCTGGTATTGGCCAGTTCCAGAAGTGTCGAGATTCTGATGTCGTTTAACTTTCAAGGTCAACCCAACAGCTGAACGTATGCCACCGCCGTGAAGCTTCACCTTTACAATGAGAATAGAGTGACAGCTTTTGCCTTTGCTATTTTCAGCAAAGAAAAACTTAACACAGCTCCACTCAGTGTGAAATCTGCAGAAAGGGCAGAGCTATAGTTCTTGTGTGTTTCCTCTATGATTTTTTGCAATTTCCCGTGATGTTTTGCGAATTTCTGTGGGTGTCTGTGATTACGTTGTTTGTAGAGCCGAGATGCAAGGGATAGGACGTGTGCCAGCGCTTGTCACACCCATCCTGCTCATACATGCCGTCCATACCAACCCCCTTAAAACCAAGACATGAAGAATGACAAGGCGACTTTGACAAAGATAGGCCCCTCTATCGAAACGTCGGCCAGCCTGTCTGAGGCACTTCCTCCGTTCGCCCTGCTTATCTCACCCTGCTACAGTGACCTTGGGCCATATTCATCGTAGAGCCGCCTTTCCCCGTATCACTGTCTGGCTACCACCTTATCTGGGAACTAGAGCATGACATGCAAAGAGTATACTCATCTATCATCAGGCCTAGCCCTAGAACAGGTGTGCTCCTAAATTTAGTAGAAGCGCGAAACACTCTCAAAGGCGTGGTTGATGAATGTGTGCACTTACATCTGCGGCAAGGTGAAGCAGCTTAGAGCACCCTGCATGGCTCCGAGAAAAAGGGATTCCACCTTGCACAGCTGAGTAAAGTAAAGAATGTCTCTTGCCGACAGACTGCTGGCTTTCTTGGCGAAGGTGTCCGCTGCTTTGTCCTGTGCCACTTCGTGCAATCTGCAGGAGAGCGTCGCTGCTAATTAGAAACACGGAAATTTTCTCGCATGGCTTATAATTGATTGTTTGGACAAAAAGGACTGATAAAAATTAAATGGTAAGTCGAGCTAACGCAGCAACCATTTTGCAATCTTTAAACGCACAAGATGCTTTATAAAGCAACACAAAGACAAAAAAACTATTATGACAGGTTATGTCCGGTACAACAAGGAACACTGAAGAGTGGGAACAGTTCCGTGGTATTAAAAGATAATACCACAGTTATGGTACTTATACTACTCGATTCCTATGTAGCAGACAAATATTTGGAAATCTTGGCTTCTGTCTGCACGCATATGTGATAAAAAAAGTAGTTTAACTGTAACATTTGCAAGCAAGACAGAGGTATGTGCCACATAACTTGCTGAAACACTGTTTCATACTTTTATGTTGCAAAACAAGTAGCCATTATTATGCATGGAGTGTGTCACAGTTCTGAATCTAATATTAACAACAAAATGACCAAAGTGTTATGTTCATGTTACCTGCTGCGACCGCACACTGCTTGTGCTCGCAGTCAAAACACAGTGTGTCACAGAGTGAAATCAAAGGTGCAAAAATATGCAATTTGACATAAGTCTTGCCCCAGCAAGCAGCAGTTATAATAATATAATGTGCTATTCCACAAGAAGCCTTTCAGCTCTGAAATTACCGTATTTACACGATTGTAAGACGACCCTTTTTTTCAAATTTGACAATCCAATGTTGGGGGGTCGTCTTAGAATCGAAATCAAACCATGTACCTTAGAATCGAAATCGAACCATGTATTGTCATCTCGAATAGCTTCCCGCTCAACCCAAAGCGCATAGTTTTCCGCGTGCTTATACAAAAGCTTTTCTTTTTTTAGCATCTACTGCGCACATTATGAGTGCCTTTATGACGAGCGCACGGCTCTTGAGGGAGCACCGGTAATCGATGAAGGAGCCGCCGTAGGGGGGGTATTGGTAGTTGACGGAAGAGCTCCTCTTTGTGATACAATTTTCTAAGCGGGCGCGTCGCCGCGTGCTCCTGTCGCTTGTGTCCACGACCGGCTCTCTCGAGTCACTTCTGTCTGACATGAGTGCCGTAGGCTCGAAGAACACTCGGCGCTCGAACACTCAGCGCTCGTCAGGAAGCCGCGAACTTACGCCAAGCGGGCGTGTGAGGAGAGCCTCCCTGGCTACTGTGTGCGGGTGGGTCCTCTCCGCATGGGCGGCCGTCCCACGCGATGCCGTGGTGCGGTCGTTCGCGAAGTGTGGACTCGCACTTGACGACGACGTGCTGTGGGACTGCAGCAGCAATGACGGCAGCAGCACCAGCGAGGATGACTCCAGCGACGATGAATAATCCTCCGCAACCACGTGAATAAATTTCCCTTGTGTAAAATGCGCGCGTTCTTTTTTTTTTTTTTTGCGATGCGATTTATGGGGGGTCGTCTTACATTCGAGTCGTCTTACAATCGTGTAAATACGGTACTGCATTTGGAAAGTGCACGCAGTCAGACGATAAATCCCCATTCACCTCTTTATTGAGTCAATTGACCACATCTCATGCTTACAAATTTGTTGACCCCATTCTATCACATAATCTTTTTCCATGCTGATTACATTTACCAGACCTAGAGCCCTATTCTGACATTCAAACGGATCAGTGGCCATCTTAGAACATGAAGCTTTCCGATTACATTACTAAATAGTAGTTGTGAAGACAGACATACAGAAGAAAGGTGCCGATTATTTGAAATCGCACATTGCTGTACAAAAATAAGTAAATAAATAAATAAAAATAAGAACACCCTCGTCTATCTGAGCATGCTCTAGCAAAGGAAGCAAAAAGCTATCAAGGAAACACATTTACATTATCATAAGAGATGTCATTTTAGGCAGGCTGGCTTAGAAACATGCCATAAAAATGACTAATAGGGCCTGCCTCCTACATAAGGTGGGCTCATAAACTAGCTCACCTCACCTTTGTTTGCCCTCAACTTGAGTTCGCATCCTCCATTTCATCTTCCCATCCTATTAACATGGTCAACGCACTAGAATCCATCCAATATAGGGCAGCACGGTTCATATCACAAAACTATATGTACTACAACAGTATCACATGAATTAAAACCTATCTTTGCCTACAGTCCTTAGCAATGCGCCGTGACATAGCTCTACTAGCATTATTCCACAAGTATGTCTACTCTGACAGGTCACGTTCATTTCATCTCAATGTGCCATTCCGAACATTCAGAACATTACATAATAATTAAAGTTTTACATGCATATATGGCCATACATTAACATTCAACTCATGAGCACTCCCACGAGCCATTATATTATGGAATAACCTGCCAGACAACATAGCTTCATTGTCCAACCCCGACACATACACCAACAACTAATTGCTCATCTCCACTGAAGTAGTTGATTGTCCATTAATAAAAGCACAATTTTTGTATACAGGTGTATGTATATGTATATATGTGTATTGTACCACTATTATGTATACACCACGTATTTATTCACTATGTATTATGCATTATGTACATGTTATGTATGAAGCATTCAATTTTTTTAATTGTCGTTTGCTAGTGGTGTTCGATTCCTTTACAATTTTTGCTCATTGATGTTATTTTAGAGCCCCCCTTACACAATGCCCAACAGGCCTGTAAGAAATTTCAAATAAAAAAAGAAATAATTTACATGCACTTCTGAATTCCAGTAGCTCCACTCCCTCCAAATTTTGGAATGAAATTGTGCTTGCAAAAAAAAAAAAAAAAAAAAAAAAGCAGCAGCCTTAGGACAGTATTCTTCTGGTCCTCCTCTGATTGGGCCAATGACATGTCTTAAACTTAGTTGTGATATGTGTGTATGGCACCTGAGTCCCACTGAGCTGCATGTTTCAGTTTAGCAAACTGCATTTAACTGAACTAAAACACAGCTGTTAAGGACATTAATTGAAATAGCATACGTTTTCAAGATGGGACATTAACATGTAACTTACAGCATAAAGTAGGCAAGGAGCAGCCACGGCCGACCGGCCATGTTTTGCATCTGCTGTGCAATGATGACTAGATGTTCAGGACCACCCTCGTTCCGATGTCGACCCTTCAACTCTTGAAGCACACCCAACACCACAGTGCTCCACGTCTCAAAACACGGACTCTCCGTCAGTTGCACAACATCCCACAAAACTTCAAGATCGAGGAGATGAAAGTAATACCGGATGAAGAGTGCAGTTTTGGCATCGTTCACGTGGTTTCTGAACAACTCTGCCTTCTCCTTACTCTGTGGAATCATTGGCATCCAGGACACTGATGTAGCTTCACTTTGGGAACCCTGACTAGGCGACAGATCACTGTAAACTGACAAGTTTCTTTGGCCTGTGAAACCCTCGCCTGCAACACTCTCACATGAATTCGCTCCTTGGTGCAATGCAAAACCATTCATACTGACAGCATTCAAACACTCGTCTTTAAGAACACTAGAGCCCTCTGTTGGCACTGCTATGGCTTTATGCGCTCCAACACTCTCATTCTCTGTAAGGGGAGAATGACTGGGAGAAGCACTTGGAACAGTGGCAAGTTCTTCGGAACCTCGCTGCTGATTTGCACCCTCAGCTCTGTCACCGTTCGTCTCTTGCCTGCACTGACTGAAGGACGTCTTTCTCACAGAGGGCGCACTGGGCTGCTGCACCGATTCCTCAGGCCGGAAGTCCAGGTTGATTGAGAGACCTCCGCAAGACGATGACATGCTCTGGAACATGGCGGATTCGCTGCACGAGTCAACGGTCGGCATGTCAGAGAGGTGGAACCCGTATTTCTCGGATGCCGAGGACCGCATAGAGAGACTGAGGTCACAGTGCGTTGAAGCGTCCTCGCTGCAAAGCGAATTTGTACTACCGTGTTTGGACAGCTTCACATCTGTGGCCGCGGAGCTGCCGTTGTACATTGACGATGCGAGCTTCTCGCGACCTTCGACTTCGGACACCTTTGCGGCGACTCTCTCCACGGTGCCGAGGGTTCGGGTCTGAAAGCACAGCATTGCCAGCTCCTTGGCTTTCTCGGCCACTTCGGAGGGGAGACGAAACGGATCGCTCGTGAAGATGGATTTTATAAGGTTCAGTTGCTCGCTGATTTTGGTGTCGCAATGGGAGCTGGGAGAAGAGAATGTTTCATCGGGAGACTTCTGTACACTATCACAGTGGCTTATAACGGCAGGAAGTTTCGCAGTCTCCGTGGATGCTATCTGGTTGACTATGGAAATCTGAGTGGAATGTAAAGCTTCGAGCCATTCTTCAAGAACCATGACAAGGCTGGGACCATGGTAGAATATGCTGGGGTCATTTGCACTTGCGCTGAAAAAAGAAACACAAATATGCTAACGATCAAGCGCAACACTTTTTGGTGAAACTCAACAAGTGTAGTAAACATTAGTCATCGTAAATTATGGAGAAAGATGAGCTTTAGAACTAACTCTGCTCATGCTTGCACATGAAGAAAATTTAGTAATGACAGTCTCAGATTATTGAAAATAGCAGACTCAAGACAAAATGGCAATTTTTTTTGTCACTTGTCATAGTGTATGTCACTGTTGGCATTAATTTGCAACTCTCATAAGTATTCAGAAAAAATCATAAAGCTGAAATACAAATACAGCAAAAGAAGGACAGGAAAAAAAAAGCAAAACAAGACAAATTACAAAAGATTATAGTTTTACCTTGCCCGCAAGGTTGCTTCTATGAAGCTACTATTCACACTGGGAAGAAAAGACCAAAACTCATCCTTTGGAGTCAGGTGCTTGCTGAATTTTTCTCCAGGCTTTAAGTTAGGATCAGCTGTAATAAAAAAAAAAAGAAAAAGGCAATAAGTAATATTACTACACTACAAATAGAGTAGAGTTGCCTATGCACCTAATTTGAGAGTTTTCTGCTAAAATGCATGGTAGAGAAGACTTCAGAAAAGTGCATTAGCTGTCACTTACAGTTGATCCCGGATATATCAAACTTGGGATTATTGGCTATATCAAACAGTTAAGAAAACCCCTTGAATTTCCTATGCAAAAGTATGGGACCAATGCACCCGTATATCGAACTCTCGCACAGCGGCACATCCGCTATATCGAACGCTGCGCCACACCAAAGCACAGAAAGTGCATTTTTCCTAGGAAATAGTGATCAATTTTGGCCACGTTCTAACAAGTACCGATCCCTTTTCGTGCACAGGTGAAAAAATGGAGGTGTTATTCTATCGCGCTCATATGGTTCGTTGCACGGTGCTTGCGAATGCATCGGTACGTTTGATGCGCCATCTGCAGGTCTTAACGCGCATGCGTAGTGTTTTACAGAGAAAGCTGTTATGATATCACATCACAGGTCTCGTGTGGTCTCACAACACAGGTCTCACAACACAGGTCTCACAACACAGGTCTCGTCTGTAATCACTGTTGCACGAGCTACGAAAAAAAATTTTTTAAACAATAAACAAAAAACATCGAGAACACAGTGGCATTTGAACCCAGGCCCCCTGCGTGCCAGCCCAGTATTCCATCTCTGAACCATGCTGGTGCTTGGAACTCATTTTTAAACTTTCCTTAGGTAGGCTTGATGTCAGGAAAGGAATCGCGTTAATATGAGTAATAAAATGTTTTAGAACAGTAAAGGAACAACCAGGCATCACAATGCAAATTGCATAACGAGTGAATCGTCCAACACTCCAACCCATTAAAAAAAACTTCTTATTGATGATATATTAACTGCGTCGCATACCCACTTTAGACATAACTCTTTATCATCGCCAGCCACTGCACAAAAAAATTTGCACAAATTTTTTTGGAAGTCTGCACTGGATACCATGTTTCTCTGAATGATGATGAAGGATAGAATAGTGAATTCCAGCCTATTATACAGCAATTATGATTATTTATGGAATAGTGGGTACCCAGCAAGTGTGCTTGTAGCAGTTACCCAAAGAGTGATTAGAAAAGGCTCTGAAAAGCCGCTCTTTCAGCTTTCGCTGTGACTGTACTGCGCGCTCCGCGCAGGCCTGGCGATTTTTATTGCGATAGCAATTATATGAACACTCTCGGCTAGATTTCGCCGCCGGCGTCGATGTCATGTACCGTATATGTATACGTATCTATATATGTGAAAACGCAAGGAAGAAAAAATCCAGAAAAAAACACTCCGGCGCACGAACTCGAATGTGGGACCTCTGCATCGTGAAAGTGAGGCGTTAACCACTGAGCCACCCCGGAGAACGTTCTTCACCATTCAAACAGCAAGCTATTTATATCTACCACTTACCGCTGCTATGTTTTCGGCGTTACCAGAAAGGTGGCGCAATGAGCGCACATCGCCACATCACGCAGCAGAGCCCGCTCTAATCTCCTACGCGTAGTTTGCCCGGCTTAGAAAAAGGGAGCTATGCTTCTCGCTCGCTCTTATCTCGCGGTGGCAAGGAGGGGAGGATCGTACGTCTTGGCTGGCCTCGGGCTTTACGTGGAACGATTCTGCTGTAGTTATCGGGCGCGCAAAGGTCATTGCAATCATTTCAGTCTCCGTTTGCAAAAAGCGTGTACTTTTCAGACTCAGCGAAGTAACAAATGAGACGCTTATTAGCATGCATCCATATCTGTGAGTACGTTTCGTGTGTCATTTGTGCGCGAGAAACGCGGGGCACGTTTCGATCTGTTTTCCACTCTGCGCGCGACCTTTCAAATTGTTGCTATCGCGTTCATTGCTCCGTCTTTGCGGCAAAGCTGTGACTTTTTTCAAAAGACCGATTGCCGAGAACACTAAGATATGAATGCGAAGTGACTTGGCTATCTCATTGGAATGTTTGCATTCCCTTCTTTTTTCGTTAGCGCACTATGGCTAAGGTCCCTAAATGAAACAAGTTTCCAAGGTAGCTACACCTTTCCCCTTTATCCTCGCCTATGTTCTTGAAGCGCTTCCTAGAAGGTTCAAAAGTTTCATCAAAAAGCGAATGTTTGGGTTCAGTTGCAACAGTGAATAGATGTAAATGAAAAATAGAATGAAATGAGTACTATTAAACGGTTACTTTTATGAACATAAACGGTGCAACACAAGAGCAAGCGGGATGTGCATCACTTAACTGGCAACGCTGTGCAGTTATATATTTTACACCAATAGCCATGGCGTCTCGCGTCGTACATCGTAGTTCGTTCCGTTATAACAAATCCAGTTGTCCAAATGTGTTTTGTTCATGCTGTGCCTCAGTGAATGCACTTCTTACTGGATCCTGTCAGTGACCACATGGTGAGACGTTGTGACGAGTGATTACAGCCGGCTTGTGCACACGCAAGGAAACACCACGGCCAAACTGGTACGAACGCTTGACTAGCAGCACTGCGATGAGGGTTTTATTTTTTTTAATGTGCCCGTTTTGACAATCGTAATGCAAATTGATTCTGGTGCGGTACGCAGATATTCCTGAAAAGTGAGAGTTCTAATGGTGAGGTGTCCCGAAGTAGCGTGTTTCGGTACTTTATGCCGCGTTCTGGTCAACTGATCAAGCACAAATGTTCCTGAAGGGGCGTTGTTTACACGCTCCGGCTGTTCTGGATATGTACGCATATGCACAAGTATTTGTACCAACTGGCATGCCCTAGACGCGCATTATACGCGCTCCTGGTGTTTCAATAAAAACCGACAAATAAACTCGCTTCGCAGATCCGCGTCGACTTTTGTCGACAGCGTTGCACGAAAGCGTTCGCGTGATATGTTTCATAAATACACTTCACGGCATGCTTCATTTCAGATAGCACAAGGTAAATTGAAAAGAACGAAGCCATTTTCTGTTTTTTTATGCCAACTCAGCATTATTGAAAAACTCGGATATTGCATTGAACGAGCACCACCAAATAATCTTGGCCGACTGAGTGCCAACTGAAATGCTCCTCCTCTTCAGTTTGTATCCTGGCTACTCTGGTCACGGCAAGAATCTGGCTGGAGCCATATGCGCATGCGTACTCGTTTTGAACCTTTTGCATAATAATAAATAACACCACCAGTCATTTGCAAGGTCACGTGAAAGGAATGGAGCAATTACAGACCCGGATGGCAGACAAAAGGAAAGTAAGCGAAAGTGAGGAGGACGGCATCGAGAGCAATGAGTGACGCTACCTTGGAAACTTGTTTCATCTAGGGACCTCAACTTGCCATGTGAGCCTTAAAAGAATAACCTTCGAAATGTGCACCCTCGTGACGTATCTATTGGTGTTTTCGGTTTTAAACGCATTTGGGAGGCTACGCTTTTACTAGCTTTCTGCATCAAAGCAGCTAAAAGCAGCGGCTGCCAGCTACAAAGCCACAAGTGACATCAATAAAACATGTTGACTGAAGAAACTAAGCATCATGGCTTGGCGTTGTCTTTTGCACCTTGTGTACTTCTCACCCCATCCCTGATAAATCCTTGTTCGGGAGTTGAACAGAACGTTGACCTGCACGTAGCGATAAATATTATGTCTGCGGCTTAAAACAACATCAAGTAAAGCGCTGTCGTAAACTTTTTTTTTTTTTCGGGAGAGGTGACGAATTTAGATGCGTCATAACCACTTTCATGCGAAATAAATTGCGGTAACTTGCAGTTCATACCTTGTTCATTATACTGTGAGTGAATCATTATGTTAGTGCATGTAATGATTTTTGAGGCCCAAAATACTTTTAATTAGGCCGTAAATGTGCATAGTTTTTATTTCAAAGTATTGATATATCGAATTATTTTGCGATTCTCTTAGAGTTTGATATATCCGAGATCGACTGTGAGACCTTTCCTTTTAGGTATATGAAAGCTCGTATGCTTTCATGCTTATTGTGCACTCTTGCTTTGAATTTGGCTTAACATTGTTTGCTTTGGCATTTACATAAAACAATGTCTAGGCCTGCACAGTTCGGTTACACTGAGTTATGTCATTGACAAATGAAGACATGCAACACTAATAGTACACCTATCAACACATATTTTTACTTGCTCTTTGCATTATGGCATTCAGAGTGATGTCCGCAAATTGCTTATGATGAGTCAGACAACTCAGACTGCACAGCATGAAACGCACCTGGAGTGCACTCTGGTACCACAGACAATGGAGATGTGAGACCCACATCTGCCACCTGGTCCACTGAGAAGTACTTCAACTTGCTTTCAAGGCCACGGAGATTCTTCAGTATGGTGTCCTTCCCATTGGATATCCTTGATGAAAGACTACAGAATAAACAAAGTTTGATTCCAAAACCTCTCTTAAAGTGACCAAGGCTTTTTGTGGCACAATCAAAACAACAAACTTGAAGCCAAGCCTACATGCCATCAATAATTCCGGCACAACCATAATATGACACGTTCTCAAGGTGAAAGCCACATCGAATTACGCAGCACCTTCAATAGAATTGGTATTTGACATCCGTCAGCTTAGTTTGGCTGCACTAAATGAATGAAATTTCCCTCACTAGCTCCTACTGAAAATTTTCGAGGGCGAGTTGTAAGGAACCCAAATTTCCATGTTAGATGCTATGAAAACATATGGTCATGCTACTGGCACAATAATTAGGCCACTTTGTGCGCCCTGAAAGACGAAGGTTTTTCCCAGTAATTTTTAATCACATCTCTGTTTAACTTCAGCTGAGTCCATCCATTATCTTGAACTTGGTTTACACTGTGTATGTTGAACTTGGCTGTTAACCAAGCTCAATATGATTCCCAACCAACTGGCCCAACTTGTCGACTTACCCCACCCTAAATGCCTGAAAATTTGATAACCACAAATAGTGCAACTATATATATACATCATTAATACACTACTAGAATACAGAAATGCAACTTATATATAAATAATAACTATTGTTTAGTATTGGCACTTTTTTTAATTGTTAGGTATTTAAACAATAGTATAGACAATTATTTTGTGGACATGCATCATAACGCACAAAGACGCTGCTAGATACTAACAAGAAATGGATGGATCTGTTCATTTCATCCCTTTATATATTATGATGCAACAATTACAGTAGAACTCTTCCAAAAGGCCGACCATGTCTTTTTTTTATACCCACCAAAATGGCCATATTTGAGAGCACTCACGTATCTCGAAGCTTCGTAAGGTCAGCAACATTAGCCAGCTGAGCAAGGTCAGCTCCCCGCATTGTGAAGGCAGCCGGTACAAGGCTCGAACCATAGACACCCAAGCTGAGGTACTGGTAGACGCTTTCATAGCCCACATCTTGTTCTGCATACATGCTGGCCAGCACTTCTGGGTCAACCCTGTCTAACGGACTCATGGGCGAATCCAGAGGCGATGCAGGAATGGCTGGCAGAATGCGCAGAGCACTCCCGTAAGCTTTTCTGTTGTTGCCCCGCTCAACCTCAGAGCACCCTGGGGTCGGTGACACTTCTGCATCCTCAGGGGTCTCCCTGCCCGAGCTGCCGTCGCTGTTGACTTTTGTTGGTACCTTGTTTTGATCTCGGCTTCCGACACTGAGGCCAACGAGCGCGGGGCTCTTGGATGCGGTCGGTAGCTGCCGTGGCCTCTCTGAGAGTGTTCGTGCTGGCTGAGATTCGTGTGCTCCCTGTCGAGGTGCGTCCAGGCTCAGACTCCTCTCTCTCTGAGTGCTAGACGGGCCAATGCTTCTCTGAGCCGGAGTTGGACTACATGCTTTGGTTGGCTTCACTTTCAAAGAGCTCTCTGCTGGAAGAGTCTTTTCTATTGTGCTCGGTGGTGCAGGGTCGCTCCCGCGCCTTACCGTCTTTCGCGCTGGTCTCGGGCTGTACACCACGTGCGTCTTGATGGGCTCTGACGAGTGACAGCGGACATGACGAGGAGACGAGACGCCCCATTCGTCTCTGGATTTCTGGGCTTCCCTGCTACGCCGTTTCGTTGGTGCACGCTCGACAGAGACGTGCGCGGGGTTAGATGACGACGAGTCTAAACTGTCTTCCTTCGTGAGATCGGCCTTCGGCTTGGCTGGCTTCTTAGTGATGTCGACGTCGTAGTTGTCCAGGAGAATCTTTGCGACAGATGCAGCCAATGAGATCTGACCAGCCTCTTGCAGTTTGTCGTAGAGATCGAAGCACAGTTCACTCGGCACGGTTTTTTCAAAGGCGGGCTTGGGAATGAGGAGCTGGTTTTGACACAGAAACTGACCACACAGCATTGCGTGGCTGTGTTGCAAGAAGCACAAGACGGCCTGCACTGGCGTCAGCAGGGAACAGGTACAAAATTCACCACTGTGTAATTGGATGTAAATGTTGTTGCGAACGCACCTCAAATCTTTCACATCTGAAAAGATGAAAGCAGGACCATAAGATTAGCTTTATTTCTCTTAATAAAACAACTGCAGCATTGACATAGCACTTCTATTCAAGGATTCAAAAATTTTTTTTAATAAATGGCTGTGATGACGTTTGAGTTAAATTAAATCCACTATGGCTCAATTACAAAGTTATAATTATTTATTGTACTGAGACATATTCATGCATGGTTACTTTGTTCGCAATTAACCACACATCACAGAGATTTCTCATCATTTTGATTGGCCGTGCAAGCATATAAATAGTTTATAAATGGAAGAAAAAGCACAGCGACTAATTAAAGTTTTGCACTAAGAGTAACTGAGAATCATCACAATAAGGCTAACAAACTACATTGTAATTTTGAATTTCTCATCGTATCTTAGGCTATTGAAAGAGATTAAAGGCATATCACCCCAATAAAGTCAATGCATATCCTTGCGAGTAGAGGTTATAACTATATACATATGGCTTATGGTGTGGACGTTTCATTGCACACGACTAACATAAAACAGCAGAACATAAATTTCATCTTGTTTTCTCACCTTTCAGCTCATCATTCCATAGGACTATTTCTCCTTCTTGTGGATTGATTACATAAAGGCCATTGGAACTCCAGGATATTAGAAATGGCGAACTATGATTGCTGCAAAGAATAGTACCAAGACATATTTATATGTGCTCTACCATCAACATAATATCAGGCAGATTATTCAACTGGTGTCAAACTTAAGTTATCATTTCAAAGGAAATTTAATTTTTAACTTGCTTTCCTTTGCTATATTTCAAGATTAAAAGAAGAATTATATGGCACAGAAGATGACAAAACCTACAAATTCCCCTTTATTATTTTTCTCAGTATAGTAATATTAATTATTTGAGATAATGATGCTGCACAACTTGAAAGTGGACTACAAATAACCCAAAGAAAGGACAGAAAGCATTCCTGTGAAATCGTACCTTGCCCATATAGTCAGTAGTTTTGTAAATGCTGTTGTTGAGGCAGGGGGGGATGCGGCGCTTCCAAGAGTACTGGTATCGGACCTGGAAAATTGAGTAAGCACAAGCGTGATTAGTTGAATGGTTTTTTGGAGACCCCCTCCTTACACAGATGAAACAACATGCAACAGGTTAAAAACAATACAAGAGTACAAGGTATACCGGAAGACAGGATCATTTTGTGACAGCAAAACAACGAAAATCATGCGCACACCTGTAGCAAAAATGTGGCCTTTGTATCAAAATTTATATTTTAAAGGGTAATGAACCACTTTTCCAAGTAATTATTGAATGACCTAAGCATTCGAGTTTATTGACTCATAAGTCGATTATCACTTTTTAAAATCCATTGAATCTGTCGAAAACGAGCGGAGTTACAGGGGTTCGTCACGTGCTTTCAGTGTTCTCTCTTCTGTGGGTCCAACGTGCGTGCCAGTCGCTGAGCAGGAAGGGACAGCATGAGGAAAAAACCCGGCACATCCACGAAGTGAATGATGATGAGTGGGCGAAGCTGTGGGATCGTTCAGGGTTACCGTAATTCACCAGTGACATTTGACCACTCAGGCATGTACTAAATGAGTGCCAAGCTGCGTACACTTATGTAAAATGTTTATTTGTCATAACTGGTTTGTTGTGTTGAGTCGTGAATGTTGTTTTGCCTTCATTATTACTGCTTTGCGGCATCGGGTCTAGCTTGAAGTTGGAAAAGACGAGGTCTGGGCACGTTTCCCTGGTGATTCTTGGTCGTTTCCAGTCATACGAAATGCATCATAGGTGCATACCGAGACGTCACCTACTGCGCAAGCCTGTCGTTGTCTGCGATCACCATCGTCACCATCTGCATTGTCATCAGCGTCATCGTCATGGCGTACAGTGGGCACCTTGCATGTGTTGCGCCGTGATGGCAGAAAGAGAATGTGTGGTCCGGAACGCGTTTGTTTTTCATCATCATCAGCACCATCGTCATTGTCAGCGGTGGCTACGGCACACAATGCCAATGCCAACGGAGAAGCCATGACCATAAGGGGCTGCGCCTTTAAAAGAAGTTATGTCAGCATGACCGTTAGCGCATGATGAAGGGCTACTGCTGTTTGCCATTGTGATTCCCACGCATGGGAGCATGGCTCACTGGGTAACATTACCAGACTATGGAGTGCAGAGGTGGCGCGTGGTGGCAACCCATGGTAATCTAACCGCTGTTCGACGTCAGCCAGCGGGCACAGTCAGCTATGAAGCGAGTGAGGATGGGCTTCTGTACGAAAGGTGGGCGCCTGAGAAAATGGCAACTTTGAGCTCTAATGCTAAATTCTTCTTATCGCACAAGACTGCGAGATTTGGCTTTGTTTTTCATAGCAGTGTCTGCTATCCACAGAAGGTGTTTTCTCACCAAGTGCAAAGGGTAGTCCATGACCAGACACAGAACTTTGTAACTCAATTCACTTTTCTCTGTAATGAGCACAGGAGCAGTCACAGCACTTACTTACCTATACGTAACTAACTTGACAGAATTGATGGCAAGAGCTTCCTTGAATTGGTGAGTTTTGAGCACGCTGCCCTTGAGATCAGCCTGCACAAGAAGATGCCAAAGAACAGCTACAACTTGTACAACGCAAGACTTTTTTTGGGGGAGGGTGGGTGGGGGGTTTAACATCTCAAAACCACCATACGATTATGAGAGACGTCGTAGTGAAGAGCTCCGGAAATTTTGACCATCTGGCGTTCTTTAACGAGCACCTAAATCTAAGAACACGAGCCTCAAGCATTTTCGCCTCTATCGAAAATGCGGCTGGGATTCGATCCCGCTACCTGCTAGCCAACAGCCAAGTGCCTTAGCCACTAAACCACTGTGGCAGGCAACGCAAGACTGTACGACACCTACTTGACAACAGCTTGCGTGTGCAGAGCATTAATTCAGTCCTTTCATTTCGAAATGAAAATGCTCAATGAATTCTAAACCATTAACTATCCATCAGCAGCAGCGGGTGATCAGAAAACATACATGCCCACGGACACTCATAACAACACCAGTAGTACACAAGGCGAGTTTACTTGGTTGTCATGGCATTTGTAGCAATAGGTTAATGGAAAGTTTTCCATACTTGACAGCTGCCAGGTAATCAAAGAATACTGTGAGCCACCAGAAAAATTTGTAAGAATAGACAGACCACTCAACAGTCGACACATCATACATAACCTTCAGCCAGCTTAGGCAAAGGGTTGACTGAGCTATTAGAACCTTGCTGCTCACTTAAGAAAAGCATAGAAAGAATTTTAGAGGAACAAAAGTCTTAAAAAAATGGAACACTGTCCTCTGTGCTCTAATCACACTTGTCCCAATGAAGCAAGATAAACCTACCAAAAAATACACAGGTCTGCCAGTACAGGTCACCTTATGTTAAGCACTGGAAAATGCACACAAGAAAACAAACAAACAAACATTCACTTTCTTAGCCATTTCTATTCCTGCGTGGCCTGCTCTTTTTTGCTTGCACATTGCCTGCCTATTTAGTGAGACATCGACAAGTCACGTCTACATTCTTCAAAGAATTATAAACCATTGTTACCTGCCATATCCTTGACCCTGGACGGGCTGCGTAAATGCACATAGAATCCTGCGGCTTGCTGCCCGGGTAGAAGCAGCCACCAAACTCTCCATCCCTCAGTTTCTTACCAACTTGGGTGAACTTTTCCCTGCGCCAAAGAAACAAGCAGTGTAAAGCCAATGACCACAGCTGGTAGAACAACATGACGCTGCAATGCAAAGCAAGAAAGTAGTGCAACCAAGTAGAAGAATCCATCAGGAGACATTACTCCAGGTCTCCAGAGCACCACTTTTTATCGAAACAGGAGTTTTTCTAACCACCTAAGTGACAAATGTAGGACAGGACTGGCATTGTGCCGGCTGACTAAATTGGTTTTATACAGTTCTTGAGTAGTATGTGACAATTAAGCCGTATCACACAAATGGAAAAGATTGCTGTGATCTCACTTCCAGCGCCTACACTCTGCAAAAGCAAGCCCTTTGAGTACCTATAGTGGGGCTAGCTGGTGTAACAAAGCTCTAAATTAGGGGTGCTCGTCCTGCCCCCTTCATTTTGTCTGCTTCGTGCCGTTTGTGCCCCACTGTAGAGCAAGGTCTTAGAGATCAGTTTCCGTTCTCCTGAATGAGCTGCCAGTGAGTTGTGACATGCAAATAACACGTACAATAAAAATAAAACAATCACTAAAGTTTAATCACATTGCTTTCTGATCCTAGCAAATAAGAAAAAATTAAGGCAACTTTGATGCCAAGCCTAAAGGAAGAGCAGAGATGGGCAGCCTTCTTCTTTTCTGTTCAGTTTTCTTTTTCTTTCCTCTTCTAACATTTTTTTTCTTTCTTTCCACTTTTTCCTGTATTTTTTCTCTTTCATTATTTTTATTTATTTTTTCCTATTTATTTATAAGTTTTTTCTCTTTCCACTTTTGCAATTTTCCCCTTTCTCTTTCTAGTTCGTACTTGCTTTCTCTTTTTTTTCCTATTCTTTTATACATAATTTTACCTGCATTACACCAAGTGCACTAATTATTTTTTTTGAGATGATGATAAGTGGTAATCATCAAGTAACCTGAAGAACTGAAGGAAGAAGAATTCTTCTTTGCATGAGCGTGCTCATCAAGGGGCGCTCTAAAAACAAGACGAAGAAGATTTCTCTTTGGTGCTAGAGCACACTCACTTATCATCAATGTGTTCGAAGAACAAGAGATAGAAGACTTCTACTTTGTGGTACCACATGCTCACTCATCATCATCAAGGAGCTCCAAGAACAGGAGGAAGACAACTTCTACTTAGCAAGAGCACACGCTCAATATGCTACACATGGAACATCCCACAAAGCGGCAAAAGCATACGACAGAGTATGACAGCTTGGCCCCTAAAGTGCTCACAACTTAATAAATAAAAGCCGGCCAATTGGTCTAGGGTTTTTTTCAAAGAAAATTGATTACACTAACATGCTCTCTCAGCAAACTTAGAATGGTTCCATCATTCTACAGAGCTCCATGCCATCAAACTGCTTCACCCCCCGCTTGTCATGCATTGCTACGACGGCAGCAAATGTTTGTGCCCATCAATCTCGCTGTCCACTGCCTGCGTTCCTGTCTGACTTAAATATGTCACTGCCACAGAATGCAATACCGTACACTACAGCTTCTACATAGGCCCGCCCTCTCTCCCTTTGACAGATGATATGCTACCGCAGGAAGTACTCCGGTAGCAAGCAGCTAGTCACCAATGCCGCACCGAACTGCCCACCTAATTGTATCACCAAGATAACATCTTGTCAGTGTTGAAGCAAGCAGCCGATCTTGCGCAAAGTTCAGTTGCACAACTTTTGAGTCTAGGCGCATCAGGGTGCTCGGTGGCGACTGGAACAGACTCTTGGCCTGCAATAGAAAGTGAATGCACTTTACCATCCACGGCGCCTAAGCTACATGTTGTTTACGCGTGCGCATGCAAGCACAAAAAAAAAAAACACCTCAAGTTCTCTGCAGCAGTCAGTACTAGCTCACACTCGGAAGAAGGTGCGAGTTATCCTGCATGAATGCAAGCTATACCCCACAACGAGGCCATAATTCTCTAACAAGAAATTGATGCACCTCTTACTGCGGAAAGCATATGCTCACACAAAGCTGTCACATACTTTGCTAGAGATGCATCAAAGCAGCATGTGTGATGTTAAATGTACCTGCTTACCAGATTCCAACATTAGTCATCTTTTTTCTACAGAGATTAGAAATTGCATAGCCAGTGCTTTTTCTGATATGGCACGTTGTTAACTGTGAAGTGGGGCCTGGGCAGCATGATTCATCTCCTGTTTCTTTATATAAGATGTCCTATGAGCTATGGCAAACAAATAGACTGGCAGAAGCACACAACACAGAATAAGCCTTTTGACTACATCAATATCAAATTAAAGTGCAAATGAACAGTGTCAGCAGGTCTATCCATTTGTTCAGAATGAATTAATCTTTAAGCGATGATGGGAAGGGCAGCCAAATGTAAATAAAATGTCAGCAGTGAATTGTACGCCATAAGTGTGTTAGCCCCATACAATCAGCATGTGCAAGAGGGCGATTGCACCATGAGGCTGAAGCTGGGCTGAACATGAACGTACTTTCGACGTAGACACGTTGAGGACGGAGACCTTTCCAGTATTGTCGGCGACAAAGAGTCGAGTTCCCGCACTGTTCCACTCCAGACATGTGACCACGCTTCCCTTGTGCTCGAAAGACAGCTGTAGCCTTTGTGCTTGCACGGTGGGTCTCCTAGCATTGTGCTCCAGGACGACAACATGCCCACGACTGTAAGTATGTGCAATGAGTGTCACCCATATCATCTAATGTTGATAAATGACGAGTAAGGTACTGTCATGTACACTCGAATCTGATTATAACAAAGTTGCGTATAACTCGAAAATAAGTTGTCTATATCCGAAAATATGTTATAAAGGTTTATTCCTAACACTATACCTATTGCAAGACTATTTACTATTTATTTTGTTATAACAGATGTTTCTTTATATCAGGGTTCGTTATATCGAGGTCTGAGTGTATACACAAAAGCAAACTGTTTTGTTGCCAAACGCTACATAAGAAGCCCTACTGAAACGTTCCATAGGCCATTCCAATGATTATAATTTTGTATTTTTCCATAGAATTCAAAATATATGGCGAACATAACGAAAATACATGAAAAAGATGGATTCTGTAAGGAAACATACGAAATTATTGGAATGGGACAAGCAGTGCTTCAATATAGAGCCCTTCATTCTTTATCGCTGCTCTATAATCACTACACTTTTTGTAAAGTTCAGTGACTGATAAAAAATTAGAAAAAGTGCCAGCTGAAGCACTGGTACAGAAAAAACAAAATAGAAAAATATTAGGTAGATATATGTACAATAATAAATGCAGTCACTGAGTTCACTTCCTGAACCTTTGGAACATTTAGAGAGTTGTCATATTTGAGATGCTTGCAAGAGAGCACGCATTTAATGAGAAAATCCAGAAAATATAACGTTCACAAAAACGAACACACTGTGCTCAGTACAGCGACACGATTACTATGCCCACACAAACAAACAAAAATATTGCCCAGTAAAAGAAAAAAAATTATTATCGCAAACTTGTATATCTGTTACCTTGAATGTCTTATGAGAATCGATTTCTAAAAAAAGAAACTGTGCTTTACATGAGCGCGACCAGTTACAGAAACGTGTAGTGTGTACTGTAGTACAAGACAAACTCAGTAGACGAATATGGCTTTACAAACCTAGTGGCGATGCCAAGGACAAAGTCATCCGGTGCCAGGGCAACCTGTGACACTGCACCCTCCTGAAATAAAAAATTCTTATCTCCAATTGCAAGCCTTTTTACATATCTCATCCATAACAATCACTTGCAAGCTCTTATCAGAACACTTAAAGCAGTGGCACCGAGAAAAACTTTATAAATGAAACCTTACATCTTGCCTTGTTATTGAAACCGCATTTTATGTATATTTTATTTTGAGAAATTATACAAATTTGTCTCATCAAAACAAAGTGGTGGCATGAAAAAGCAGCTCTAAGCTCAAGAAGCAGAAAAAAGTATAAAACATCTTTTAAATAAAACCTACTTTTATAAATATTACACTAAAATACAGTGCTTTCCATTGACTTCAATAATATACATAATAAATTATCTATTTAGGAAACGTCGGTTCTCTGCCATGATCTTGTAGTTAGTAGCAACGTAATACAGCACAAAAGCAAGAAGAAATTAACACAAGATTTTTGTGACAATTCTTTTTAAGGAAACAAATGCCTGGTTTTTGTTTGGTCAATCAGGTTTAGGTCAATATACTGATAAAAAAGAAACGTGAACTAAAAATGAATAATCAGAAAGTTGTTTGATTGATCACTCAGCTCTAATTGTGAAGCATTCAACTTTATGTACACTACATTAGTATAATTGTGGCAGTGATGACTTACAAAAAATAAAAATAGAAGAAAGACACAAGAAACATCTAGGTAAGCACATGTGTGAGATGAGAATGGATCTGAATTTTAAGTATGCTTACAGCTTGCAAGCTGATGAGTGCGATGAAAAAAAAAAGCACAAATCTCTTTGCCTCTCTTAAACAATGGACAAAAGAAAGAGTATACATGAAGCACTGGGAGGTCTGCAGCTGCTTTCAGTAATGATGAGTCATACAGACAAACGTGAGTGTCTGAATACATTAAAGACACCTGTAACTAGAAAAATTTAGTTTCCAAGAATATGCGTAAATATATAGGGGGAGAACAATAAAAAATGTGTACCATAAAAACAAGAGTTACACTTGTTCGGTTCCAGCATAACATACTTTGAAATAAATATTTTATCAAGCAATAAATGGACCGAGAGGCTGTTTCATTATGAAACACAAAGTATGACCACTAGAATATAAGAAATGCTAAGCTATGTTATCATCATAACACCTGTCTGATTTTTTTTTTTTTTGCTCAGGAACAACCTTCAAATATTGGGATTGATATGAAATAAAGATTTCCTGAAAACTTTAAAGGTCGCACTAAATGAAAAATCTCTAAAATGAATTGCAAATGTAAAGCACTGACTTGAAGAGAAAAAATGAAAGATATGTAACATTTCTTGTTGAAACCATCAAAACAACACTGATTAAGTGAACAGGAATGGTTTGAAAAGTCCGAACCTTGTTTGTGATTGTAGTGATGTATGCAGTGGTGTCTCGGTGGAACATGAACACATCTCCAGTCGTAGCCCCAAAGGCAAGGTACCGTTTGGAAGCGTCAAAGCAGGCATACTGAGCACAGAACAAAGGATCAGTGAGAGAATTTAGAAATGTGTCAATTTATTCCTGAAAACTAGCACCCCAAAAATGAAACTTTTACGAACAATAATCTTGTGATTTGTTACATAAAACACTGAAAGCAAGAAGTGTACAATACCAGCAGGCCAGTTAGTACAAAAGAATTGCGTCTGCTTAACCTACACAATATAAGTAAGTTACCATGTAACCTAGTTACCACTCCAGAAACAGACTCATATAGTAGACTGTGGTGATCACAGTGCCATGCTACGCACACCCTCAATCTTGAAAAACAATTTTTGCGCTTTTTTTCCTACACCTGTGCAATCCTCCTTGTATGCGCAGCGAAGAAATTTTGCCCACTGGAAACATTACACACTGCCGAGTTTGTCGATTGGTGCTTTGCACTACGAAACTGCTCTTTGGTCTGGATGGTGACACAGTTTTCGATGCGCAGTCCACATTTTCATTTTCATCATACTGCAACTCACAATCGATAGTGCTAGGTAAGTTCTTCCAGTGGAAGATAGCTAACAGAAAAAGGGAGTGCTTGGGAGCGCTAACACGACTCCGTGCTTGGCAGACTAGAATGACTTAGTCTCAATGAGTGCTTACGTGGGTCTTGCAGGTAATGAGAACGTGGATTAGAACTGGATATGTTGAACCTGGCAGAAAAATGATGATGTGATGCAGGAAGGCATACCTTGACCCTGGTGAGGTTTCTGATAGGAGCAAGGATGCCATCAAGCGACTGGTACTCTGCCAGTACATAGGGTGCCTGTGAGGTCAGCTCGGCTCCACCTTCGGCCATGCGCTTTGGCTAGGTAAGCTGCGGCACAGCCTGACCACTTGGCACTAGGATACAGTGGTCCATACATGGTTGCTCCTTGTCACTGGCACAGTGCAAGCCATACTGTCAAAGGTGCGTCTCTGCAAAACAAGCCCAGATGCAAGGATTGGCACCCTGCAGAGTCATACCTACTTCTGTAGTGGGTCTGCCATCGACAACGGTTCCCAAGTTGGCCGAATGCTGCAGTTTAGCTGCTCAAAACAATACGTATCTGAGAAAGAGTTCTATATTTGGACTATGAAAGCTGCAGACAGAACAATGCATGCCGTAGAGATTACAGCCACGGCTTACTTTCGGCACAATTACGCTGTCTCTGCGAACACAACGAACACACCAGCGTGTGACATTTATACGCATATGCTCTGTCTGGTAGCGATCAACACATCGGAACGACTTGATGTATGATTTACGGTAATTTGATGATGTTATGCATGCCCAAATGAAACAATAAGTTTAAGGTATCGCCTGATCATTTAGAGATATCAGCTTAGTGAAATGTGTCACTCTAGCAAGACATTTCGAATTAGACAATCATACGTTTCCGACAGCGTTACTGGTCATTACTCGTCGAGAAACGACGGATTAACAGCTGCTGCATGGAACTTGATGCATGAGACGACCTTGCCCTGTGTATCATGTTACTGCCAAGTCAAAAGGGAAAGCGGACACCTTTAGTTTAGTTCAAGTAGAGTGAAGCGTCGTACTATCTGGTTCGGAAACTGTTATCTCAAGCCGTAACAACTTTCTGCTGATAACGGTAAATAGCATCGTAGTTGCGCAAAGCTTACTTCACCCCGCGCGCGCGGAGTCTTCTCAGATAATTCACGGTGAAGATCTCGAGCACAGCATCCAAGCCATTACGTATGCACGCTAAAAACCAGCAAGTAAACGCATCGGAAAGCGAAAACAAGCATAACGCACGGACATTTAAGCCTATTAATCACACTTGGAATTGCGATGGACCGAGAACGATCGGTAGCCTTACCGTTCAAAACGATGATGCAGAGTTGTGAGTTGGTCCATAGACAGCGGTGGTACATTATTCCATAGTGATCCACTCTAAATCCTTGGGTTTATTCTCGAGATCAGCCCGCTTAGGTTCACATCCATGACAGCCATCCATAACGATGAGCATAAGTGGCTCCATCGAGTGTGATCGAGTGCATATAAGAAACTAAATGTTTCGGTTTCGCTTTCGAATAGATACTAGCTGTGACTGGTCTTCTTTGTGCGCTTCAGAATCGATTCATTGTTTTAATTAAATAACTAAACGTTTTGTGATGATGGTGGTGTTATTGCAGCAGATATGCACCCTTGCCGATGTAACGCGGCAAAATTTGAGAGGACGTGAAGGCTTACTGTTGTGGAAGATATGCATTCCGTTGGCCCGCCACATACTTCAGAGAGTTCGGTGAGTTAATGTACCAGTGTACTGTGCCATCGTTAGTAGTCTCGCAAAATGTGGCTGTCTATTAAATGTACGCTACCTTACCCTAGTGGTCGGTTATTTGTGTCACTTCAACCAAATTATTATCCTCTCTACAGCAAGTCTCCGTTGCTCAAACCTCAAGGATGATATGCAAGTAAGGGTGGCACACCGTTCAGGAGGTTATTTTATTTTGTTGATTTATTTAAAAATACCTTACAGGCCACTGTTGAGGCATAGTGTAAGGGAGGCAGTACAAAAGGTGCACTTCAGTGACGCTCGCAAAATACAAAATTTTGTTTGCTCAAGTAGCAATTCGAGCTTTGAAATTGCAATGAGGCAAGGGAGAAACTGCTTTCAGAAAGCAGTACGGATGAAAAACTATTGCAAAAGGCAGAGTCAGTGACAATTCAAACTTTTCAGCTTATTCAATGCTGATGTACGAGTTTTTGAGATATGCGAGAAATGAGCATGAGTCAAAGGGGAATAACAATAAAAATGTTATGCCAATGTGCAGAAGGAAAGGAGCACCTTTTACAACTGTTCAGTGGAATCAAAAGCAGCACACAGTATAAGTGAATAGATATTTGCAGAATTCACTTGATACCTACATAACCAAGTGCTGCTCTTCATACTACATAAAGCCTTGATAGCATAATATATGTTTCCTTTCGCAGATCTGCTCCCTTTCAAGTATTCCTAGCGACCATCGATTGATTGATTGATCGATTGATTTGTGGGGTTTAACGTCCCATAACCACCATATGATTATGAGAGACGCCGTGGTGGCGGGTTTCGGAAATTTCGACCACCTGGGGTTCTTTAACATGCACCCAAATCTGAGCACACGGGCCTACAACATTTACGCCTCTACCGGAAATGCAGCCGCCGCAGCCAGGATTTGATCCCGCGACCTGCGGGTCAGCAGCCGATTACCTTAGCCACTAGACCATTGTGGCGGGGCGTGCATGTTGGTGTAGGACTGGAAGAAGTTGTCTTGTTGCTAGTTACCAGTCTGCTAAGCCATAGATAGCAATATAATTTACCCCTTCACATAAATACAATTGTAACTAAATTGTTCTTTTTGACGAAGAATAGCTGTACACTGGCTTCTATCTTAATTTTTTATTAACATGTGGTTATCTCCATGTGTGACAAAGACTTAGCAAACTTCCTTGCCTCTCCTTTCATACCTGTTTATTTGACTAAATGTTTCATATGGTATCTAGAAACTTGAACTGCTGTAAACTGGAATCTGTCCAAATGCATAAAAAAGAAAGAACAATACCTGTTGCTGCACTCATAGGACATCTTCATGAGATCTAGGCCAAACAGACCAGCACCATGCCTATAGCTGACATGATACTTTGTCTAAGGTTCTTGAAGTCCCACAGTCATGCTTTACACTTGCTCAGGTACAGAAGCCCATCGAAGGCAGAAAAAGCGAATTTCAGACAGAATTAGAAGACATGAATTAACAGTTTTTCTTTAATATAAGCAAAACTCAAGATAAGTTTGCACTTGATGCCTTTTTTGTACGTCGCGTCTTCTTCTTCTTCTTGAAGTCTGGAGGGATGGTTGAGATAGGCTCACGTTCAGCAACGGTTTGATGCCGCACTCGTTGTCTGAAACGAATGCAACCCGTTAGGCTCCTTCAATCAAAAAGCTAAGGCATTCATTAAGAACACAGCATCAGTTACATTGCAATGAAAAGAAAATGTGAATATATCCGAGAAGTATGGGTGCTCCAGTAACTGAAAATTTTTAATCGAACGCAGCAAATACTATAAGGAAAAAATAACCTTGAATATAAGATTAAACAAAAAATCATATTTTCTTTTTTTTTTTTCACTAGCAACATCAAATGCGTACTATTTTGTAGAAATTGAGAATGTTTTTATGTGCAGTACTTTCAGATTCAAATGCAACATCAGATTATTTATTATAATTATTTATTGCAATATAAAATGATTTAGTAAGCACAATTGCTTAAAATAACATCATGTCACAACAAATATGGTCTCTAAAGTTTATTTCGGCTCTCATCTATGCATTCGAGTCGAAACTATGCCGATACGGCCCAAATTGGAGACGATGAAAACAACAGTATGTGCACCACTTAGCCCTAAATTGTCCCGTTTCAACTTGTGATACTGTACAATGACATATACATGCACTACTGTTTGGAATTGGAAGCTTAAATAACAATAAAGCTGATACATAACAAACAAATGCCTTAAATTCTTCACAAGACTGTGTCAATGATGATAATGAAAAAAAAAGAAACGAAAGATAACTTTACCAGATGCTTCTACAGTAGTGTTCTTGCTACAGGAGACAAGCGTAATACTCTATCATCACATCTCTGACTGGCCATCTTAGGTGAGACTGGCCAAGTGATAAACATCATAGACACTTAGCAATAATCGTGCGTTGGGATCAAATTTCGAAAATTCAGCATTCACTTAGAGTCACATGCTTCTTCAAAGAATAAAAGCAGTATATTATATATCGGAACTCACTTTGGATTGCTTCCTAGCAGGTAATCTGGCAAAGGCTGTCCAGCTTCACGAAGAAGATGCACAATGCTTTTCAGGCGACCCTCCGTTACGTCGTCTTCTGTGAAGAAGGTGATGGCCTTGCCTGGGTGACCAGCACGGCCCGTGCGACCTGCACAAGAACATGGAGATTCTCAGGAGGTGATGACTCGTGAACCAGGCAATACTGTTTTGGTAGGTTCTATTTTAGAAGCATGAGCTTCTGCAAACTCTAAATACTGAGAAAGCACTCGCCAATTGCTTAGATGTAAGGTGTGATATAATGCACCTGGTCCTGCCACAAATAGTCTATTTTGTTTTTAAATAGGCAGTAATGAGATTGTTAAAAGGCAGGAGGCTCACTCAGCTTAAAGGACAATTACCGCCTTATTTCTGTCTCTCCCATTTACTCTATTACATTAGAAAAATTGAGTATGTTTTGATGGCGTGTCTGAGAGCATCCAAGCCTGGCTGCAAGTACAACACTCATACCTTGACATAACGAACCCGGATATAACGAAATATCAGTTATAAGGAAGTAAACGAAAAATGAATATAGTGTTAAGAATAAACCTTGATAACTAATTTTCGGGTATAAGAAACTTATTTTCGTCTAAGATGTAACATTGTTATAATGAGGTTTGAGTGTATATATCCAAACGTCGCAACTTTTCTATCTGCGCTACGTCTTCTTAAGGGCCACTTAACGGTGTCCGAAACTCAAGGGATACGCACCGATGCGGTGAACGTATGACACAACAGATGGTGGTACGTCATAGTTGATGACGAGACCCACTCCTTGAAAGTCCAGACCGCGCGCCAAGACCTCGGTGCAGATGAGTACCCAGACCTGTCCCGACCGGAAAGCTCGCACAACACGATCGCGCTGCGCTTGAGTTCGTTCGGCGTGGATCACATCCACGTTTATGCCATCGTACACGAGCTCGGCAAAGAGTTCCTTGGCCCGCTGCTTGCTCTGTACAAACACAAGCACTGGTGGCTGGAGCTTTCCCTGCGCACAGGTGTAATGTGAAGAAAGTTGCCACGTTTCTTAAATGCACAAATGCACATTTCATTGCAATAGCATGTTCAAGGGGCACTAAAGAGGAAAAATGAGTTGCTTTAGATTGATAAGCTGCACTTTGAGAACTCTAATGTGATAAGTTTCACTGCCACAAGTTCATTATTCACAGAGAAAATCAATGTTGAAGTTTCATTTATAAATTTCGTGCCGCAATTTTCGCACAGTGTACTATTCCACAGTGTACTATTTTTCATATTTTCATGACATTGGCTTGATGAAATTTTCTAAAACTTCATATGCTAAGTCTATGGCACCCACAGATTACAATGTACGTATTTCAAGAAGCTACATAGGACCAGGTAGACACCTTCAAAGTTTATGAAGTCACAGTGTTTTGTGGGTGAATCTCACGGTGGCGTCTCCACCTGCAGTTTCTTTTTGCAGGTTTTCTTGCTTACCAAGTGTGGTGTCGTAATAAGAGTGGTGTTTTCGGTATTGTGAAATTGTACTTTACTAATACGCGAAAAAGCATTTTCCTCTTTAGTGTTCCTTTCATGAACACTTCAGGGAAGGGAACACAAAGTACAAAAGCAAGCATTTGCATATTGCTTATAATACAATTAAAAACTATCAGATTGTCCTCTAAGCCTTTCCAGAAAGTAAACAGAAACTGTGCCATGAAAATTCTGGTCAATGCACACAATGTGACATGGCAAATCTTACATAATTAGGGTGGAAAAATGCTGCTAGTCCCTTTAAAGTTTATTTAAAATGAACTCGCTGTTTTTTTTTTAAATGAACTCACTGTACTATTATAAAGGAAGCATTGTAGTTAAGTTCCAGTGCCTTCACTGAATGAAGCTTTCAGTTTTGGTACAAAAGATTCATGGAAAAGAATAAATACTGCATATTTTAATGCATAAAATGAAACTGACCTCCTTGACGAGTCCACGTATGGCGAGAAGTTTTCCTGACTCGCTGCCCACAAACTGAAGCTTTTGGTCCACAAGGTCTGCAGCTGCATTCCTGTGATAAGGCAATGTTTCATGAAAACACTCGTTTCCCAAAACATCTTTTTTAGATAAGAAGATTATTCAAGCTTGCTCACAGTCTTTCAAATGCTTGACTTAACTCTAACATGCTGTGAAGACTAGGTACAGAGAATGTACAGAAAACATAAAGAGGATATTATTGAAAGTAGTCAACAATTTACATCGAGCTGCTAAAGAAATTTTTAATGAGAGGAATTGGTTTTATGTTTTGACATAGCCACAATAGTAGAAGATCCAAATTTTTACCAGGTTTTACGTAAAAAGTTGGCAATCTTATGGAAACATCTGATAATGAGAGGTTTCCGTAACATTGTTAACTGGTAATCTATAACTTTGTAAAAACTTCAATCTTGTACTAATGTGCCTGATGAAAAGAGAAAAAAAAGAGAGATTGAATTCTGGGTGCATTGATTCTCAGGAAATTATGTACAAGTGCTCCCTCTGCCTCTGTGCACTTAGAACCTCCGGTTATTGTTACAATAATGAAAGTGAATGCTCAAAGGCAAACTTGTTCTTGAACAATGAAAGTAAAAAGGTATTTTGACAAAAGTCTTCCATCACAGATTGAGTACACGGATACACCTAATGGACTTGTTCGGTATGGTACAGAATTCTGCAAAAAATGAACTTTTATTATGCTAAAAAGATCCGGCTTGTCCTGACATGTCAGCTGGCCCGAATGGTAACCCACCGTATTCCTACGGTGAGCGAGAGAAAAGCATCGAGGTGAAGCCTGCACCAGGCCTCCACTTGGTCAGTAGCCGTGGCACTGAACAGGGCTCGACGCATCAGTGGGCTTGCGCTGCATGCTTGGCAGACCTTGGCAAGCTGCTCACGGAAGCCTCGGGGGCCCCCCGCATTTTCGAACAGCTTGTCAGACTCGTCCAAAATCAGCCACTCAACCCTGCAGCAGGACACGGGGTAGACAAGTTACACATCATGAGAAAGTTCTGCAGAGCCAGTTTTTTACAAATTAACGAATAACAATCTGTGGTGCTTTCACTCTCACTTGTACTTCTTATAGCATGCTTGACTAGTTATTGTCGAGTGCCCTAGAGTGCTGTTGCAAGGCGGTCTACGTTCAGCAGTGCACTGTTGAACATAACTGAGATACGAGAGAATCCCGATCACATGGCACTTCTCGGGAAGCAGCTGAATAGCCTTTCTCTGACACTAATCTCAAGGGAGGTCTGAGTTATTGCAAATTAAGTTGGAGCATGGTAGCAAGCAATAAACATAAGAAAGACCAGCAGTGATACAGGATGTTTCAAACCAACAAGGGCAAGAGTAGAATTTCTTTCCACCAGTGGCTTTAGTGGCTGCCTTATCACAACAGTTTAAATGATGCTAATTCAGCGACTCATAATGCAAGTGCCAACTGCTTATTATGCATTAAAAATGTGCTTCTCCCTTTGTACTGATGGCAAAGCAAAAAGGCACAAATCACTGCAATTTCTTTACCATGACATTTCTGTACACCATACAATAGTCTTGCAATAATTAAAACTCTGATAATTCATACTTTCGGTTAATCCAAACAAAATTCAATTTTTTGGTTGACCCTCTATTCTTTCAATGTATTTAAAAAAACTACATCATTCGGTTAACTTATACTTTTTGCGGTTCCTTACCAAAAAATATCTGCTGCTTTCTCACTACTATTTGAAAATTTGCATGCTTATATAATCCTGTCTAAAAATGAAAAATAAGTGCCTTAAGCCTTCAAGAAAAAAAGGCTTTCCAAGTAAACAAATGTCAGAAACGAAGCATATGCATGGTAAACCGTCATGGTTCTCAACTGGTATTGAGAGCTTTGTGCTGAAGGCGCATATAGCAGAAAAGCAGTTGGCAATTCGCGATTTCTTTAAAAGGTCTGATCAGCAGTAAATGGCCAATAAACTTGTGAGCCTTACACCTCTGCTTTCTGTTCATTGCAGGCAGCTAGGGTTTAAAAAGGCTTAAAATGTTCTTAAAAAATCAATGACTATTCATAATGTGTGGTGCCACCTCACCCACAATCATATATCTGAGAACTTTTGATTCTTGGTAATTCAAACGAAATTCAGATGTCCCTTCAAGTTTTAATTAACGAGAGTCGACTGTATGTACAAATTTGTAAACTTGTCTTTTTAAAATAAAATACCACATGCTCTATGTAAGAAAAGCCTGTGAAGTCATACGTGACATGAAGCCTACCTATTAAGAGTGAGCACTCCGCTGTCTGTCAGGCAAAGTAGCCGATTTGGTGTAGCTACCAAGATATCTGTAAGAAAAGGGACAGTTGAGCTAACGGTAAAAAAATAGTTAAAGACATCACTTCACTTGTACTCAACTTACAGCATAATTTTCTAGCTTAAAATGACTTACAACAACATCCTCTATAAAATCTGATTTATATTCATGATGCTGAACAAAACTAACTTTCTGAAAAACGATGAAATACCACAGTACCAATCTAACCTGCAGTTAGAAAACCGCAAAGGCGTGACTGCTCTAAGGAGGTGTTGGCATCTCGGTGGTCTATTCATAACAGATGATCTGACATGCCAATGCCAAATCATGCATTCGTTTCTGGAAGGTTAGTCGTTTGGCTCAGTGTTGACCAGTACACAGATAATTATTGGTATCTCAAGCACTTGTTCTCATATGAATGATCCAGGCATTATCAGAACTCTGGGAGGATGTTGTTACAAGTTTGATCATGTATCCACAAGTTTAAGCAAAGATAAAGTACAAAAATACTAGAACTGCTCAATAAAAAATATGTAAGCATAAGGATTGTTTTAAAAGCTAAGAGATAAAGAAAATCTAAGATACCATCAGAACATGTAGTCAACCAAGACAAAGACAGTCCCTGTAATAGTGAACTGGTAAAGATCCCGTTGTATAGTATAACAAGAGACAAGTTCATGCTAATGCAAGACTCAGGCTAGAAAAAAAAGTGGATTTGATGAAATTAAACAGGATTTGAAAACTGACCCAACTTCCGCTGCGCTTTGGGGAGGCGTGATCGGGCAGATGAGAGGCTGCTTAGGAGATAGACGTGAAGTCCTGTGTCACGAATAAGCTGCAGGCATTCACGATAGGTCTGCCGTGCCAGCTCACGTGTTGGTGCCAGGATCACCGCCCGAAAGCCACCCTTCTGCTGCTCACTGCCATCGTTTTTGCCCTTGGCAACTGGTGGAGGTTTCTATGATATGTGGGTAACCAGAGCGATTAATGAGAGTCAATCGAAATATTTGTTTATTGACGAAATGACAAAAAAGAAAAATGAAGCTGAATAATATGACAAGAGCGTTGTCAGTGCAGAAAACTAGGAAAGAAAAGTCAACCGGAGCCATAAAACAGTCATTTTTTAAAACTTTGTCATAGCACAGCAAAGGACATGGACACCTGAAAAACCGTACATCGACAGCATACAGATCTACCTTGCAACAAACATTTATTTGTGTTTTCCAGCAGTATTTGTAGCAGTATAGACAGATACTGCAACTCTTGCTCGAATAACATGACCATATTCAGTGACGCATGTGCCAGCAACCCATAGATTTGGTCATCCAAGAAAGAGTTGCAGTATCTGTCCACAATGTAGGTAGACTGGACCATTTCAAAAGGTCCCTCGTGGTTTACGGGTTGGTTGCGTGATACAGTGAAATCCACATGTGTCATGTGATGGCGAGAGTTACAATTCTGAAAAATGAAAATACTAAATGCTTGTTCGAAGCATAGGTCAGCAAACTCGCTCACGAGTCGACTCAACGCACTCACTCAGACCTAGGTTGAGCAGCGAGTCAAAGTCTGAGCGAGTCCGAATGAGTACATCTTTTGGTGAGTTTGAGTCCGTGTGAGTCAAGTTGAAAAAATTTTAGCGAGCCTGAGTCCAAGTGAGCTTCAAGAACAATATGTATGTTTTGAGTGAGTCTGGAGTGAGGTCCACATTTTTTTGCAGAGCTATGGTAGCAAGTTGGCGCTGTGTGTGGTTGCATACTTTTCCTGGTGTCCTCTGCTGCACTACGACAAAGTTTAAGAAAATCACCCACTACCAACAAGTCCACATATTCAACCTTTTTGACTTCATGAAACAGACACCTTGACAGTGATGCAGTTCCTATCTCTGAAGTACCCCATTTACAAAAAGCTGCTTGAAGGTACTGATACATTTATGATTGTTACGTGGAAAATAACAGTAGTCAGTCCGTAGCCACAACGCAGCTGACCTACAACGTCCACTTCTTCACTCTCAGTCTGAGGCACCCTCTTTGGGTAGTCCCACTATGCCCTGTTACAGTCAGCCGAAATCACGTAACAATATAATCATCGAAACCGGTGTCAATAGCAGTGGATATGCTAGATGCCTAAGGCAACTTGTGTTAGTAGTATCTCAGATTAGTAAATCATTGTGGCCACGTTACTTAGCTATCAGGATGGAGCATGTGAAAACAGTGGATGTCCTAACGGTGCCGTTTTGAATGAAATTTACTAGAAGTCACACTTTGGCCTAAAATTTTCACATTTACACCAAGGAGGCAGGCAGGTTTGGCATCGTTAGTGATGCCAAAGTGTGTGCACTGTGCATTGAATTCTGTACCTTCAGAAAATGTTGACACGATGCTTCAAAGGTGTGCAACTCGGAAGACACGAGCTCATAATAATGATATGTGTGGTTTTACGTTCCAAAACAACAACATGATTATGCATTTGTCTTCCCTCTCATGGCTACTGAACAAGTTGCTATGTTGTGTGCATGGTAGATGTATCAAGCAATGCTATTAACCTCCATGATACTTTACCTATTCCTTGAGGTCGGCGTTTCGATGAATCAGAGTTCAAGCACATTTGTGGCTTGCATTGCTCTTTGAAAAGGTGTTGTGTTAACGTTCAACTCACCTGAAGCTGTGCGATGATGGGGATGAGGAATGCAGCAGTTTTTCCTGAACCAGTTGGTGCACAGCAGAGCAGCTCTCTCCGCTGTACAGAAAAAGAATAAAAGATGACTTATGACGCTACAAGGCACTACTATACCACTGTTTATCTAGATAAAATTTTTATATAATAAAATCATGAACTCCAGAAGCTCTCAATGAAAACTGAAGACAAGTGGTCAACATGAGACGAAAAGAGAAATCAGATAACCCTGTTTTGCTAACCGCACTAGGTGACACAGGAGGTGGGGCCTGAGGCTGATGGCTGCCAATGAATGCCCTACTGCAAATTTTGCATTCTGCTATAGTAACTCGATCGTACTGGAATAAGCAATGCAAGCAAGTCATTCTCATCTCTGGAGCTTGAGAGCACAACAAAATGAACCTCAATTTACATTCTAAAGTCTGTTTTGGTGATTCAGTTCTAATTAGAACTTAGTCATTACACAGAACTTAATTGTGCAACTCAAAGGACATAAATAAATATACCCACCATTGGTATTCAAACACAACAAACCATCCCCCAAAAGTGCTTTGACTTACAGCAAAATGTGCAACAGTGGCAATGCCATGATTCCATGTGCTTTCCAAAACCAGTAATATTTACGGAAACAGAAGTGAAGCAAGACAATGAGCCAGAGAAGCTGACTGGTGCGCAGATGTGTAGGTCAGCCATTTTGACTCTGTACAATTGTTCAATGTAAATGCATTCTGCAGATACACAAACAACACCGTAACAATATGACAAAGGAATGTGATTAGTGAAGAATACCTCAAGCATGGCAGGAATGGCTTGACGCTGAACAGGTGTCGGTGCTTCATAGCCCAAGTCTTTAACATTGCGAAGCAGTACTCGAGAAATCTTGTAGCGGGTGGCCAGTTCTTCAAAGGTCTCGAGCAACGCTGGAACATCTGTGCCTTTTGCTCGAATGCGTTGCCTCTTGCTGGGCTTGGGCTGCAAAGGTGTTCTTCTATTACACTCACGCCATATTTATTCATCAACAGTGGAAGAAAACGACAGAAATCTTAGCATACCACATGCACCTGCTGCTCCATGGCTTCATCACCATCGATTTTCCGCTTGGTACCGGCGCTAGCTGAAACATTTAAGAAGCAAAGCACTTTATGAGCATATAAAGATATACATAAAAAAATACACCTTTTGCAATCTGCAGACAGCAGTTCAATGCCACAGCTGGAATGCATTTGACATCATCTGTGATAAGCATAACTGTGTGGTCACCATTATGCAGGTTTATCTTTTTTTATTATTATACAATTAACTAGCTTCTGGAAAGCATTGACAATAATGTGTTGATAACACCACTGGTGTAGCCGAGATTGTTGGGAAGAGGTTTAGCCCCCGCCCCGCCTCCTTTGAAATTTTCAAATTTGCATGTGTATATATATGCATGCACCCGGACAAACACACGTACATAGATACATAAAGTATTGTTACGCCCATCTTCCTTCGAAAAAAAGAAAGAGTCTCGCTACTGTACCGCTACACAAGCTTTGCCTTTATGCTGCTATTCGGGACAAACGTGTTTTTACCGTCACGATCGTGGTCAACCACCGTAAGTCTGTTTTCATATCAATTTAAACGCCATAATGTACAACGCTGTACGAGAAACATACAGGTGATCAGTGCAGATACAAATCAAAGCTGCCGATCATATTAGTGAACATCATAGCAGCTTAGTAATTACAGTAATGATAGTGAAAAAAAAACAAAGGAAAACGAGCAAAATGAAACTTTCTCCGAACACTAAGCTGAAGCTCATCAGCAACTTCCTTTCACATCCACGGGCCGAGGTAATTTGCATATCGTAGAAGTGCTGCTGTTTCACGGCGATCTTACTGCGCAGAAACCTACACGAGTTGATGAACTTCATACAGCTTTATCACAGCGTTTAACATCCAGCGACAACCTAGTTTTGTCACCATACGAAAACAGTTCTCCAATCTATCGCTGCCGTGTTCCCTGCAGCAAAATCTGAAATGTAGATGAGCTTGCTTACCGCTTTGGTTGTGAGCAGCGTCTTCGAAGTCCGCTCCTGCAGCATTTTCCGGCAGCTTTTTTGCGAGCTACAGAGAGAAAGAGAAAACATTTATTCAATTAAGCTTGTGGGTGAAGGTGGGAGGGTCCCTTATTCCAGGAACCCTCTGGCCTGGACGGCCCGCCGGACTCGAGCGACGAGCTCGACCAGGTCCAGTTGGGAGAAAAAAAAAAAAAAAAGAACCACATGTGTGTAGCAAGTTTCGGGCACGTTTAGCGTTGAAATCAGGGTACCTTGAAGCGCTCCGCATCAGATCTGAACTTGTTCACATTGAAGTTCACGCCGACGCAAAGTTTCTTGAAAAAATCATTCGTGTTCATGATGACACGCACAAGAAACACGGTCGCCGTCAATCACACATGGCTCAACCCGGCTCAACACGAAAATACTGCAAATGATGCTGAGGATTGGCTTGGCCGAAACGAGTGTTTATCACGATGCGGCTGTTCTCGACGGCACGCAAGCTGCAGCTAGGTTTCCTAATGCTACAGCGTTCTAGAACACTGTACTAATGGCCTGCGGAAACGTAAATTTACTAAGTTGAGTCGAGAAACCGAATAGAGCATAATCTAGCGTGCTTATTAAGTGAAACGCTGCTACTATAATGCAAACTACAAATTCCGTAGCAACAAGTAGTCGTTCCGCCTTGCGAGCCTCTAGGCCCTCTACAAATTGTGCTGGGCAAAGTTCGCCGGATGGTAAGTTTTGCTTAGTGGTAAGTTTGAATTCATGGCTTAGTGGTAAGTTTAAATTCATGGCGCAGCCTAGCACGGCGGTTTGGATGGTACCTTATCTTATAATTGAAATTGTTGTATTAGCCGAACACGTTTAGATATGGATATTAAAAAAAAAAGTTGTAATACGTGGATTAGAAACAGAATAAATAAAGAAAAAGAAAACCCAACAAGCTGATAGGGTTAAAAAGAAAGGGAATTTATGCCTAAGTTTAACATCCTTTGTTTCCCTCGAGAAATCGCTTACGGCTTCGCAAACGTTCACGGAAAAGACCACTGGAAGAGATAAATTTAAAGCCATCCTACGGAGATGTTCTCCTAACAATATTTTCCTTTTATTCGCAAATAAACTTCATGTTAAAATAAAATAATGTAGAGATTCACTCTCGTCGCAGTGGAGGCTTCAGTGTGACTGTACCAGATCAGACCTGCAATATGTGTATGCAAAAATTCAATGGGGGGACTCGGCACTGTTGTCTCGTAATTGATATTCCCGCCCCTCATTTGATTTCCCCTTCGTACATGTGCTCTTAGCTAAACGGTTGAGCCAGTATTCGTGAAACTCGCAAATAGAAAAAAAAAAAACTGGAAACAGGAAATAACCTCTGTGCCACTGTTTGTTTTCTGCCTCTAGTTTTTTTTTTTCAATATTAGTGTTTTCGTGTTCCTTTTTTTTTGAGTGCAACAGTGTACCGGCTCGCCCAAAAGGCAATTATCCTGAATCTTTGTTTGTAAAATGGTTTCTACGCCAGAATAGTTCATACTAGTGTACTTTCAGAAGAGAGAGAGAGTGGGCGTCTTCCCACGTGCATGACTCTCTTTAAAGAGTTCATTTTAACTCTCTTTTGGGTACCACGCCTCTCTGACGAAAGCGTAATGGTCTCCAAAGAGAGTTCACTCTTGGTACTGGCAAAAAAAAAAAAAGAGTCTGTTCTGTTCTGTTCTGTTTTAACTGTTTTGCTGTGGAGAGGTTGAGGTGCTTATTTCCTCGGCTACTCCATATCATAAAGTTCTGCAGCGAAAAATAAAATAATAATACAGAACGGTGCCCAAAAATTAACAATACGGAAAAGAAAAAAAAAACATAATAACACACTGAAACCAGTTCAAATATCATGCCAATACACAGTTTTCTTCGCGCAGTTCACACATTCATAACCTATTTACACGCATACCTTACTATTTTACTGTCAGCATATACATGACCACATTTTATATATACCCATCTCTGGCTGTCTGTCATAGGCCAAAAAAAAAAAAAAAGGTCAAATCACTTATTTCTTCTTTATTTTGTTTTTGTTGTAGTGATAGAGTGTTAAGAGTGTGGGTCGATAGATAAAACGAAGGCGCGCCCTGCCTGTGGCAAAGCGCACTCCTGAAGGAAAACCATTGTTTCAACAGCCTCTGATACGGGACACAGAAAAAGGTTTATGCGACCTTGGAACTCATGGACGACGTATCGCTTCCATCCAACATACGGCACAGCGTGACAGAGGAAGTACGTTGCTAAAGCTACGGGGACGCATACGTTCGTCAAAGTTAGTTTCGTGCTCTCCAGCGGCCTTGCGCTGTTGTGATGATGTTTATTCCCACGTGGACTCGAACGAGAGCTCTGTGCCGGCAATCTCATTTGGCCGGACCGGTTGGTATAGAGACCCAGTGAATCTGTCATTAGCAACCCCGCCGACGGCTCGTTAAGCTTAATAAAGGTGGTCGGCGTGCCTCTCTTGCATTTCGAATGTCCCGAATGTGACCCGCCGGCATGCAGGCTGCGCGGGCACGTTTTTGTGGGACGGCACGCGGATGCATATCTGTGGGTGTCCGTTTATGCCGCACACGTCAAGGCCAAGCAAACTAGCTGCTTGCTGTATCAGAAAACTTTCGCCGCTTTCGTAGAAACTGTAGCAGGTTGACTTGAGCTGCAGGCTTAACACGCCTGTTGCCAAAGAGTGTATACACAACCGCAAACGTACGCTTTTGATTGTGCCGATTGATGATTGATATGTGGGGTTTAACGTCCCAAAAACCTCGTGTGATTACGAGAGACGCCGTAGTGGAGGGCTCCGAAAATTTCCACCACCTGGGGTCCCTTAACGTGCACCCAAATCTGAGCACACGGGCCTACAGCGTTTCAGCGTCCATCGGAAATGCAGTCGCCGCAGCCGGGATTCGATCCCGCGACCTGCGGGTCAGCAGCCGAGTGCCTTAGCCGTTGGACCACCGCGGCGGGGCCTTTTGATTGTGTCGGTTGCTACGTTGTCAATTCATTTCTGTGTGAAATGCGAAAATTATGACCTTTACAGATGTATGATGATTAGGCAAACTTGACAGAAGTGTATACAGCTCGTTTATGCAGCTGTTTGTTGCCGCACTGTAAAGCATTGTATAATAATTACTGGGTTCAGCGTCACAAAACCATGCACGATATGGTTATGAGAGACGCCGTATTGGATGGCTCTGTAGATTTCGACCACCTGCGGTTATTTAACGTGCACCTAAATCAAAGCACACGGGCCTCAAGCATTTTCGCCTCCATCGAAAATGCAGCCGCCGCAGCCAGGATTCGATCCCGCGACCGGCCGGTCAGCAGCCGAGTACTTTAGCCAATAGACCACCACGGTTGGTCACTCTAAAGCAGTAAACACTCAGAAAGGTCACGTGGCTTGTAGTGCGACACTTGAAATTTACCAGAACGTTCAAAAATGGGTCTCAAGTTGTATACAGGGTGTCCCACATAACTCAAGCCAAGAATTTGAAAATGAAAGATACTTGAGTGGCGAATTGAACCAAACGCATACTACTCGCACTAGCCTGTAGGTACTCAGGCTACTTTTTTTATTTCTCCCCTTACTAAATAACTAATAATTCTTAATTACCTATTTTTTTTTTAAATTATAGGCTGAAAACCCAAATTATGAACATTGGATGTTCATAATTTTTTGAATGTTCACACTTTCAGAAACCACCGAATAAGTTGTTTCTTGTACGATACGTCTAGCGCTGTTACTTTTTCCGCATTGTAAAGAAAATGTATAGCATGCAGCACTATAGCAGTGCGCTCGCGGTCTGTCACACGGCTTCTTTTCACGTTTCGCGGGCTCTCTTTACAACGTGGAAAAAATAACAGCGCGAGACGTATCGTACAGGAAACAATGTAGTCGGTGGTTTCTGAAAGTGCTATACATCTCAGTGTTCATATTTTGAGTTTCCAGCCCATAATTAAACAATAAGTAACTAGGAACTATTAATTATTTAGTATGCGCATAAATAAAGATAGCCTGAGTGCCTACAGGCTAGTGCGAGTAGTACGCATTTTTTTGGTTCGATTCGCCTCCCAAGTTCCTTTCACTTTCAAATTCTTGGAAAGGCAACATCAAAGAGTATAAGACACTAAAGTCTGTCTATGAGGCCAGTTGTCCGCAAAAAGTGCAGCAAAGCTTTCAAAGCCTTCTGGGCTGAGGATGGGCTCGGTCAATGACCCAGAATCCTTTGTTCCGACAAAGGCCGATCGTCTAGTCTATCCAGAGCTGCAGTAATTTTTTTTTGTAACTTCTCCCTCTCTTCGCAACATTTCTTTTTAACATCTTCCATTCCTCTCACCCCTTTCCCAGCACAGGGTAGCCAGCCGGTCTAAGAACTGGCTAACCTCCCTGTCTTTCCGCTTAAACTTTCTTCGTCTTCCTTCTTCCAAATTCTTGAATCAAGTAATTTGGGACACCCTGTATAGCACCGGGAGTATGGAACTCTATAGATCCACGCATAACATGACCAGTGCGACGGGTCAAACTAAGAACTAGTCCAACGAGTGGGACCAAGAACTTTTTGAAGACCTTACTTTCGTGAGCGCTAAGAACAAGATAAAACCAATTTGCGTCGTAGACGTCATGCTTGCAATGCAAAATTTGAAGTATTTGCTTTTGTTCGCGGCAACCCAGAGTACATTTTGTCTGCGCCACTCATGCGACTAATCTTTAGGCTGCTTCACATGCCACGACTGCAACAACAACAAAAAAAGTAGTTTCATTCGCGTTATTCTTTCTGTTCACCAGCGGCGCTCATGGTGGTTTCGTTTCGCTTCGAATGGTTTGCGATCTTCACTCTGCTACTGGCATGGCGAGCAACACTTGCTGCCGTCCTTTATGGCAGAGAGAGAGGTTAGCTTTATTAATTTCCGGCAGATTGCCATGGGCTATAGGCTCCCATCTAGGAGATAAAGGAGTGACTGTGTCTTCCGGCAGCTTCGTTGACCTGCTGGATCACTCAACCCAGAGTTGCAGATTAACGCTGGACATGCCCGTAAGATATGACGAAGAGTGGCTCTGGGGGTACGGTACTGGCACAGATTAGTGCTATAGACTTCGAGATATATGTGGTGCATGGTGACATGGGTTCGTGTGTGTGCGTGTTTGTAGCTGCCGCCATTGAACGGACTGGACCCGATTTAGCTTGCGTGAGGCAGAGGGTACTCCCGCCTTTGCAATCGATAGTGTTGAGTTATTTGAGAATATAGTGGGCCGATCGTCCCATTCCCTTAGCGGCGCTGAAAAGTCCGTTTGAGTGCCTGTTGCTTACGCGTATCGGAACATAAGACCTCGAGCCACGTTTTGTGATACTTCATTTGGACTGACCTCCGGGTGACCTAGAGGCGTGTGGGGCAGGGAACCAAAGAATGTGCACGCATTTGTACACTTCGTGAATCTTTCCTGTATTAAGCATCCGCAATGTTTCGGGGGAGATTGATGCCGCTGGCGTAGTCTTGAACGGCCGTTTGCGACTAGCTGACACTCAGGAGAAAAAAAAACAAAAAACAAAAACAAACTTTGTTTTGAGAATCTGGTGGCCTCGGTGTTGCGAATTCCACGCCTAGGTGTCAGCAAGGAGCCCTTAGGCCCTGGCGGCGTCCTCGGCTCGTCGAATAGCCCAGAGCTGTTCCTCTGGGTCTGGGCTGAGAAGCCAGGTCTCCCGCTGCTCTGAAAAAAAAAAAAAAAAAAATCAAATGTAAGGTAACGATCTGTGCGTTATGACATTAAGTTTTCGTGAATGGTAACTATACGATAGACGGATGTAAACCATTATCATATCTATTGACTAACGGTCGGAGTTCCTATAGTCCGGGCGGGACCTCAATGGCTTGGCACCCGCGGCAACGAAGAGCGCGCGAGTATGGCCATATTAAGAACACTTTCCAATATACACCTATTTTAAAGTGCGCAACATCGGCCATTACCTAAAAAAACACATATAGGCAAGTTTATTTATTTATTTACTTATTTATTTATTTATTTATTCAGAAATACCCTGCTTTGCCCAAAGGCGTGTAAGCGGGGGGGGGGGGGTTACAGCTTTGAAAAAAAACAAGTCTTCGTTATGACAGCACACTTGGTCACAAGACAATTGATTCTACTCTTGTACAGTATGAACAAAAAAAAAAGAATTAGCATAAAGGTTCGTTCCAGTCCGGTATTCTTGAATCTTATAAGGTCATGATCACATTTTCTAGACAGATAATGCGGTGGTTTAAGGTAAGTGTCTTTATTGATGCCAGTCTTCTTGTGGTATATCTGAAATAACAATTTCAAACGCAATTTTTCTTGTGCGAGAGGAGAGCGCTTCCCATCCCAGGTCGTTTTTCATTTGAGTAAAGCTGGCACCTCGCTTATTATACCGACTGAGAACGAACCTTGCCGCTCTGTTCTGTATTTTCTTGATCAGATCAATCAAGGACTTTTGGCGCGGATCCCACACACAACATGCACATTCCAAAATCGGGCGGACAAATGAAACATACGCAGTACTTTTTAGGGATAGCAGGGGAGGATCTCAGATTTAACGGCTTGACCGGCTCGTCGCCACTACAACGGGCGGCGACAATCACTTCTCCACTGCAAATAAAAAAAAAATCCAATATATTGTACGCTCATTGCTGTCTGCTGCGATGAGAGAGAACGATCCTTTCTTTCTTTTTTTTTTTGCTGCGAACGAAGCTGTTTCATTTGACAGAAAATGTCATGTGAAACAGCCTTTATGCTCAAGGCAGGCCAAGCCACCCGAAAAGTCGACATGGGCTCTCTTCCGTGGTCGCTCGCCCGACTCGAAGCGCACATAACGATTACGAGAATGGTTGCGTAGTTCTGACGGCTAACTGCGGGGTTCTCATGTCATTAGATCCTATGAGAGTTATGCCGGGAACGGCGGAAAACGACGTAACAGGGAAGATAATTATAATTTATGGGCTTTAATCTTTCAAAACCACCATATGACTATTAGAGACGCCGTAGGGGAGGACTGGAAATTTCGACCCCCTGGGTTTTTAACGCGTGCACCTTATAGTCTATAGGTACCCGGGTCTCTGGTATTTTCGCCTTCACAGAAAGAGCGTCCGCCGGGGCCGGGATTCGATCCCGCGACGTGCGGGTCAGCATTCGAACACCGTAACCACCAGGCGGCGGGGGGAAACGCAGCGCTGAGAAACATAACAGTGGAGTTCTGCAATAGCAAGGGCTGCACTTCAACGCATATAGTTACCCTCGGATACCATGCATGCCAACCATAATACAACACAATTTCACATTAAACTTGGACTTTGAGGACTTTAATATATAGTTCAATCCTATTTTGTGGCTCAAGTCTAGATACGCGAATGCCACTATCGTCGGCATTCAAAAGTAAAATTTGCATTTTGCCCATAAAGATTGAGTAATTTCCTTCGGGCTTGAATGGGCGACTAAAAAGTAGTAGTCTGAATGGCAGCGAATGAACGACATAGCAATATTATACAAAATTAACACTATCTAGTACTTTCGCCGATACCGTCCTTTGTTGCATGAGCGTAATGGCGATGAATAGAGCTGGTGAGCGAGTGGTTTTTCCTGGCAGTAGGTGCTCTTTCCTGGACAGTATAACCCGCGTTTTCTTGTCCCTGAAATTATAAAGGTCGGGCCCATGTCTCTGCTTTTTATTTTTTTTTTTTTGCAAGCCGGCTTATTGTGTCACCGTTACGGCACACAGGCTTCCGTCTGGGAATCGAACCTAGTCCCTCCAGCCTTGCAGGTGGATACTCTAACCACTCAACCACATCTGCGGTTGACTGACCGCCGCCCTTTGTGTTTCTACAACCCCCCCCCCCCACCCTCAGCTCTCTTTTCTTATTTATTTCAATATCTACAACCCGACTCCCACTGAAGTAGTTCAGTCCCCTTCCCCATCCCTGTACAGAGTAGCGTGCTAGCAATATATAGACGCTGGCAAAAATATCTGTTTTTCTTAATAAAGAGTGTCTCTCTCTCTTATTAGCGGCCATCCACCCACACCCACCTGTTCCATCCTTCAATGAAGCATGCAGTTGCTATGGTGAGTGTGGCAAAAGAATAAGAGAACTTTCTACTACTCCATTTCCTACTCTTATAAAAGTTATAGACTACTCGAAAAAAAAATCTTCCCTTTATACTGTATACAAAGCTTTCTTGCCTTGTCAGTATTCTGTTCTCTTTTCTTGCTTCGCTTTTGACGCATATATGTATATCCTCTAGCTTTACTCAAGTACGAGGTGTGCCAGCTATGACATTGGCCAGACATTAAAAACATAAAAGTCTTGTGTAATTCACGATTACATAACTTATACGGTGTTGGGTTGTTTATCCTCTCACAACGAAAATGCATTCGCAAGTAATTACTATACAACTAATGAGAAGAAAAAAAAACTAACTCGACAATATTTAACTCGGTCGGTGCGCGTGTTTGTTCTCAGCAGTGCAGTTCCTTCAGGTTTGCGTTTAACGTACGTGCCCTTTAGGGCTTAAAGTAAATTAATTGAACGAAGCGAAATCAGTACGAGTGCTGTCCAAAGATTCTAGCGGCTGCAGGGATACGAACTAAGATGTTTATATAAGACTCATTCGTTGTGAAACAGTCTTGTTTCTTATCGGTTCGCTTATGACTATGTATACGTCACGAGTGCAGTGTGCTTGCTTTCGTGCAGACCTGCGACTGGCAGATCGGGAGCGCAGTTGAAACGTTCGAGGGAGTACTGACGTCAGAGGCTTCCCGCTAAAGCTGCGTCACATCACGAGCTTGATCCCCAGACGCAGGCAACGATCTGGCCACTGGCTGGGTTGCTTTGGCGAGCTCTGGGGAAATCGTGCATCGCGGAGTAGCATGCCTTTCCCTCCACACACACACCCCTTCACCCTTTGTTTTTGTTTTTTCGTCCTCTTCCAATCTGCTTCATCGGATATCATCGATCCGCATTTGACGAACACGGTCACGCGTGTTACGGCAGTTTCCAGTGATTAGGGCAAACCGATGGGAATCGTTCGCGACTCACTCGAGTGCGTGACAAACCGTAGCACGCTTAATTAGCCGCTGCTTGCAACGGTGCATGCCGACACGTCCGCACACCTACGTTCTCGAGTGACTGGTTATCAAACATATCGCATTTCGCTCTACGGTCTTTTACACGACGTTCTGCTACATGTACAGTTCGACGCAGCGTGGTGGAAGCGTGCGGCAACGCATTATAAGGCGCGCTTTCCCCCACAACTTGATACGTCTTGCCTCATGACCCAATTATAAGACGCACCTTTGTCGTAACAACTTGATTTGCATGTCATCTTTGGTGTACACGTATGCGGTCAACGCACGCTTGATAGACTGTAGTGGACAGACTGTTTTCTTTCATATTTTCTTTTTTATGCGAGGGGCTGCCACAATGTATTGGGCCACCGCTACTTAACAGACAGTGCCGTTGGTCCAGAGTAAACGACGTGTCATCGACACTTTGACTTATGATTACTTCATTGCTTATTCTTCCCGCCTTCATGTCATTGTAATTGTTTATTAGTTTATTAGAGCCATTGCCAAAAATTTTCTTCACTTATTTGGGGGAGTTTTTTACGCCAACAGGTTCACTTCTTTGTAATATTAACCTTCGTAACCATCACTGCCTCCGTCATATACGCTTGTACGCTTGTCTTGCGTTTCAGAGCAACAATGAAAACGAGAGTAAAACACCCTGCTGCGCGCTTTCATCTGGGATGTCATACAGCAGTGCCTTGCACCACATATAAATGTGATGCCGGGTGTTCTCCCCGTCGAGGTACAGCTTTTAAGTAATTTTATTTTCGGGGTTCGTTGTTGTTCAACCGGAACGTAGTGTGCCGTTACCGTCTGAGTGCGAACCGTTAATGTCACCCGCCAGGCACTTGACACATGGCGTCGGCACTAACGAAACTCAATCATTTCTTAGTCAAAGTTATTGATTCGCTCAAAACTATCGATTCGCCTAGTCACAAGGCCGTTCGAAGTTTAGGAGGCAGTTCACGTCGCTCCCGTGCTTCAGCTGAATTGCCGTACTTGCAGCACTCTACACCTTTAACTATCGCTAACCAACGTTACTATAACCATACGTGCTCGTGTTGAGCGTGTGCTATTGATTGTCCAGCGAATAAAAGTGGCGCTGCGCTGACCCTGTGAACGCGCCTCTAGTGTTTATGTATCTGCTATCGTAACTAAATGATAGAAAGCTGGCGTTGCTCCGCTGTATGCTTTCACTGCATTATACATCTTGCTGCAGTGAAGACAAAGTACGGAACCGTGGCAGAATGGATGGATGAAAAACTTTTATTGGGGTTCTGAAGGATTCCACCCAGGAGCTACAAAAAATTATATTTCTCTCTAGCTTCTCTTGATAACTTTAGTTAGGGAAGCTGCGTGGATAAGAGCGCTTTCGCATGCTTGTTCTCACTCCAATAACAATAGTGTAAAAAGGTAACAGTTCAGCACGCACCTTTCTTCGGTTGAATATGTGCATGACAGTGATGCAAAAAAGGTTCGGTTATTTCATGGGACATTTATTACTTTTTTTAAGCGCATAATGTCCGCTCCTTCGGTCAGCCTATAACAACGCCACAAAAGTGCTCGAATAATTAAAAAAAAGGACGAAGTTTTGCGTGAAATTATATGACATAAGTCTGAAGCAGGCCATCTGAACTAATTTTCACCATCTAGATTTTTTCATGCGAACCGACATCTAAGCACGTGGGTGTGTCTGTACAAATATCGACCAATGTTGAAATTGCGCATGGTGACACAAGTTTAATCACCTCCACGGGCATGATTCCATTTTTTGCTCGTTTCAAGGAACGATTTGAGTATCGAAGTGTCAGAATTTACTTGACAGAAATATTTCGCTGTAGTGAGACCAGAACCATACAACAAAAGATTATTCCAAGCACAATTTAAGCTGGTCGTATAGCCGATAAGCAACAGCTCCGCATTTAGATAGCTAACAACAATGCAAAACTTCGTTTATCACTTAGTCGCCGAAATTCTGCATTCACACAATATCTAACATTTCTCATGCTTGGGATGACAACAAGTGCACTTTACGATGTGTTTCAACTAAAGAGCGGCTCGCACCCACACCGATATGATACTGGCGAACACGATGACGATACAGCGTTCCCGGCAAGTGCATGAACCGATCTCATTGCCGTGCATATACAGCCGAACAAGGCCAAACGTGTCCGAAGATCGTGCTAGGCAAGCGTATACAAGCAGACAAACTTGCACTAACAGAACGAGACAAACCGCTCTTTAATGATTTACGTAATTTGCGCGCACATGCTAGCCTTATGTGGCTAGCAGACTACACAACTAGGGAGCCATCCACACTATAGATGCGCTTCAGCCAGTAGCCACCAGGTGGCATCTCCGCTCATTATCGGGGCGAGTGGGGTATCACTTTACTTTGAATCTAATAAACATAATAATTCGTTGGGACTCTACGTCCCGAACCACAATCGTTAACGAGAGCCTACGTCTAAGTTCACGGGCGCATAGCGTTTTGCCGCGAGTTAATCGCGGCCGCAACGGCTGAGAATTGATCCCGCTACCTGCGGGGTTGCGTAGTCGAGCACCGAAACCACGAGACTACTTTCTTTCTTTCTTTCTTTCTTTCTTTCTTTCTTTCTTTCTTTCTTTCTTTCTTTCTTTCTTTCTTTCTTTCTTTCTTTCTTTCTTTCTTTCTTTCTTTCTTTCTTTCTTTCTTTCTTTCTTTCTTTCTTTCTTTCTTTCCTTCCTTCCTTCTTTCCTTCTTTCTTTCTTTCTTTCTTTCTTTCTTTCTTTCTTTCTTTCTATTTAGGTCTTAGAACACACGGTCGTCTAAAAGCTTAGCCGTTCTCATACAATGCCGGTGTCTGGAGGCTCTTTGTGAACAAATGCTGCCCACGTCACAATGAGAGCTTCGAGAGGTGGATCGTTGGCATGTGAACAACGAAGTCGATTTTTATAGCTTTTTTTTGTTCCTCAGTAAACTGACACGCGCCCATGCGTGGTTTTGAAACTGAATAGCGCGGAACACTGGATTTCTCAATAATGTCAACCGAGACCACTCACGTCAAAGACAAAGAAGCGTGTCATCTTTTTTTGTGTTGTTAAACAGAAAACGAAGAAAGTAAAGTGAAATAGCAGACACTGCCTCGGTTCTCCACAATGTGGTCAGATTGCAGTAATCGTTGACGGAGGTTGTAGATGTTTAGGTAATCAATTTGTGTCACCTGTGTCACTTTCTGTCTTGGAGTTATCTAGCTACACTTCGTTTTTTTTTTTTTTTTGCAAGAGAACCGTGCAGCGATTGAAGGCATTGTACTGTAGACTGAAAGGCATGTTGAGCGTACAAGATCAGATGTCACATGTGAGAGCTATATAAGTATGAAGAAGTGAGGTGATGGAAAGAGAATGTTATTCATTGGCTTATTTATTTCTTTTGAATACCATTACCGTTGGTTCGTTATAACTTTTTGAATATTCCAGGGTTTCGGGGGACCGGGCTCATGCATGTCTCACGACGGGACGGCGAGATCTTGCTTCAGCGCCGCATCGAGGGCAGGCTGGTGGGACCATAGTTGGTCGCACGCAAAAACATAGGAGGAGCGAAACAAAAAACTCAATACAACAGTGCGAAGTTACTAAAAATATGCATGGATGCATTTAATTCAAGTGCAGTGAATGCAGGAAAGGAAAGGTCACGGTATATATATATATATATAAAATCATCAAGCCCTTGCACAACGCACCGCACATTCACAGCGAATGCTCGAAGAGAAACTTTTCAGAGCCTTTTTTAAACACTCTTTGGATGAATGCTAGAAGCACACTTGCTGGGTACCCACTACGCTATAAATAATCGCAAGGTCTGTGTAGTAAGCTGGCATTCACTGTGTTATCCTTCGTCATTCTTCAGAGAAGCGTGGTATCCGCTTAACACTTGCCACGAATTTTGTGCTCATTTTGTGTTTCATGCAGTGACTGACGACTATGAAGAATTACGCCTGAACTGGGTGGGGGCCAAGCTTTTGTAATGGGTCGAAGCAGTGGACGACCCACTCGTTACGCAATTCGCATTGAGTGGCGCCTGGCCGTTGCTTGGCTGTTCTAAAACGCTTTATTACTCATATTGACGTGATTCCTTCCCCGACATCAAGCCTGCCTAAGACAAGTTTGCGAACCAGTCCCAAGCACTGGCGTGGCCCACCAATAGAATACTGGGCTAGCACGTTGTGGACTCGGGTTCGCATCCAACTATGCCCTTGGTGGTTTTTATTTGAGGTTTTTTTTCTTATTTCGTGCGATAGTAACTACGGACACCGGCGGCGGCGGACAACTGCAGCTCCGCGCGTGACACGTGTTGCGATCTGATAACAGTCTTCACTGTAAAAAAAAAAAAAAAATGGATTGTACATTTAGGAAGAGGATGAGGCGTTCAGGCTATTCACAAATACCCCACACAAGGAAGCATTCGTTGTTTAATTCATTACAAGTGATCACACAGGCTTTTGACATTTCGCGTCATATTAGCGGAGTATATAGGCAGAAACTGCGTTAAAATTAAATTGTGTGGTGTTGCGTATGTGGAGGGTTCCGTAAATTCCGACCACCTGGGGATCTTTAGGTGCACGTTAAAGAACCTCAGGAGGTCGAAATGCCTGGAAGTGTCCACTGCGGCGTCTCTCATAATCATATCGTACTTTTGGGACGTTAAGCCCCAGTAATTATCAGTATTAGTGGTTTTGCTTAACTTACTAAACGGAAATACGACATCGAGGGATGCCTCAGTGGGAAATTCTGGCTTGATTTTCGACAACCTTGGGTTCTTCAACAATTATATAAGTTTCAAGAATTTCTTTTTTTTTAATCTCGCTTAATGGGAGCGTGGCCGCCATGGCCTACTGGAATTGATTCCGCGATATGCACAGAGTCATAGTCGCGTGTCAGCCGCGACTGGCTGTCTGGCGTGTGGGTGTGACTTACCCCCATATTCACAAACGCTCCTTGACTCGAGTTTCACCCTTCACTTGACAGAGTTGAGCACTGCTCCACCACTTGACTGAAAATGACGCTGCGCTACTCTATAACCGCAACAGACTATCGCTGATATGCAGTGACTTGCCATACCTAGAGATGGCGCTCCCAACGGCTTTCTCAAGTGAAGGCGAAGCGCTGAGTGAAGAGCGGTTTTAGAATACAGGAATTAGGCGCTCTTATGCTTGCCTATCACTCGGCGAGAGACGACTGGTCCGGGTTTAAATACTTCCGCGTATGTGTTTACGCGATAGCGTTAAAGAGCCCGTTTTTCAGAAATTCCGACGTCTGCAGAGCTCGCGTTGTTGGTTGTGAGCGAAAAATCATCATCGTGTCCCTGACCGAAAAAGCGACACATATGCAAATCAAAGAAGTAATAAAAATTGTCAGGTCAAAGCGAGGATCGAACCCTGCAGGCCGTTTGCAGGGCATCCAGGTGTTCTACCACAGATACACGATATTTCTTGAAAGTTCAATGAAAAAAAAAAACATTATATGAATGACATGCAGTGAAAGGAATTTTAATAACGCATCATATAGTGCGTGGCGGACGCGTAGAATCGCGCCAGGCGTCAAATCATTTGAATTGAACGAGTGACTGTTTTAAAGGCTCACCCAGTAGAAGGCGCCCAGACATATTCAATCGTCACCAGCAGCAGAAAGATAATAAAAGTGAACTGCTTAATTCGCATATTGTCTTACGGACGCCTATAGTAAGCCCTTCGCTGATTCGCAATATAAAAATGATTATGGCGTATTTGAGCACCTAACATCTGCGCTTGCAATAGGTGTTCAATGATACTTTGAAACGATTGATTGAATATGTAGGGTTTAACGTCCCAAAACCACCATATGATTATAAGAGACACCGTAGTAGAGGCCTTAGGAAATCTTGACCACCTGGGGTTCTTTAACGTGCACCCAAATCTGAGCACACGGGCCTACAGCATTTCCGCCTGCATCGGAAATGCAGCCGCCGCAGCCGGGATTCGATCCCGCGACCTGCAGGTCAGCAGCCGAGTACCTTAGCCACTAGACCACCGCGGCGGGGCATACTTTGAAATGGTCAATGTTACGCGCGCAGTCGTTCGTTTCTTTTACGGCACGGTTGAGACATGCACCGAGAACCGAAGCAGGTTCAGCAGTTCGGGAAGCGGTGCGCTCGAGGCCTGATTACGCGGTCGCGACCTGCTCTTGAAGTCCCAGTGTGCCCCAATTTTTATTTCGTCCTTATTTTTTGTGTTTACCATCGGTGGATTCTTAGCGATAGCTGGCATTATGTCCTCATTCGTATGCCCATCACAGATAGTTCGCTTTCGCGCGGACTTCATGGAAACGGAGGCCGTTCTATAGACGGAAAATCTGCACGAATGCGCCACTCAAGGCCTCACACAAAAGTTGCTTCGTAATCGAGAATTCCGGTCGCGAAAGCCCACGTAGGCCCGTCTACAACATATCAAACAAAGGGTCAGTGGAGGTGTTGGTAGGTGTCGAATAGATTCCATTAATGACAAAAGAACATTATCGGTACGGTAATCTTGTATGTAAGTATATATACGGGGATCGTTGGCTGATCTTGACTTCCGTATCGCTATCACTTCAGTTGTACAGTTGATTTCGAGGGCGTACTGGAGTGCTGCCCGTCGTGGGATGTTAAGCAAGACCTACGCTAGGTTTTTTTTTTTCTATTCAAACATGTCAGGAGTTGATTGATTTGTGGGGTTTAACGTCTCAAAACCACTATTTGATAACAGAATAGAAAGTTGGGCGAGTTGGTGCGTATTCATATTCAAAGAAAAGCGGCGCACAAAAAAGACGGAGACAAAGAAGAGAACCACACACAGCGCTGCACTCACAACTGAAAGTTTAATCCGAGCAACAAGAATTTAAAAAGTAATAGCCGCGCATGACAAGTGAGGTACAACGAGATTAAGTGATACGCTCATCAATAAAAGTGAACTCTTTTTTGTGCAATGTAACCGAGGTCTGGCTTACGCAAGCATCACGTGACTTGTTAATATGAAAGGCTTCAGACACCTCACGGGTGAATTGATCGTGGTGCTTAAAAATAATAACAGTGTTAGACAGAAGAGGTGTGCACCCACACGTGGCACAATGCGAAGCTAAATGGGAAGGCGTGCCGTTATGCAAAGAGAGATAGTGCTCCCGCAACCTTTTATTGATTATGAGAGACGCCGTAGCGGAGGGCTCCGGAAATTTTGACCACCTGGGGTTCTTTAACGTGCACCCAAATCTGAGTACACGGGCCTACAACATTTTCGCCTCTATCGGAAATGCAGCCGCCACAGCCGGGATTTGAACCCGCGACCTGCGGGTCAGCAGCCGAGTACCTTAGCCACTAGACCACCGCGGCGGGGCATGTCAGGAGTAGTGATAAGTTTCTATTGCGGGCTTCATCTGTAAGCTGACGTGAGCGAAAGTTCTCGCGTACATTGCATCATTTTGTTAGAGGGTGCGAAAATTATAATAACCGAGAAAAAAATATTGAATTCTTCGTAAAGTTAGCACAGGTGGCTTAAATCTCGGGACATTTTTAAAGCTCTGACAGCTGATAAACTTCAAAAATATTGCTTCAATTGTTAAGCCTCTAGCAGCTGCACATTAATATTTTTATTGAATGTGTTTAAGTGTATGTTGGTGCTTAGAAGGGGCTAAGGCTGCTCATCTTTCTCTCTTACGTAATAGTTCTTATTGTAAATTCGTCAATAACTATAAAAGAACACAAAATTAACTCATGGACAGACATCATCATGATCATCATCATCATTAACAACAGCAATAATAATAATAATAATAATAATAATAATAATAATAATAATAATAATAATAATAATAATAATAATAATAATAATAATAATAATAATAATAATAATAATAATAATAATAATAATAATAAAACTTTATTTCAGCACCAAATGGAAAGAATATAATGCTGGTGAGGCTACGGAGGGTTCGCAAAAGCCCTCTAATGGCTTGACAAAGGCTAGCACCCCGTTTACGAAATTATACAAGGCAAAAACAACAGTGGACAAAGAAATAAGTGCTATTAAGAAAAGAACCTATAAACATTGCGATGGCTGATAGGTACAGTTCTCAATTTACATTTAGATGACAGGACTAAAAATCATGGCGGCAGAAATTGCACTTGGTTCACTAGTTATGGTAGCCTATTTAATTGTTTAGTTTATCATATTAGCGGAGGAATTAAGAGCCTGTGGCAGCAAGTACTGCAGCATTCGGCGACCATAGTTTGTACGAGTGTAGGGGTCATTGCACGCGTGACTGCTTCGTGTAGCGTGTGTTTTGTGCGAGTGGAGTTAGGAGGGCGTGTTTTGCTGGAAAAGAGTCTTTATTTTTTGGTATGCATGATACCGTCTCAATAGAAGTGTATTCATAATCTATAATACGTAATACCGGTATTTGCAATGTTCGTCGTCTATATAGAGTGTACCATTCCACACTGTTTTGCAGAACCTTTGGAAACTCGAAAAAAAAAAGCTCGGTGTAATGTTTCCTAGGTTCATTACATGTTTAGTTTATTAATAGTTCTTCAAGTTAACGTCCCAAAACCATGGTATGATTTATGAAAGACACTTTAGTGTAGGGCTCCGGAAGTTTCAACCGCGCGAAGTTCTTCAACGTGACAAAACAAAAATGTACCCGTATCTGCATGTTTCACTGCAAATGTCGTCGAAAGACGATAGTCTTGCGTGTGGAGAGAGCGAATAAGACGTTCATTCGATGTTCTGCGCGAGAAAATCGGTGAATTGTATTCTGGAAGCGCTGCGTTAGAGAGTCTCGATCCGTGCAGCGAAGACGAACGAGCGCATCTGGCAGTTATCTTCGAAACGAAGGAAGGTGCGCGCGCCCGCGGAGAAAAATGTGTGCCTCGCCTGTTTTGGAGGCGAGAGGAGTACAACGCAAAGCGACGGGCAGGGACCACCACCGGGTCGTCTTAGCAAAGCGTTGAAAACTTTTGCCTTCTTGAGCATCGCGTTGCACTGTCAGCGCAGCGTGATAAACGCTACGGTCCTTAGAATAACTTGTGTGTGCCTTCTCTAGTATAACGGCACACATACAAAACATCGACGTGTTGTTATGGTGCCTCAAATATGCGCGATAATTGCTTTTAATTGACAATCGCACAAGTATGAACGCTAAACCTTGAGCAATATTGGTGGGCGCTGCGGAAGAGGTTGGCCGTTTGAAGTATCGTTTGGTGCCGTGTGGGGTATCGTTACCGCGGACGGACGGACGGACGGACGGACAGACAGACAGACAGACAGACAGACAGACCAAACTTTTGGCGTCGAAGGTCCCCAAGAAAATCGTCGTTAAAAAAAGAAACCAAGAACGTGCTTTGTTTAAGTGACCTGGATATCATAATCTGCTACGGTTACTGGCAGAATTGAGCAACTAGTGCCGCAAAAAGCAAACCCGGTTGGAACGTTCCTTGTCACTATTTTTAACTGGGAGATAACCACGGATTCTTGATTTTTCTAGGCATTCCTATCTGTATGACACGGTTTTCAACATACCGTCCCATTTTGTTAAGTTAAGAAAGCGCACTAAAACAAACAAGCAAAAAGTTTTAACAATTTTTATAAAGACAGCAAATTTATCTCCACATGTGTGTAGACACATACAATTCATACATATACCGCACAAAAATTACCTTTACCTGAAGTTTGTATTGGTTAGGCAATACAAATAAGTGCACATGATTAAAAAAAAATATTCGTATTTTTTAGCGCATCACTGCACTTGCTGACAGTAATGCGTTGCTCGTGCATTGCGTACTTGCGTTTCATTGGCTTTGATCAGCGAGTATTTCTTGTACAAACGGCCCAGAGCTAAAACCTCGTGCGCGTCCAGGATCTTCTTCGAACAGTCGAGCCACGCTGTTTTGCGAGGTAAGGGGCCCAGATAATCTCTACCGGTATTGTTCTGCAGACCGATATGCTGTGGGATTACTTCGAAATGCAGAAGCGTGAAGCTAATAAAAGTGGCCTTGAGGGCGCCAGCTTAGCGATACTGTACCGGCGCCGACGGCTCTGCAAAGATCGCGCGTCAAGCTGGTGACACAGACATTCTAGAATACATTGTCTTTAAAGTATACACTCAGATATTTCCGCTTCTGCAGTTACTGATAATGGGTGTTGCAGGCGTGGGTTGTATGGTCGCGCGATGTATGGCAAGATGCGAATGGAAATAGCAGGAAAGAGGGCGAGACACAAAGAGAGAGAGAGGAGGAGGAAAGCAATAAAGATTCGGCGTCAGATCTTCGCATTGTAGTGGACAGAATTGTGCTGAAGATGATATACTCGTCAGGATTCGTCCACGAAGATGATTCGCGGAGACCGCAGTGGTGTGGTCGATAAGCGATGATGATAACGAAAAATTCGCCGCCAATAGCGCGACCTATCGCTACGTGCGTCACATGCACACGAAGATGAGCGCGCGGAGCCACAGGCAGCAAACGCCTGAATCGAGGAGTTTATACGCATTCCTGAATATATCAGCAGTAAATCAGGCCACGATAGCATTTAGAAAAATACACGTTCAGCGCGTCACTAACATACGATTACACGTTGTGATATCGCAGAGCTTTAGGCAAACTATTTGAAAGACAGCAGACGTGGCCGCCACGTGAGCTACATTTAAAGGAAAATTATTTCGTGGCCATATAGTGATCAGTAGTTTTTACTTGTTATCGACATAAGTTAAGGGGGATATGGAAGCTTTAAATGAAAAAAAAAATGACGACTCTTGAGCTTCGCCTTCAAGGACGCGATAGCGTAATCGGGCCTCGTGTGCATCGCCTTCTGAACTTCTAGCTTGCTTCAGTTCTCGGTGCATGCCTCAACCATGCCGTAAAAAAAAAAAAGAATGGCTGTGCACGTAACATTGGCCGAGTGCTTATCGCAGCACGGTTGTGAAGTGCCCATCAGGCTATAACTATTTATTTTGCGAATCACTATACGCCAACCTAGCAGCTATTCGCATTGGTTCTGCTGCTGCTGATGGTTAAATATGTCTGAGCACTACGTAACGGGTGGGCCTTTAAAACGGGTCCATCCTGTTTCGATTCACACGTTTTGACGCCTAGCGTGATTACACCTTTCTGCTACGCAATAAATATGATGCGTTAAGGAAACTCCTTCCACTGCAAGTCATTCCTATGATGTTTTTTTTTCTTTCAATGAAGCATCAGTAAATACCGTGTCTATGTATTTGAACACCTGCTTGACACACAGACAGCCCGGGTTCGACCCTATCATGGACCTTAAAATTCTTAACATTTATTTTTTTGCTTGCATCTTTCCAAATTTTTCGGTCACGCACAATAATATATAATACTAATATAATACTTTTCACATAACAATATAATACTTTTTATTACAAGATGGCGATTTTTCGCTCACAACCAACGACGCCAACGCCGACGCCGGAATTGGCACAAAACGAGCTCTTTAGAGCTATCACGCAACACAGGCGGGGAAGTAATTAAACCCGGACAAGTTCCCTCTCATCTATATAGTGATAGGGGAGCATGAGGGCGCCTCATATTTGCAAGTGGCTCGCTATGTCCGTATCGTTCAGTTGTTCAGTTCAGTTTGAATTTATTATCGCCTTTTCTGAAAAAGAAAATTCGTGTCTTTTTTTTATGAACCCGGAACTGTTTGACTCGTGATGCAAAATAATGAAAAGAAAAGTAATTGCGTTCACACAGTGAAATACGTATGTCACGGGTCTACGTTTGTAACACCCATTTGCATCCCAGTAACTACAAGTGCACGTAATTAACCCGGCATGACTTTTACCCATGCCCCACGATGCAATGCTGATCGCGACTAACCGCGATGTGCATCCATTTTCTCAGTTGCGACAGGCTCCTTTCTCCAGCTTGCGTCAAGAAGCCAATCACGATCAAGAAATCCATCAATCCGAATCGGATACGATCGCGATCAAAAGTGACCGCGTGAAACCGCATTCACGAAGCGTGGCGAGTGCACACACATGCCCGCGCATGCGCATTGCACACGAGACAGTGTCCTCACGTGGTCGTAGTGGTAGCTAACGTGGTTGCTGTCTGTCTGTCTCCTGCCGCTGTCTCCTTCTTTCTCTTGTCCCTCGTTATTGGCGCTGTTTTTTATGTGATTCGTAGTGGTAGGCAGTTTAACGGCACCCTTCGTGGGTGTGTTCCAATTCTTAGACAGCACGTAGACAGTCTACGCAGACTGCTTAAAAGACAGCACCGAGCCCATGCTGTCCGATTGATGGATATGTGGGGTTTAACGTCCCAAAACAACCATATGATTATGAGAGACGCCGTAGTAGAGGGCTCCGGAAATTTCGACCACCTGGGGTTCTTTAACTTGCACCCAAATCTGAGCACACGGACCTACAGCATTTCCGCCTCCATCGGAAATGCAGCCGCCGCAGCCGGGCCCGCGACCTGCGGATCAGCAGCCGAGTGCTTTAGCCACTAGACCACCGTGGCGGGGCTCCATGCTGTCCGAAAATTGAAAGAAGTCTGGACGGCTTTTACGCGACGAGGTGCTACCTTGCGTCGAGAAAAGAAATCCAAAACGAACAAACATAAAAGTTGTATTTTCTGGCTTATTTTGTGTTGAAATGTTAAAAAAAAAATTAAACGTTACTCACATTGAGCGTCTGAAGAAGCGTCTGATTGTGTGCAGACGACCATTCCAACGAGATCCGATCTATCTGAGTGATTCGCTGAGCCGCCACCTTGTTTAGACAGAAAAGTAGCCTGCATCGTATTTGTTTACGATGCGGTCTTCTCCAAGCTGTCTACTTTGCCGGCTACGTGAGAATTGGAATGAGACTTAAGATGGCCGCCGCCCATTTAACTGTCTATTTAGCCGTCTACGGGGAGTATTGGAACACACCCGGTGTTTACGATGCGCCTCGTGTAGATGGGGAATTCCGGCAAACACCTTTACAGTGCAAGGCGCTTAGAGCACCACCTAGCACGCGTCTCAACCCGGAATGCCATTCGTGATGCGTCACTCGGGACCAGACACCAAGGTTCTTCCGGCCGGATCATTACGGCACTATTTAGGGGTCCGCGATCAAAGTATAGGGGGCATCCTTTGCGCTTCTGTTCTAACGCTACCCCAAGCTAACTTCTAGCTCACTTTACCCAAGCTTTCGATGACTGTCTGTTGGCCGCCAGGGGTTGTTTGCCTAGTGGACCATTCTGATTTGATGCTTTCATCTGCTTCTGTATATCCATGATCGTGAGGCGTAAGTTGCGAGGAACTGCAAATAAGAAGGCTTCTGTTTTCTCTTCGTTATTCCCAGGGTCTCTGATTGCGGAGCTAATCGTGGAAAGGAGAAGGGACGGTACAGGCTTCGCTAGATATATAAGAGGGCTTGTCTTTTGATATGGTAATGGGGGCGTCCGTGTACGACCTTTTCTTACGACAAGTAGAGTCATCTTGCTTTTTGTTTCGTCTTGAGCTCAAGTCGAGCGCTCAAGGTCTCCTGGCGCTAGGGAGCGGTTACCCACCTTCGGACGCGACGGTCGCGTCCACTACAGATGTCCTCCGGCTGGGTATTTCCGCGTTTCGTTTAGCCTGCTAGTATTGAGACAAATTGCGGGGCAGGTGAGCGGGACTCCGATTACCGCGCAAGTGTACGACAGGACGCTGCTTATCTTACCGGTTTGGGCGGTGAACTCGCCCGAATACGGCTGGCCGGACTTCCCAAGTCACTCAGTTAAACGCCTTGTGCGGGAGTTTATTCGCACGAATTTCAGCGTTACGCGACGTAGACATGCGTGAAATGAGTGACTACTGTTCGGTGCCGAGACCTAGAACCGCGTTTTCTTTGTCTCCGCCCGTTTGCTCCTATCGGCGAGGCTGTTCCCCGGCATTAATTAACGAACCGTGTTGCGTCTTAACGTTAATTAATTATTTATAATTACTAGTTTCTGCTTCAAATAAAAACACAGGCTCTGTTTGAACGAGGAGACTCGAGCTCACCTCGGCTAGTAAGCCGTAGTCACGAAATTTGGTTTTCCAATCAGCTGGCGTGGTGAAGAAAGCAGATGTGGAGGAGGGTACAGGGGAGTGTTGAACGAAATTTCAGCTAACCTTGCCACTCAAAAGAAGGCCATTCTTATTTGTCATGTGTATGGGTCACTTAAGCGGATTTCACGTTAAGACTCGAGAAGTATCATATCTACTGATCGCCAGAGTGAGTTAAATCTGGAAATATGGACACCGATTTCGAAACATAGTTTTCGTTCCATGGTTATGTTTTAACACATGGTGACCGAATGGAGTGCCTCGCAAAAAATAATAAAAAAGAATGCTTCAGGACAACCACTTCTGTGTTGCTCATGAACAAACATTAAAAAAAAAGAAAATGTGGCTGTAGTTTGCACTAAATGTGCAATGCTAAAAAGACAGCGGAGCTATCAGGGGTATAGCCGGGAGGTGGCACTCCGGGACCATGCCCCCGGCCCCAAATTTTTTTTTCGCCGTGCGTACATAAAGCAAAATGACCATTTGCCTACCCGGCCTCACTTCAGATTAGAATGTTGCTCCCTCCCCCAGCAGGCAAAAAAAATTCTGCATACAACTCTGGAGCCCGTGGGCATTGACATTTGTTGTTTTGTTAAGTCTTGCAAGTTTCCATTCTTTCTTCGTTTATTAATTTTTGCTTCCCTCTTCTCTCTGTCTTTCCTATATTTTTTCAGTTTTTACTTCTCTTTATCTCTCTCTTTCTTAGTCACTTTCTTTATCTTTTATCTTTACCCATCTGTTATATACGTCATTATATTTCTTTCTCAATTTTTGTTCAACTTGTCTCAATTTCTCATTGTTTTTGCGCCACTCTTCCCCTACTCATTTCTCTCCTCCTCACCATTGAATATATCCTCCTCTCTCTAACTTCTCTTTCCCCCTTCATTGATATGCTGTGCTATACAAGTATATATGCTATATGCCCGGTTAGCGTGCTTTGTTAGCCGAGTGATTAGGATGCTCAGCTTGGGATGTAGGACACGTGATTTGGCAATACGTTCTTTCTTTCTTTCTTTCTTTCTTTCTTTCTTTCTTTCTTTCTTTCTTTCTTTCTTTCTTTCTTTCTTTCTTTCTTTCTTTCTTTCTTTCTTTCTTTCTTTCTTTCTTTCTTTCTTTCTTTCTGTACTCATTCTATCACCCATCAACGTTATTCCTGGCCACTCCGGAGAGATCGGCGCACGTGTTTTGGAATTGAAGCGGAAGATGACGAAGCGCACAAGAGAGCAATCCACCACCAGAGTGAGTATGTGCCGTAGTATGCAGGCTGCAAACAAACAAACAAACAAACAAACAAACAAACAAACAAACAAACAAACAAACAAACAAACAAACAAACAAAGCACGAGTCGGCTCATGATTATCATATATTTTTAGAGTCACGGCATTTTACGCCGACCAAGGACAGCTTCACTGCCAAAATATAACGAGACGAAGGCATTTACACGCGGACTGAGCCGCTAGCAACGCGGCCCGCGTGTTTGAGGCCCCCTGGCTTAAACCGGCTGCTAGTTAGGGCAGTCGAAGAAACGGAGTCAGATATGGGACGATCGTTCACTGCGGATTTGTTTGCGGGAAACCCTCAGTGAAAGGGCGTCTACTACTTGCATAGCTTTCGTTTCGTTCTGCCGCAGTGTATGAATGTTTGTGGCATGGTTACTCATGTGTGGCCGCGAAAGGAGTAAGGTGACGGCGGGGCGCAACGCGCGCATGACGTGTGCACCATCCACGTAAACAGCACGCACCGGACGCGTAATGTCCTGTTTACATAGCATTAACTTATTCATGATAGATTACTCAAGGCGCTAAAAGACAGTGAAATTATGTTTAAACCACAAAGCATGGAGTTCAAGCAGTCATCAGAGCTGGTTTCAAATGAAGCGCACATAATAATAATAAATAAACTGCAGAAAAGTTAATGTATGCGAATGAGCGCGAAGTGATATATATACGCCACCCAGTCTGTTATCGTTACACTAAGCCGTCACCGCCATAAGTGAAGCCCGATGAAATATCCCCCGTAACGTCGCATGAGCACTCGTCTCTACGTGCAGGCTGTAAATAAAAACTGCCGTTGCGCCATAATATTTCCCGGGTCTCAGCAAAACCACCGTTTTTTCTCGCGCCGAAACCAGATAACGAGAGAAAAATTCGGCAGATCCCACGTACCTGGGAATCGACGTTATGCGAAGCATGGGGAGGGAAGGTGACCGTGTTTTTTTTTTATTGAGTGACACGTCATGAAATGACGCTAAATATATGTACAAATGTTTCACGCACAGGCATACGTTGAAGATTTGCATGTGTTTATATAACCAGTTGTTTGCACTTGCGCAACGATGTCAACTGGAACATGTGTATTAGCAACACCAGAAGCTACGCCACCGCCAGCGATAACGCTAGAACTTTCGACAGCAAGAGTATAAATGCCGACGCGCTTCGCCGCTTGTCAGTTGTTGATCGAAGGCCGACGCTCCGTTCGCCGCTATCAGTCCGAGACTGCTATCTGTGCGAGACTGCTGCTGTATTTGGACTTTCCGTTTACCGGGCACAGTTTCGCCCAAATAAACAGTTAAATCCCAACACGAAGTCTCCTGTCTTCGGCCACGTCACGACCCCGTGACAATATGAAGCGCTGATGCTCGCGAGGATGCTGGCTCTGGACACTGTTGCATAAATCAACTTCAGCACATCGCAATTAACCACAATTGTCGTTAACCCGACGTGACAGCTGTATCAAATGAGTACATATGTAGTGTTTATAAAATTGGGTAGGCAGCACTACAACCATTATTGGCGTTTCACGAAGATTAACGTCTATTTGAAAAGTGGTTCTGAGACCTGGCGTAGCTCTGTGGTGAATTCGTCATTGCCACGCAGAGTGCTTGGGTTCGATTACAGCTGGGACTTCGACATTTATTCTTTGCATTCGTCGGGTCGACGCTCCCGACGTCGAGTATTTCATAACGCTGGTTTGATATGTGTCCGTGGTTTAACGTCCCAAACCCACCATATGACTATTGAGAGACACCACCTGAGGGTTCTTTAACATGCACCCAAATCTGAGCACACGGGCCTAGTACATTTCCGCCTCCACGAAAATGCAGCCGCCGCAGCAGGGATTAGATCGCGCTGCGGTGGCTAAGGCAGTGGTCTAGTGGCTAAGGTACTCGGCTGTTGACCAGTATAGGTCAACAGCCGAGTACCTTAGCCACTAGGCCACTGCGGCGGCGCTTTCATAACGCTCGCGCTTTAAAATTGCCCATGTGTGTTCTCGTCGTTCTTGGATAGATACTAAGTGTGAAACACCCGTGGCACATACCCGCATACCAGCGGCACATACCTGTCCGTGGGTATCTGCCACTGACTGGCGGGAAGTGTTTCACGACGTACGCGACGGGATTGTGACATTATTCATGTCTTAACCACCACGTCATATTCGTCGAACCAACTTAACCTCCCATGCTAATTTTGGTTCACGCCAAGTTAAGGGGGTGATCACAAGAAAACCCAAACTTAAGTTGATAGATAGATAGCTAGATAGACAGACAGACAGACAGAGATAGATAGATAGATACATAGATAGATGGATGGATAGATAGATAGATAGATAGATAGATAGATAGATAGATAGATAGATAGATAGATAGATAGATAGAATGATACGCTCAAAGTCGCCGAAGCTCGCTAAAAATGTTTCGAATTTAATAGTAGAAGCTTTTCATATCAACACAAATGATCTCACGTGTGTCAGTCAACCATCTGTTATCCTACTAAACAGTGAAGTAAGTTGCCTCATTTGGCGCTGGGAATCAGCGGCAGTCACGCACATGGATATCATGACCTTGGTGCTGTTTCACGGCAGCTTTGTTTATCTTGGTTTTGTGACCATTAGGCACCACAGGCAGTTTTTTTTCCGTTGTGGTTCTTATATTTGAGCTGATAGTTGTTTATTGTTTGTTAGTTTGTTGTGCACGCGTAAGTTTCACAGCTGCTTTTGCCTTCTGGTGTGCGATAATATTGAAGGGCACTTTGCAAATTCCAAAGTGTGTTTGGTGACAACCCGTGGTCATTCCACTGGCTATGCCACGTTTTTTTCTCCCCTGTTTTTTGTTTATTTTGTTTTTTTTTTCTTTTGTTTTTACAATATCTCGGCAACACGTCATTTATGAGACAGTGTAAGGGGGAGGAGAGGCTACAGCTGTGACGACACCACTGTTGCTGTATGCGTGGCTGTGCCATCACGTGACTGCTGAGAGAGTGTGAAAGGGAGAGGTCACAGCTGGCACCGTTCTAGAGCACGGACGGAGGGACGGACGCGAGTATGAGCCATTGAACGCTTTCGCGTGGAAACATGGCTTCTCTCTGAAAAAAAAAAAAACTTTAGTATGAAGTGAGCGCTCGTCTACTGTAGCTATTGTGCGTCTTTGCGTTTCTTGTAAGAAACGCAAAGACGCACAATATTGTAAGAGTTCGCGCTCGCAATGCACAACAACGACAGTGCATAATTTCAGAACGCCTCATAGGGCTTAATTCATTGACTGCTGTGGAGCCGGTGGCACTCCGCAGTGGGCTCCGGCGGTTCATCTGGAGCCTCTCTCTCTCTCTCTCTCACACACACACACACACACACACACACACACACACACACACACACACACACACACACACACACACACACAAAAGTGGGGCATATTCACCGACTCTGGTCAGCCCCGCAGTGTATGTCGTCAGTTTTGCGTCGTGGGGCACAAAACGAACTAGTATTAAAAATTAAGAGACACCTATCAGCAATTGGAAGACAAAGGGCATGACATCATTTTCCACTGGTTTCCAGGCCACTGTGGCAATGACGGTGAGGAACATGCCAATGATTCTGCCAGCAAAGCTCATAAAAGTGGCGTACAGGAATCTATTCCATTATCATGAACCGATGCAGCATTAAAGATTCGCTTGCTCGCACGTGATATAACGCACTCAACGTGGAACACGACCGGTTTTCTGCACACTCGCCTACGCCGTTTAGATCCATCACTTCAACTTCAATTTCTGCTCAAACGTTTTCAACCGTTTTCTGCCGCTTGTGGCTTCATTCACTAAAAATTTAGCTTACCAGATCGGGATCACTGACAGTGCTACGTGTGGTCAATCTGGCAGTGAGGTAACCACTGGCCAAGTTCTTTGTGACTGTCCTCATTATAGCTCCCAAAGACAACAGCTTTTGGTAACGTTAGCACGCCTCGAGGACCAGCCGCTTTTAGAGCAGTGAATTTTGAAGTGCCAAGAAGTTCGTTGTTCCAGCCAGGAAGCGACGAATGTGCTGCTGAAGTTTCTGCGGTCAACCGGACTCGCTAAATGACTGCGACACTCCCGTGCTTGAGTGTGTGTGCGTTTTCTATTTTATTTTCTTCAACCATCTATATCCCTTCTTATCCCTCCTTACTTTTTCATGCCCATTTCCATTTCCCCAGCGTAGGGTAGCAAGCCGAATAATTCGTTCTTTTTAACCTCCCCGCTTTTCACTAAACCTTATTCTTTCTCTCTCTCTCCGCAGCCCACGCTGGCGCTCGCGTGGTGGGAGTGAAGCAGGATATGAGTGAGAGGACGGAGAGGAAGGAAAGGACGGAGAGTGTGCCCACTGTTCATGATGATGATTATATCTGTTCGAACAGCAGAAACAATAAGCTTATGCAGCTCCACTGCTAAAGAAATATAAATAAAATTGAAGGCAGAGCGTTGAACCTCGATGAATCCATCCTTTGCTAAAACTGGCACAAAAAGTTTTTTTTTTGGCAAAACCATAATCTTGAAGCAGTTTTGTGACAAGAAAAGCTATAGAGGGAATAGGACAGTATAGTGATTCACCGAACTCGTGATGAAATAAAATACGCCCAAAAGCCTTTGTATAAAGTCGCGATTATGGTACCATGCTTTGGTTTCTTTTTTTTATGGATCACGCGACAATTGCTCAACTCTATCGTCATAGACGTCCTGTATTCATTTCACAGCAGATTCAAGAATTGAGAAAGGAAGAGAAAAAAAAGAAGGCTGATTTTCATTTCGCGAAAAATATCAGCACATAAACGGCAGTCGTAGCTCTCTTCGCGGTACTCCTCTGTATGCACTGAAGAATATGTATATGCGGCTGACATAATAGTAACGTGACCGAAGCAGCGCCTTTAACCGATACGCTACCATGCAACGTGGGTGACCGTGCTTCATTAGTCTTTTTTACTAGCTCGCGCTTATACAGGCGACTAACCTCTCATAAAGTGGGGACCAACTTTCCCTGAATAGTTAGTGCTTTCTCTTGTTATTAAATAAGCATACTAAAATGAAAAGAAGAAAGGAAGAAAGGGAAAAAGGTAAAAGAAAGAAAGAAAGAAAGAAAGAAAGAAAGAAAGAAAGAAAGAAAGAAAGAAAGAAAGAAAGTGGCACGCAGTTGAGCGCTTTGAATTTATTCCGCTATCTGGACGCTACACTTCGTAACGTTATTGCTTGAAACATGTTGGAATGTTGCATGAATGCACTTAAGCATTTTCTTGAAACGTGGTTACAGAACAAACAAACAAAAATTGACACAAAATTTAAGCAGCGACGATTTCAGGAAGGTTGTGATGATGTTGAAAACACCAGTTGAGGAAGCTCGTGAAATGGTCGGTTACTTCACCTGTGCAGCACGACAGTGTTTTCGTGCCAGTCTTAAAAAAACATGTCCGTTTATGACATCATTCGCATGCAAGCAAGACCCGTCGCGTCGCATCAACAGTTGTTGTATACTGGGAGCCGCATTTTTCACATATTTTAGTTCGTCGTGGTCGAAAGTTCCTGGCATCTCGATACATTTTTTTAATGACAAGGTTGGGTAACATGTGAAGGAGTGCGTGTTAAGAAAAATAATGGTGAAAGGAAATTTGACACTATAGCTGGTAAAGGCATACATATCTACTGTAGGCAACATCGCCCGGCAGTGATGGTCGAGCATTTGACGCACAACACTTGCTTTGCCTATATATCGATTGATATGTGGGGTTCAACGTCCCAAAACCACCAACTGATTATGAGAGACGCCGCAGCGGAGGGCTCCGGGAATTTCGACCCCCTGTGGTTTCTTAACGTGCACCCAAATATGAGCACACGGGCCTACAGCATTTTCGTCTCCATCGGAAATGCAGCCGCCGCAGCCGGGATTCGATCCCGCGACTCGCGGGTCCGCAGCCGAGTACCTTAGCCATTCGACCACCACGGCGGGGCATTTTCCCTGAAAAAGAGGGTCTCCTCGGTCAGCCCTAAAAGATCAAACTACGTGCAGGAGACTATTAATGTAACACCGTGACATCATCTCAAACCCTCTTGCATTTTTTCCTCTTGAAACTCATTCTCCATTTTATGCCTGCAAGAGTGAAGCGCTGTTGCATACACAAAAGTGATGTGCCGTCAATTCATTTTTCTCAGAACATAATCTAGTGAAATGAGGACGTATATTGAGGTGCTTGACGGCGTCATTGGCTATTGAGGAGTTATGGCCTAGATAACATCTCTAAGAGCCGCAGCCGTGTAGGTGGTATTTTACAGCAAACTGACTTAGCCGCATACGGAGCTAGCAAATAATAATAATAATAATAATAATAATAATAATAATAATAATAATAATAATAATAATAATAATAATAATAATAATAATAATAATAATAATAATAATAATAATAATAATAATAATAATAATAATAATAATAATAATAATAATAATATTATTATTATCATTATTATTAATAATTTGTTCAGTTTAACGTCCCAAAACCGCGATATGTGATTATGAGAGACACCATTGTGGAGAGCTCTAGAAATATCGACCATTCCGGTGTTTTTTAAAGTGCACTGACATGGCACGGTACACGGACGTCCATCATTTTGTGTCCATCTAAATGCGACCACCGCAGCCGGCATCGAACCCGCGACCTTTCGGGTCAGCGTCCGAGCACGTAACTGCTACACCACCGTGACCGACGAGCGAATCAATCAATAGTTGAATTCTTTACTTGGAGTAATCGGTGGCTGTGTGGGTCTTTAAAGTTGGGGCATAACGTGAGCCTAAACTGCGAACGCGATATACCTGGCACTCACTCTAGTAATTACCGCGAGAATATTGTTGCGCCCAATTACATCTGCATTCGGCCAAACTTTTTGCGCCGTGCGACATTTGAGGCTTGCATAACTAAAGGTTTATTGACATTGGTGCGTTTAGGATGTAGGCGAGAATGCTGTAGGCCCGTGTGCTCAGTTGAGTGCACGTTAAAGAACCCCAGGTGATCGCAATTTTCGGAGCCCTCCGCTACGGCTTCTCTCATAATCATATGGTGGTTTCGGGATGTAAAACCCCACAAATAAATCATTGACATTGGCAATGCCATGAGGTTGAAATGCGCGACCAAGGTCAACGCAGCGAATTGGTGATAATTGAACTTACGCCCCCCAACAAGCGCCAAGCAACGTTCGCACACGTAAGCAGGACGACCGATGAACTGAAGATTTATACGAAAACAATGGCACGTGCGAGAAACGAAGGATCGAGCATGTGCATAGTGTGCACCGTTCATATGCACAGCCATTCCGGGAAATCTTCGAGGCTTTTCGTATCAGGAAGTGAATAAAGTTGTTCACTCACTTTCCGTATCAGGCTCGGATCTGATAAATGAGTTAGTTCATCTTTAACGGCCCTGCATGCCAAGTGAAAAGCGTATTTGAAGGGACGCTGTTTAGTTCTCTGAGTTAACAGTGCCACCTGCTTCTTGCTGTTGTAGGCTTCTGGTCATGTAGGATGATACTATGTGGCTTGCCATTGTTTTCACCGGTAGAGCTTCAGTTGACGTCTAGTGCCCGTCATTTCAACGTGTTTCTTCCTTGGGTGACCATGGTTGTTCCGAAATGTTCTGGCACGCTGGAATTGCAAAGCGATCATCGGCGACTATTTGCGACCGGTTTTGTTGTGGCATCAGTGTGCTCCCTAGCGAACACTTCTGTCGCCGGTGCGAACTGGAGTCG